>NW_028248520.1:1200000-1623596 GCF_964263255.1 Lissotriton vulgaris
ACCATTTTCCACATTTCTGAAGCATGACGTAATGGGGGGGGTGTTATCTCTTTTCTCGAAAATCAGCCGTTTTTGCTTGAACATTAAAAGCCTCCAAATGGTATTTAATTCACTTCCCGAGCCCCTGGAAGCATGAAAATCACTTTAAACATGCTAATTTTAGCTCTACCACTGATGATCCACCTAAAAATGTGAACTGACGTTCAAAAATAAAACATTTGAAAACGGACCAGTTTCCACATTTCTGAAGCATGACGTAATGGGGGGGTATCTCTTTTGTCGAAAATCAGCCGTTTTTGCTCGAACATTAAATGCCTCCAAATGGTATTTAATTCACTTCCCGGGGTGAAGAAACCCTTTTTGAGAACTCAGAGTGAGTAAATTGGCCATTTTCATGCACTTTTAACCATTCCATAAATCTTGTGTTTAGGGCCCCTGGAAGCATGAAAATCACTTTAAACATGCTAATTTTAGCTCTAACACTGATGATCCACCTACAAATGTGAACTGACGTTCAAAAATAAAACATTTGAAAACGGACCATTTTCCACATTTCTGAAGCATGACGTAATGGGGGGATGTTATCTCTTTTGTCGAAAATCAGCCGTTTTTGCTCGAACATTAAATGCCTCCAAATAGTATTTAATTCACTTCCCGGGGTGAAGAAACCCTTTTTGAGAACTCAGAGTGAGTAAATTGGCCATTTTCATGCACTTTTAACCATTCCATAAATCTTGTGTTTAGGGCCCCTGGAAGCATGAAAATCACTTTAAACATGCTAATTTTAGCTCTAACACTGATGATCCACCTACAAATGTGAACTGACGTTCAAAAATAAAACATTTGAAAAAGGACCATTTTCCACATTTCTGAAGCATGACGTAATGGGGGGGTGTTATCTCTTTTGTCGAAAATCAGACGTTTTTGCTTGAACATTAAATGCCTCCAAATGGTATTTAATTCACTTCCCGAGCCCCTGGAAGCATGAAAATCACTTTAAACATGGTAATTTTAGCTCTAACACTGATGATCCACCTACAAATGTGAACTGACGTTCAAAAATAAAACATTTGAAAACGGACCATTTCCCACATTTCTGAAGCATGACGTAATGGGGGGGTGTTATCTCTTTTGTCGAAAATCAGCCGTTTTTAGTCGAACATTAAATGCCTCTAAATAGTATTTAATTCACTTCCCGGGGTGAAGAAACCCTTTTTGAGAACTCAGAGTGAGTAAATTGGCCATTTTCATGCACTTTTAACCATTCCATAAATCTTGTGTTTAGGGCCCCTGGAAGCATGAAAATCACTTTAAACATGCTAATTTTAGCTCTAACACAGATGATCCACCTACAAATGTGAACTGACGTTCAAAAATAAAACATTTGAAAACGGACCATTTTCCACATTTCTGAAGCATGACGTAATGGGGGGGGGTGTTATCTCTTTTGTCGAAAATCAGCCGTTTTTGCTTGAACATTAAATGCCTCCAAATGGTATTTAATTCACTTCCCGAGCCCCTGGAAGCATGAAAATCACTTTAAACATGGTAATTTTAGCTCTAACACTGATGATCCACCTACAAATGTGAACTGACGTTCAAAAATAAAACATTTGAAAACGGACCATTTCCCACATTTCTGAAGCATGACGTAATGGGGGGGTGTTATCTCTTTTGTCGAAAATCAGCCGTTTTTAGTCGAACAATAAATGCCTCCAAATAGTATTTAATTCACTTCCCGGGGTGAAGAAACCCTTTTTGAGAACTCAGAGTGAGTAAATTGGCCATTTTCATGCACTTTTAACCATTCCATAAATCTTGTGTTTAGGGCCCCTGGAAGCATGAAAATCACTTTAAACATGCTAATTTTAGCTCTAACACAGATGATCCACCTACAAATGTGAACTGACGTTCAAAAATAAAACATTTGAAAACGGACCATTTTCCACATTTCTGAAGCATGACGTAATGGGGGGGTGTTATCTCTTTTGTCGAAAATCAGCCGTTTTTGCTTGAACATTAAATGCCTCCAAATGGTATTTAATTCACTTCCCGGGGTGAAGAAACCCTTTTTGAGAACTCAGAGTGAGTAAATTGGCCATTTTCATGCACTTTTAACCATTCCATAAATCTTGTGTTTAGGGCCCCTGGAAGCATGAAAATCACTTTAAACATGCTAATTTTAGCTCTAACACTGATGATCCACCTACAAATGTGAACTGACGTTCAAAAATAAAACATTTGAAAACGGACCATTTTCCACATTTCTGAAGCATGACGTAATGGGGGGATGTTATCTCTTTTGTCGAAAATCAGCCGTTTTTGCTCGAACATTAAATGCCTCCAAATAGTATTTAATTCACTTCCCGGGGTGAAGAAACCCTTTTTGAGAACTCAGAGTGAGTAAATTGGCCATTTTCATGCACTTTTAACCATTCCATAAATCTTGTGTTTAGGGCCCCTGGAAGCATGAAAATCACTTTAAACATGCTAATTTTAGCTCTAACACTGATGATCCACCTACAAATGTGAACTGACGTTCAAAAATAAAACATTTGAAAAAGGACCATTTTCCACATTTCTGAAGCATGACGTAATGGGGGGGTGTTATCTCTTTTGTCGAAAATCAGACGTTTTTGCTTGAACATTAAATGCCTCCAAATGGTATTTAATTCACTTCCCGAGCCCCTGGAAGCATGAAAATCCCTTTAAACATGGTAATTTTAGCTCTAACACTGATGATCCACCTACAAATGTGAACTGACGTTCAAAAATAAAACATTTGAAAACGGACCATTTCCCACATTTCTGAAGCATGACGTAATGGGGGGGTGTTATCTCTTTTGTCGAAAATCAGCCGTTTTTAGTCGAACATTAAATGCCTCTAAATAGTATTTAATTCACTTCCCGGGGTGAAGAAACCCTTTTTGAGAACTCAGAGTGAGTAAATTGGCCATTTTCATGCACTTTTAACCATTCCATAAATCTTGTGTTTAGGGCCCCTGGAAGCATGAAAATCACTTTAAACATGCTAATTTTAGCTCTAACACAGATGATCCACCTACAAATGTGAACTGACGTTCAAAAATAAAACATTTGAAAACGGACCATTTTCCACATTTCTGAAGCATGACGTAATGGGGGGGGTGTTATCTCTTTTGTCGAAAATCAGCCGTTTTTGCTTGAACATTAAATGCCTCCAAATGGTATTTAATTCACTTCCCGAGCCCCTGGAAGCATGAAAATCACTTTAAACATGGTAATTTTAGCTCTAACACTGATGATCCACCTACAAATGTGAACTGACGTTCAAAAATAAAACATTTGAAAACGGACGATTTCCCACATTTCTGAAGCATGACGTAATGGGGGGGTGTTATCTCTTTTGTCGAAAATCAGCCGTTTTTAGTCGAACATTAAATGCCTCCAAATAGTATTTAATTCACTTCCCGGGGTGAAGAAACCCTTTTTGAGAACTCAGAGTGAGTAAATTGGCCATTTTCATGCACTTTTAACCATTCCATAAATCTTGTGTTTAGGGCCCCTGGAAGCATGAAAATCACTTTAAACATGCTAATTTTAGCTCTAACACAGATGATCCACCTACAAATGTGAACTGACGTTCAAAAATAAAACATTTGAAAACGGACCATTTTCCACATTTCTGAAGCATGACGTAATGGGGGGGGTGTTATCTCTTTTGTCGAAAATCAGCCGTTTTTGCTTGAACATTAAATGCCTCCAAATGGTATTTAATTCACTTCCCGAGCCCCTGGAAGCATGAAAATCACTTTAAACATGCTAATTTTAGCTCTAACACTGATGATCCACCTACAAATGTGAACTGACGTTCAAAAATAAAACATTTGAAAACGGACCATTTTCCACATTTCTGAAGCATGACGTAATGGGGGGTGTTATCTCTTTTGTCGAAAATCAGCCGTTTTTGCTCGAACATTAAATGCCTCCAAATGGTATTTAATTCACTTCCCGGGGTGAAGAAACCCTTTTTGAGAACTCAGAGTGAGTAAATTGGCCATTTTCATGCACTTATAACCATTCCATAAATCTTGTGTTTAGGGCCCCTGGAAGCATGAAAATCACTTTAAACATGGTAATTTTAGCTCTAACACTGATGATCCACCTACAAATGTGAACTGACGTTCAAAAATAAAACATTTGAAAACGGACCATTTTCCACATTTCTGAAGCATGACGTAATGGGGGGGGTGTTATCTCTTTTGTCGAAAATCAGCCATTTTTTGCTCGAACATTAAATGCCTCCAAATGGTATTTAATTCACTTCCCGGGGTGAAGAAACCCTTTTTGAGAACTCAGAGTGAGTAAATTGGCCATTTTCATGCACTTTTAACCATTCCATAAATCTTGTGTTTAGGGACCCTGGAAGCATGAAAATCACTTTAAACGTGCTAATTTTAGCTCTAACACTGATGATCCACCTACAAATGTGAACTGACGTTCAAAAATAAAACATTTGAAAACAGACCATTTTCCACATTTCTGAAGTATGACGTAATGGGGGGTGTTATCTCTTTTGTCGAAAATCAGCCGTTTTTGCTCGAACATTAAATGCCTCCATATGGTATTTAATTAACTTCCCGGGGTGAAGAAACCCTTTTTGAGAACTCAGAGTGAGTAAATTGGCCATTTTCATGCACTTTTAACCATTCCATAAATCTTGTGTTTAGGGCCCCTGGAAGCATGAAAATCACTTTAAACATGCTAATTTTAGCTCTAACACAGATGATCCACCTACAAATGTGAACTGACGTTCAAAAATAAAACATTTGAAAACGGACCATTTTCCACATTTCTGAAGCATGACGTAATGGGGGGGTGTTATCTCTTTTGTCGAAAATCAGCCGTTTTTGCTTGAACATTAAATGCCTCCAAATGGTATTTAATTCACTTCCCGAGCCCCTGGAAGCATGAAAATCACTTTAAACATGCTAATTTTAGCTCTAACACTGATGATCCACCTACAAATGTGAACTGACGTTCAAAAATAAAACATTTGAAAACAGACCATTTTCCACATTTCTGAAGCATGACGTAATGGGGGGTGTTATCTCTTTTGTCGAAAATCAGCCATTTTTGCTTGAACATTAAATGCCTCCAAATGGTATTTAATTCACTTCCCGAGCCCCTGGAAGCATGAAAATCACTTTAAACATGCTAATTTTAGCTCTAACACTGATGATCCACCTACAAATGTGAACTGACGTTCAAAAATTAAACATTTGAAAACGGACCATTTTCCACATTTCTGAAGCATGACGTAATGGGGGGTGTTATCTCTTTTGTCGAAAATCAGCCGTTTTTGCTCGAACATTAAATGCCTCCAAATGGTATTTAATTCACTTCCCGGGGTGAAGAAACCCTTTTTGAGAACTCAGAGTGAGTAAATTGGCCATTTTCATGCACTTATAACCATTCCATAAATCTTGTGTTTAGGGCCCCTGGAAGCATGAAAATCACTTTAAACATGGTAATTTTAGCTCTAACACTGATGATCCACCTACAAATGTGAACTGACGTTCAAAAATAAAACATTTGAAAACGGACCATTTTCCACATTTCTGAAGCATGACGTAATGGGGGGGTGTTATCTCTTTTGTCGAAAATCAGCCATTTTTTGCTCGAACATTAAATGCCTCCAAATGGTATTTAATTCACTTCCCGGGGTGAAGAAACCCTTTTTGAGAACTCAGAGTGAGTAAATTGGCCATTTTCATGCACTTTTAACCATTCCATAAATCTTGTGTTTAGGGACCCTGGAAGCATGAAAATCACTTTAAACGTGCTAATTTTAGCTCTAACACTGATGATCCACCTACAAATGTGAACTGACGTTCAAAAATAAAACATTTGAAAACAGACCATTTTCCACATTTCTGAAGTATGACGTAATGGGGGGTGTTATCTCTTTTGTCGAAAATCAGCCGTTTTTGCTCGAACATTAAATGCCTCCAAATGGTATTTAATTCACTTCCCGAGCCCCTGGAAGCATGAAAATCACTTTAAACATGCTAATTTTAGCTCTAACACTGATGATCCACCTACAAATGTGAACTGACGTTCAAAAATAAAACATTTGAAAACGGACCATTTTCCACATTTCTGAAGCATGACGTAATGGGGGGGTGTTATCTCTTTTGTCGAAAATCAGCCGTTTTTGCTCGAACATTAAATGCCTCCAAATAGTATTTAATTCACTTCCCGGGGTGAAGAAACCCTTTTTGAGAACTCAGAGTGAGTAAATTGGCCATTTTCATGCACTTTTAACCATTCCATAAATCTTGTGTTTAGGGCCCCTGGAAGCATGAAAATCACTTTAAACATGCTAATTTTAGCTCTAACACTGATGATCCACCTACAAATGGGAACTGACGTTCAAAAATAAAACATTTGAAAACGGACCATTTTCCACATTTCTGAAGCATGACGTAATGGGGGGGTGTTATCTCTTTTGTCGAAAATCAGCCGTTTTTGCTTGAACATTAAATGCCTCCAAATGGTATTTAATTACCTTCCCGAGCCCATGGAAGCATGAAAATCACTTTAAACATGCTAATTTTAGCTCTAACACTGATGATCCACCTACAAACGTGAACTGACGTTCAAAAATAAAACATTTGAAAACGGACCTTTTTCCACATTTCTGAAGCATGACGTAATGGGGTGGTGTTATCTCTTTTGTCGAAAATCAGCCGTTTTTGCTTGAACATTAAATGCCTCCAAATGGTATTTAATTCACTTCCCGAGCCCCTGGAAGCATGAAAATCACTTTAAACATGCTAATTTTATCCCTAACACTGATGATCCACCTACAAATGGGAACTGACGTTCAAAAATAAAACATTTGAAAACGGACCATTTTCCACATTTCTGAAGCATGACGTAATGGGGGGGTGTTATCTCTTTTGTCGAAAATCAGCTGTTTTTGCTTGAACATTAAATGCCTCCAAATGGTATTTAATTCACTTCCCGAGCCCCTGGAAGCATGAAAATCACTTTAAACATGCTAATTTTAGCTCTAACACTGATGATCCACCTACAAATGTGAACTGACGTTCAAAAATAAAACATTTGAAAACGGACCATTTTCCACATTTCTGAAGCATGACGTAATGGGGGGTGTTATCTCTTTTGTCGAAAATCAGCCGTTTTTGCTCGAACATTAAATGACTCCAAATAGTATTTAATTCACTTCCCGGGGTGAAGAAACCCTTTTTGAGAACTCAGAGTGAGTAAATTGGCCATTTTCATGCACTTTTAACCATTCCATAAATCTTGTGTTTAGGGCCCCTGGAAGCATGAAAATCACTTTAAACATGCTAATTTTAGCTCTAACACTGATGATCCACCTACAAATGTGAACTGACGTTCAAAAATAAAACATTTGAAAACGGACCATTTTCCACATTTCTGAAGCATGACGTAATGGGGGGGTGTTATCTCTTTTGTCGAAAATCAGCTGTTTTTGCTTGAACATTAAATGCCTCCAAATGGTATTTAATTACCTTCCCGAGCCCATGGAAGCATGAAAATCACTTTAAACATGCTAATTTTAGCTCTAACACCGATGATCCACCTACAAATGTGAACTGAGGTTCAAAAATAAAACATTAGAAAACAGACCATTTTCCACATTTCTGAAGCATGACGTAATGGGGGGGTGTTATCTCTTTTGTCGAAAATCAGCCGTTTTTGCTCGAACGTTAAATGCCTCCAAATGGTATTTAATTCACTTCCCGGGTGAAGAAACCCTTTTTGAGAACTCAGAGTGAGTAAATTGGCCATTTTCATGCACTTTTAACCATTCCATAAATCTTGTGTTTAGGGCCCCCGGAAGCATGAAAATTACTTTAAACATGCTAATTTTAGCTCTAAAACTGATGATCCACCTACAAATGTGAACTGACGTTCAAAAATAAAACATTTGAAAGATGGACCATTTTCCACATTTCTGAAGCATGACGTAATGGGGGGGTGTTATCTCTTTTGTCGAAAATCAGCCGTTTTTGCTCGAACATTAAATGCCTCCAAATAGTATTTAATTTACTTCCCGGGGTGAAGAAACCCTTTTTGAGAACTCAGAGTGAGTAAATTGGCCATTTTCATGCACTTTTAACCATTCCATAAATCTTGTGTTTAGGGCCCCTGGAAGCATGAAAATCACTTTAAACATGCTAATTTTAGCTCTAACACTGATGATCCACCTACAAATGTGAACTGACGTACAAAAATAAAACATTTGAAAACGGACCATTTTCCATATTTCTGAAGCATGACGTAATGGGGGGGTGTTATCTCTTTTGTCGAAAATCAGCCGTTTTTGCTTGAATATTAAATGCCTCCAAATGGTATTTAATTCACTTCCCGAGCCCCTGGAAGCATGAAAATCACTTTAAACATGCTAATTTTAGCTCTAACACTGATAATCCACCTACAAATGGGAACTGATGTTCAAAAATAAAACATTTGAAAACGGACCATTTTCCACATTTCTGAAGCATGACGTAATGGGGGGGTGTTATCTCTTTTGTGGAAAATCAGCCGTTTTTGCTTGAACATTAAATGCCTCCAAATGGTATTTAATTACCTTCACGAGCCCATGGAAGCATGAAAATCACTTTAAACATGCTAATTTTAGCTCTAACACTGATGATCCACCTACAAATGTGAACTGGCGTTCAAAAATAAAACATTTGAAAACGGACCATTTTCCACATTTCTGAAGCATGACGTAATGGGGGGGGTGTTATCTCTTTTGTCGAAAATCAGCCGTTTTTGCTTGAACATTAAATGCCTCCAAATGGTATTTAATTCACTTCCCGAGCCCCTGGAAGCATGAAAATCACTTTAAACATGGTAATTTTAGCTCTAACACTGATGATCCACCTACAAATGTGAACTGACGTTCAAAAATAAAACATTTGAAAACGGACCATTTCCCACATTTCTGAAGCATGACGTAATGGGGGGGTGTTATCTCTTTTGTCGAAAATCAGCCGTTTTTAGTCGAACATTAAATGCCTCCAAATAGTATTTAATTCACTTCCCGGGGTGAAGAAACCCTTTTTGAGAACTCAGAGTGAGTAAATTGGCCATTTTCATGCACTTTTAACCATTCCATAAATCTTGTGTTTAGGGCCCCTGGAAGCATGAAAATCACTTTAAACATGCTAATTTTAGCTCTAACACAGATGATCCACCTACAAATGTGAACTGACGTTCAAAAATAAAACATTTGAAAACGGACCATTTTCCACATTTCTGAAGCATGACGTAATGGGGGGGGTGTTATCTCTTTTGTCGAAAATCAGCCGTTTTTGCTTGAACATTAAATGCCTCCAAATGGTATTTAATTCACTTCCCGAGCCCCTGGAAGCATGAAAATCACTTTAAACATGCTAATTTTAGCTCTAACACTGATGATCCACCTACAAATGTGAACTGACGTTCAAAAATAAAACATTTGAAAACGGACCATTTTCCACATTTCTGAAGCATGACGTAATGGGGGGTGTTATCTCTTTTGTCGAAAATCAGCCGTTTTTGCTCGAACATTAAATGCCTCCAAATGGTATTTAATTCACTTCCCGGGGTGAAGAAACCCTTTTTGAGAACTCAGAGTGAGTAAATTGGCCATTTTCATGCACTTATAACCATTCCATAAATCTTGTGTTTAGGGCCCCTGGAAGCATGAAAATCACTTTAAACATGGTAATTTTAGCTCTAACACTGATGATCCACCTACAAATGTGAACTGACGTTCAAAAATAAAACATTTGAAAACGGACCATTTTCCACATTTCTGAAGCATGACGTAATGGGGGGGGTGTTATCTCTTTTGTCGAAAATCAGCCATTTTTTGCTCGAACATTAAATGCCTCCAAATGGTATTTAATTCACTTCCCGGGGTGAAGAAACCCTTTTTGAGAACTCAGAGTGAGTAAATTGGCCATTTTCATGCACTTTTAACCATTCCATAAATCTTGTGTTTAGGGACCCTGGAAGCATGAAAATCACTTTAAACGTGCTAATTTTAGCTCTAACACTGATGATCCACCTACAAATGTGAACTGACGTTCAAAAATAAAACATTTGAAAACAGACCATTTTCCACATTTCTGAAGTATGACGTAATGGGGGGTGTTATCTCTTTTGTCGAAAATCAGACGTTTTTGCTCGAACATTAAATGCCTCCATATGGTATTTAATTAACTTCCCGGGGTGAAGAAACCCTTTTTGAGAACTCAGAGTGAGTAAATTGGCCATTTTCATGCACTTTTAACCATTCCATAAATCTTGTGTTTAGGGCCCCTGGAAGCATGAAAATCACTTTAAACATGCTAATTTTAGCTCTAACACAGATGATCCACCTACAAATGTGAACTGACGTTCAAAAATAAAACATTTGAAAACGGACCATTTTCCACATTTCTGAAGCATGACGTAATGGGGGGGTGTTATCTCTTTTGTCGAAAATCAGCCGTTTTTGCTTGAACATTAAATGCCTCCAAATGGTATTTAATTCACTTCCCGAGCCCCTGGAAGCATGAAAATCACTTTAAACATGCTAATTTTAGCTCTAACACTGATGATCCACCTACAAATGTGAACTGACGTTCAAAAATAAAACATTTGAAAACGGACCATTTTCCACATTTCTGAAGCATGACGTAATGGGGGGTGTTATCTCTTTTGTCGAAAATCAGCCGTTTTTGCTTGAACATTAAATGCCTCCAAATGGTATTTAATTCACTTCCCGAGCCCCTGGAAGCATGAAAATCACTTTAAACATGCTAATTTTAGCTCTAACACTGATGATCCACCTACAAATGTGAACTGACGTTCAAAAATAAAACATTTGAAAACGGACCATTTTCCACATTTTTGAAGCATGACGTAATGGGGGGTGTTATCTCTTTTGTCGAAAATCAGCCGTTTTTGCTCGAACATTAAATGCCTCCAAATGGTATTTAATTCACTTCCCGGGGTGAAGAAACCCTTTTTGAGAACTCAGAGTGAGTAAATTGGCCATTTTCATGCACTTATAACCATTCCATAAATCTTGTGTTTAGGGCCCCTGGAAGCATGAAAATCACTTTAAACATGCTAATTTTAGCTCTAACACTGATGATCCACCTACAAATGTGAACTGACGTTCAAAAATAAAACATTTGAAAACGGACCATTTTCCACATTTCTGAAGCATGACGTAATGGGGGGGTGTTATCTCTTTTGTCGAAAATCAGCCATTTTTTGCTCGAACATTAAATGCCTCCAAATGGTATTTAATTCACTTCCCGGGGTGAAGAAACCCTTTTTGAGAACTCAGAGTGAGTAAATTGGCCATTTTCATGCACTTTTAACCATTCCATAAATCTTGTGTTTAGGGACCCTGAAAGCATGAAAATCACTTTAAACGTGCTAATTTTAGCTCTAACACTGATGATCCACCTACAAATGTGAACTGACGTTCAAAAATAAAACATTTGAAAACAGACCATTTTCCACATTTCTGAAGTATGACGTAATGGGGGGTGTTATCTCTTTTGTCGAAAATCAGCCGTTTTTGCTCGAACATTAAATGCCTCCAAATGGTATTTAATTAACTTCCCGGGGTGAAGAAACCCTTTTTGAGAACTCAGAGTGAGTAAATTGGCCATTTTCATTCACTTTTAACCATTCCATAAATCTTGTGTTTAGGGCCCCTGGAAGCATGAAAATCACTTTAAACATGCTAATTTTAGCTCTAACACTGATGATCCACCTACAAATGTGAACTGACGTTCAAAAATAAAACATTTGAAAACGGACCATTTTCCACATTTCTGAAGCATGACGTAATGGGGGGGGTGTTATCTCTTTTGTCGAAAATCAGCCATTTTTTGCTCGAACATTAAATGCCTCCAAATGGTATTTAATTCACTTCCCGGGGTGAAGAAACCCTTTTTGAGAACTCAGAGTGAGTAAATTGGCCATTTTCATGCACTTTTAACCATTCCATAAATCTTGTGTTTAGGGACCCTGGAAGCATGAAAATCACTTTAAACGTGCTAATTTTAGCTCTAACACTGATGATCCACCTACAAATGTGAACTGACGTTCAAAAATAAAACATTTGAAAACAGACCATTTTCCACATTTCTGAAGTATGACGTAATGGGGGGTGTTATCTCTTTTGTCGAAAATCAGCCGTTTTTGCTCGAACATTAAATGCCTCCATATGGTATTTAATTAACTTCCCGGGGTGAAGAAACCCTTTTTGAGAACTCAGAGTGAGTAAATTGGCCATTTTCATGCACTTTTAACCATTCCATAAATCTTGTGTTTAGGGCCCCTGGAAGCATGAAAATCACTTTAAACATGCTAATTTTAGCTCTAACACAGATGATCCACCTACAAATGTGAACTGACGTTCAAAAATAAAACATTTGAAAACGGACCATTTTCCACATTTCTGAAGCATGACGTAATGGGGGGGTGTTATCTCTTTTGTCGAAAATCAGCCGTTTTTGCTTGAACATTAAATGCCTCCAAATGGTATTTAATTCACTTCCCGAGCCCCTGGAAGCATGAAAATCACTTTAAACATGCTAATTTTAGCTCTAACACTGATGATCCACCTACAAATGTGAACTGACGTTCAAAAATAAAACATTTGAAAACAGACCATTTTCCACATTTCTGAAGCATGACGTAATGGGGGGTGTTATCTCTTTTGTCGAAAATCAGCCATTTTTGCTTGAACATTAAATGCCTCCAAATGGTATTTAATTCACTTCCCGAGCCCCTGGAAGCATGAAAATCACTTTAAACATGCTAATTTTAGCTCTAACACTGATGATCCACCTACAAATGTGAACTGACGTTCAAAAATTAAACATTTGAAAACGGACCATTTTCCACATTTCTGAAGCATGACGTAATGGGGGGTGTTATCTCTTTTGTCGAAAATCAGCCGTTTTTGCTCGAACATTAAATGCCTCCAAATGGTATTTAATTCACTTCCCGGGGTGAAGAAACCCTTTTTGAGAACTCAGAGTGAGTAAATTGGCCATTTTCATGCACTTATAACCATTCCATAAATCTTGTGTTTAGGGCCCCTGGAAGCATGAAAATCACTTTAAACATGGTAATTTTAGCTCTAACACTGATGATCCACCTACAAATGTGAACTGACGTTCAAAAATAAAACATTTGAAAACGGACCATTTTCCACATTTCTGAAGCATGACGTAATGGGGGGGTGTTATCTCTTTTGTCGAAAATCAGCCATTTTTTGCTCGAACATTAAATGCCTCCAAATGGTATTTAATTCACTTCCCGGGGTGAAGAAACCCTTTTTGAGAACTCAGAGTGAGTAAATTGGCCATTTTCATGCACTTTTAACCATTCCATAAATCTTGTGTTTAGGGACCCTGGAAGCATGAAAATCACTTTAAACGTGCTAATTTTAGCTCTAACACTGATGATCCACCTACAAATGTGAACTGACGTTCAAAAATAAAACATTTGAAAACAGACCATTTTCCACATTTCTGAAGTATGACGTAATGGGGGGTGTTATCTCTTTTGTCGAAAATCAGCCGTTTTTGCTCGAACATTAAATGCCTCCAAATGGTATTTAATTCACTTCCCGAGCCCCTGGAAGCATGAAAATCACTTTAAACATGCTAATTTTAGCTCTAACACTGATGATCCACCTACAAATGTGAACTGACGTTCAAAAATAAAACATTTGAAAACGGACCATTTTCCACATTTCTGAAGCATGACGTAATGGGGGGGTGTTATCTCTTTTGTCGAAAATCAGCCGTTTTTGCTCGAACATTAAATGCCTCCAAATAGTATTTAATTCACTTCCCGGGGTGAAGAAACCCTTTTTGAGAACTCAGAGTGAGTAAATTGGCCATTTTCATGCACTTTTAACCATTCCATAAATCTTGTGTTTAGGGCCCCTGGAAGCATGAAAATCACTTTAAACATGCTAATTTTAGCTCTAACACTGATGATCCACCTACAAATGGGAACTGACGTTCAAAAATAAAACATTTGAAAACGGACCATTTTCCACATTTCTGAAGCATGACGTAATGGGGGGGTGTTATCTCTTTTGTCGAAAATCAGCCGTTTTTGCTTGAACATTAAATGCCTCCAAATGGTATTTAATTACCTTCCCGAGCCCATGGAAGCATGAAAATCACTTTAAACATGCTAATTTTAGCTCTAACACTGATGATCCACCTACAAATGTGAACTGACGTTCAAAAATAAAACATTTGAAAACGGACCTTTTTCCACATTTCTGAAGCATGACGTAATGGGGTGGTGTTATCTCTTTTGTCGAAAATCAGCCGTTTTTGCTTGAACATTAAATGCCTCCAAATGGTATTTAATTCACTTCCCGAGCCCCTGGAAGCATGAAAATCACTTTAAACATGCTAATTTTATCCCTAACACTGATGATCCACCTACAAATGGGAACTGACGTTCAAAAATAAAACATTTGAAAACGGACCATTTTCCACATTTCTGAAGCATGACGTAATGGGGGGGTGTTATCTCTTTTGTCGAAAATCAGCCGTTTTTGCTTGAACATTAAATGCCTCCAAATGGTATTTAATTCACTTCCCGAGCCCCTGGAAGCATGAAAATCACTTTAAACATGCTAATTTTAGCTCTAACACTGATGATCCACCTACAAATGTGAACTGACGTTCAAAAATAAAACATTTGAAAACGGACCATTTTCCACATTTCTGAAGCATGACGTAATGGGGGGTGTTATCTCTTTTGTCGAAAATCAGCCGTTTTTGCTCGAACATTAAATGACTCCAAATAGTATTTAATTCACTTCCCGGGGTGAAGAAACCCTTTTTGAGAACTCAGAGTGAGTAAATTGGCCATTTTCATGCACTTTTAACCATTCCATAAATCTTGTGTTTAGGGCCCCTGGAAGCATGAAAATCACTTTAAACATGCTAATTTTAGCTCTAACACTGATGATCCACCTACAAATGTGAACTGACGTTCAAAAATAAAACATTTGAAAACGGACCATTTTCCACATTTCTGAAGCATGACGTAATGGGGGGGTGTTATCTCTTTTGTCGAAAATCAGCTGTTTTTGCTTGAACATTAAATGCCTCCAAATGGTATTTAATTACCTTCCCGAGCCCATGGAAGCATGAAAATCACTTTAAACATGCTAATTTTAGCTCTAACACCGATGATCCACCTACAAATGTGAACTGAGGTTCAAAAATAAAACATTAGAAAACAGACCATTTTCCACATTTCTGAAGCATGACGTAATGGGGGGGTGTTATCTCTTTTGTCGAAAATCAGCCGTTTTTGCTCGAACGTTAAATGCCTCCAAATGGTATTTAATTCACTTCCCGGGTGAAGAAACCCTTTTTGAGAACTCAGAGTGAGTAAATTGGCCATTTTCATGCACTTTTAACCATTCCATAAATCTTGTGTTTAGGGCCCCCGGAAGCATGAAAATTACTTTAAACATGCTAATTTTAGCTCTAAAACTGATGATCCACCTACAAATGTGAACTGACGTTCAAAAATAAAACATTTGAAAGATGGACCATTTTCCACATTTCTGAAGCATGACGTAATGGGGGGGTGTTATCTCTTTTGTCGAAAATCAGCCGTTTTTGCTCGAACATTAAATGCCTCCAAATAGTATTTAATTTACTTCCCGGGGTGAAGAAACCCTTTTTGAGAACTCAGAGTGAGTAAATTGGCCATTTTCATGCACTTTTAACCATTCCATAAATCTTGTGTTTAGGGCCCCTGGAAGCATGAAAATCACTTTAAACATGCTAATTTTAGCTCTAACACTGATGATCCACCTACAAATGTGAACTGACGTACAAAAATAAAACATTTGAAAACGGACCATTTTCCATATTTCTGAAGCATGACGTAATGGGGGGGTGTTATCTCTTTTGTCGAAAATCAGCCGTTTTTGCTTGAATATTAAATGCCTCCAAATGGTATTTAATTCACTTCCCGAGCCCCTGGAAGCATGAAAATCACTTTAAACATGCTAATTTTAGCTCTAACACTGATAATCCACCTACAAATGGGAACTGATGTTCAAAAATAAAACATTTGAAAACGGACCATTTTCCACATTTCTGAAGCATGACGTAATGGGGGGGTGTTATCTCTTTTGTGGAAAATCAGCCGTTTTTGCTTGAACATTAAATGCCTCCAAATGGTATTTAATTACCTTCACGAGCCCATGGAAGCATGAAAATCACTTTAAACATGCTAATTTTAGCTCTAACACTGATGATCCACCTACAAATGTGAACTGGCGTTCAAAAATAAAACATTTGAAAACGGACCATTTTCCACATTTCTGAAGCATGACGTAATGGGGGGGGTGTTATCTCTTTTGTCGAAAATCAGCCGTTTTTGCTTGAACATTAAATGCCTCCAAATGGTATTTAATTCACTTCCCGAGCCCCTGGAAGCATGAAAATCACTTTAAACATGGTAATTTTAGCTCTAACACTGATGATCCACCTACAAATGTGAACTGACGTTCAAAAATAAAACATTTGAAAACGGACCATTTCCCACATTTCTGAAGCATGACGTAATGGGGGGGTGTTATCTCTTTTGTCGAAAATCAGCCGTTTTTAGTCGAACATTAAATGCCTCCAAATAGTATTTAATTCACTTCCCGGGGTGAAGAAACCCTTTTTGAGAACTCAGAGTGAGTAAATTGGCCATTTTCATGCACTTTTAACCATTCCATAAATCTTGTGTTTAGGGCCCCTGGAAGCATGAAAATCACTTTAAACATGCTAATTTTAGCTCTAACACAGATGATCCACCTACAAATGTGAACTGACGTTCAAAAATAAAACATTTGAAAACGGACCATTTTCCACATTTCTGAAGCATGACGTAATGGGGGGGGTGTTATCTCTTTTGTCGAAAATCAGCCGTTTTTGCTTGAACATTAAATGCCTCCAAATGGTATTTAATTCACTTCCCGAGCCCCTGGAAGCATGAAAATCACTTTAAACATGCTAATTTTAGCTCTAACACTGATGATCCACCTACAAATGTGAACTGACGTTCAAAAATAAAACATTTGAAAACGGACCATTTTCCACATTTCTGAAGCATGACGTAATGGGGGGTGTTATCTCTTTTGTCGAAAATCAGCCGTTTTTGCTCGAACATTAAATGCCTCCAAATGGTATTTAATTCACTTCCCGGGGTGAAGAAACCCTTTTTGAGAACTCAGAGTGAGTAAATTGGCCATTTTCATGCACTTATAACCATTCCATAAATCTTGTGTTTAGGGCCCCTGGAAGCATGAAAATCACTTTAAACATGGTAATTTTAGCTCTAACACTGATGATCCACCTACAAATGTGAACTGACGTTCAAAAATAAAACATTTGAAAACGGACCATTTTCCACATTTCTGAAGCATGACGTAATGGGGGGGGTGTTATCTCTTTTGTCGAAAATCAGCCATTTTTTGCTCGAACATTAAATGCCTCCAAATGGTATTTAATTCACTTCCCGGGGTGAAGAAACCCTTTTTGAGAACTCAGAGTGAGTAAATTGGCCATTTTCATGCACTTTTAACCATTCCATAAATCTTGTGTTTAGGGACCCTGGAAGCATGAAAATCACTTTAAACGTGCTAATTTTAGCTCTAACACTGATGATCCACCTACAAATGTGAACTGACGTTCAAAAATAAAACATTTGAAAACAGACCATTTTCCACATTTCTGAAGTATGACGTAATGGGGGGTGTTATCTCTTTTGTCGAAAATCAGCCGTTTTTGCTCGAACATTAAATGCCTCCATATGGTATTTAATTAACTTCCCGGGGTGAAGAAACCCTTTTTGAGAACTCAGAGTGAGTAAATTGGCCATTTTCATGCACTTTTAACCATTCCATAAATCTTGTGTTTAGGGCCCCTGGAAGCATGAAAATCACTTTAAACATGCTAATTTTAGCTCTAACACAGATGATCCACCTACAAATGTGAACTGACGTTCAAAAATAAAACATTTGAAAACGGACCATTTTCCACATTTCTGAAGCATGACGTAATGGGGGGGTGTTATCTCTTTTGTCGAAAATCAGCCGTTTTTGCTTGAACATTAAATGCCTCCAAATGGTATTTAATTCACTTCCCGAGCCCCTGGAAGCATGAAAATCACTTTAAACATGCTAATTTTAGCTCTAACACTGATGATCCACCTACAAATGTGAACTGACGTTCAAAAATAAAACATTTGAAAACGGACCATTTTCCACATTTCTGAAGCATGACGTAATGGGGGGTGTTATCTCTTTTGTCGAAAATCAGCCGTTTTTGCTTGAACATTAAATGCCTCCAAATGGTATTTAATTCACTTCCCGAGCCCCTGGAAGCATGAAAATCACTTTAAACATGCTAATTTTAGCTCTAACACTGATGATCCACCTACAAATGTGAACTGACGTTCAAAAATAAAACATTTGAAAACGGACCATTTTCCACATTTTTGAAGCATGACGTAATGGGGGGTGTTATCTCTTTTGTCGAAAATCAGCCGTTTTTGCTCGAACATTAAATGCCTCCAAATGGTATTTAATTCACTTCCCGGGGTGAAGAAACCCTTTTTGAGAACTCAGAGTGAGTAAATTGGCCATTTTCATGCACTTATAACCATTCCATAAATCTTGTGTTTAGGGCCCCTGGAAGCATGAAAATCACTTTAAACATGCTAATTTTAGCTCTAACACTGATGATCCACCTACAAATGTGAACTGACGTTCAAAAATAAAACATTTGAAAACGGACCATTTTCCACATTTCTGAAGCATGACGTAATGGGGGGGTGTTATCTCTTTTGTCGAAAATCAGCCATTTTTTGCTCGAACATTAAATGCCTCCAAATGGTATTTAATTCACTTCCCGGGGTGAAGAAACCCTTTTTGAGAACTCAGAGTGAGTAAATTGGCCATTTTCATGCACTTTTAACCATTCCATAAATCTTGTGTTTAGGGACCCTGAAAGCATGAAAATCACTTTAAACGTGCTAATTTTAGCTCTAACACTGATGATCCACCTACAAATGTGAACTGACGTTCAAAAATAAAACATTTGAAAACAGACCATTTTCCACATTTCTGAAGTATGACGTAATGGGGGGTGTTATCTCTTTTGTCGAAAATCAGCCGTTTTTGCTCGAACATTAAATGCCTCCAAATGGTATTTAATTAACTTCCCGGGGTGAAGAAACCCTTTTTGAGAACTCAGAGTGAGTAAATTGGCCATTTTCATTCACTTTTAACCATTCCATAAATCTTGTGTTTAGGGCCCCTGGAAGCATGAAAATCACTTTAAACATGCTAATTTTAGCTCTAACACTGATGATCCACCTACAAATGTGAACTGACGTTCAAAAATAAAACATTTGAAAACGGACCATTTTCCACATTTCTGAAGCATGACGTAATGGGGGGGTGTTATCTCTTTTGTCGAAAATCAGCCATTTTTGCTTGAACATTAAATGCCTCCAAATGGTATTTAATTCACTTCCCGAGCCCCTGGAAGCATGAAAATCACTTTAAACATGCTAATTTTAGCTCTAACACTGATGATCCACCTACAAATGTGAACTGACGTTCAAAAATAAAACATTTGAAAACGGACCATTTTCCACATTTCTGAAGCATGACGTAATGGGGGGGTGTTATCTCTTTTGTCGAAAATCAGCCGTTTTTGCTCGAACATTAAATGCCTCCAAATAGTATTTAATTCACTTCCCGGGGTGAAGAAACCCTTTTTGAGAACTCAGAGTGAGTAAATTGGCCATTTTCATGCACTTTTAACCATTCCATAAATCTTGTGTTTAGGGCCCCTGGAAGCATGAAAATCACTTTAAACATGCTAATTTTAGCTCTAACACTGATGATCCACCTACAAATGTGAACTGACGTTCAAAAATAAAACATTTGAAAACGGACCATTTTCCATATTTCTGAAGCATGACGTAATGGGGGGTGTTATCTCTTTTGTCGAAAATCAGCCGTTTTTGCTTGAACATTAAATGCCTCCAAATGGTATTTAATTCACTTCCCGAGCCCCTGGAAGCATGAAAATCACTTTAAACATGCTAATTTTATCTCTAACACTGATGATCCACCTACAAATGGGAACTGACGTTCAAAAATAAAACATTTGAAAACGGACCATTTTCCACATTTCTGAAGCATGACGTAATGGGGGGGTGTTATCTCTTTTGTCGAAAATCAGCCGTTTTTGCTTGAACATTAAATGCCTCCAAATGGTATTTAATTACCTTCCCGAGCCCATGGAAAGCATGAAAATCACTTTAAACATGCTCATTTTAGCTCTAACACTGATGATCCACCTACAAATGTGAACTGACGTTCAAAAATAAAACATTTGAAAACGGACCATTTTCCACATTTCTGAAGCATGACGTAATGGGGGGGGTGTTATCTCTTTTGTCGAAAATCAGCCGTTTTTGCTCGAACATTAAATGCCTCCAAATAGTATTTAATTCACTTCCCGGGGTGAAGAAACCCTTTTTGAGAACTCAGAGTGAGTAAATTGGCCATTTTCATGCACTTTTAACCATTCCATAAATCTTGTGTTTAGGGCCCCTGGAAGCATGAAAATCACTTTAAACATGCTAATTTTAGCTCTAACACTGATGATCCACCTACAAATGTGAACTGACGTTCAAAAATAAAACATTTGAAAACGGACCATTTTCCACATTTCTGAAGCATGACGTAATGGGGGGTGTTATCTCTTTTGTCGAAAATCAGCCGTTTTTGCTTGAAAATTAAATGCCTCCAAATGGTATTTAATTACCTTCCCAAGCCCATGGAAGCATGAAAATCACTTTAAACATGCTAATTTTAGCTCTAACACTGATGATCCACCTTCAAATGTGAACTGAGGTTCAAAAATAAAACATTTGAAAAGAGACCATTTTCCACATTTCTGAAGCATGACGTAAAGGGGGGTGTTGTCTCTTTTGTCGAAAATCAGCCGTTTTTGCTCGAACATTTAATGCCTCCAAATGGTATTTAATACACTTCCCGGGGTGAAGAAACCCTTTTTGAGAACTCAGAGTGAGTAAATTGGCCATTTTCATGCACTTTTAACCATTCCATAAATCTTGTGTTTAGGGCCCCTGGAAGCATGAAAATCACTTTAAACATGCTAATTTTAGCTCTAACACTGATGATCCACCTACAAATGTGAACTGACGTTCAAAAATAAAACATTTGAAAACGGACCATTTTCCACATTTCTGAAGCATGACGTAATGGGGGGGGGTGTTATCTCTTTTGTCGAAAATCAGCCGTTTTTGCTTGAACATTAAATGCCTCCAAAAGGTATTTAATTCACTTCCCGAGCCCCTGGAAGCATGAAAATCACTTTAAACATGCTAATTTTAGCTCTAACACTGATGATCCACCTACAAATGTGAACTGACGTTCAAAAATAAAACATTTGAAAACGGACCATTTTCCACATTTCTGAAGCATGACGTAATGGGGGGGTGTTATCTCTTTTGTCGAAAATCAGCAGTTTTTGCTCGAACATTAAATGCCTCCAAATGGTATTTAATTCACTTCCCGGGGTGAAGAAACCCTTTTTGAGAACTCAGAGTGAGTAAATTGGCCATTTTCATGCACTTTTAACCATTCCATACATCTTGTGTTTAGGGACCCAGGAAGCATGAAAATCACTTTAAACGTGCTAATTTTAGCTCTAACACTGATGATCCACCTACAAATGTGAACTGACGTTCAAAAATAAAACATTTGAAAACAGACCATTTTCCACATTTCTGAAGCATGACGTAATGTGGGGGTGTTATCTCTTTTGTCGAAAATCAGCCGTTTTTGCTCGAACATTAAATGCCTCCAAATGGTATTTAATTCACTTCCCGGGGTGAAGAAACCCTTTTTGAGAACTCAGAGTGAGTAAATTGGACATTTTCATGCACTTTTAACCATTCCATAAATCTTGTGTTTAGGGCCCCTGGAAGCATGAAAATCACTTTAAACATGCTAATTTTAGCTCTAACACTGATGATCCACCTACAAATGTGAACTGACGTTCAAAAATAAAACATTTGAAAACGGACCATTTTCCACATTTCTGAAGCATGACGTAATGGGGGGGTGTTATCTCTTTTCTCGAAAATCAGCCGTTTTTGCTTGAACATTAAAAGCCTCCAAATGGTATTTAATTCACTTCCCGAGCCCCTGGAAGCATGAAAATCACTTTAAACATGCTAATTTTAGCTCTACCACTGATGATCCACCTAAAAATGTGAACTGACGTTCAAAAATAAAACATTTGAAAACGGACCATTTTCCACATTTCTGAAGCATGACGTAATGGGGGGGTATCTCTTTTGTCGAAAATCAGCCGTTTTTGCTCGAACATTAAATGCCTCCAAATGGTATTTAATTCACTTCCCGGGGTGAAGAAACCCTTTTTGAGAACTCAGAGTGAGTAAATTGGCCATTTTCATGCACTTTTAACCATTCCATAAATCTTGTGTTTAGGGCCCCTGGAAGCATGAAAATCACTTTAAACATGCTAATTTTAGCTCTAACACTGATGATCCACCTACAAATGTGAACTGACGTTCAAAAATAAAACATTTGAAAACGGACCATTTTCCACATTTCTGAAGCATGACGTAATGGGGGGATGTTATCTCTTTTGTCGAAAATCAGCCGTTTTTGCTCGAACATTAAATGCCTCCAAATAGTATTTAATTCACTTCCCGGGTGAAGAAACCCTTTTTGAGAACTCAGAGTGAGTAAATTGGCCATTTTCATGCACTTTTAACCATTCCATAAATCTTGTGTTTAGGGCCCCTGGAAGCATGAAAATCACTTTAAACATGCTAATTTTAGCTCTAACACTGATGATCCACCTACAAATGTGAACTGACGTTCAAAAATAAAACATTTGAAAAAGGACCATTTTCCACATTTCTGAAGCATGACGTAATGGGGGGGTGTTATCTCTTTTGTCGAAAATCAGACGTTTTTGCTTGAACATTAAATGCCTCCAAATGGTATTTAATTCACTTCCCGAGCCCCTGGAAGCATGAAAATCACTTTAAACATGGTAATTTTAGCTCTAACACTGATGATCCACCTACAAATGTGAACTGACGTTCAAAAATAAAACATTTGAAAACGGACCATTTCCCACATTTCTGAAGCATGACGTAATGGGGGGGTGTTATCTCTTTTGTCGAAAATCAGCCGTTTTTAGTCGAACATTAAATGCCTCTAAATAGTATTTAATTCACTTCCCGGGGTGAAGAAACCCTTTTTGAGAACTCAGAGTGAGTAAATTGGCCATTTTCATGCACTTTTAACCATTCCATAAATCTTGTGTTTAGGGCCCCTGGAAGCATGAAAATCACTTTAAACATGCTAATTTTAGCTCTAACACAGATGATCCACCTACAAATGTGAACTGACGTTCAAAAATAAAACATTTGAAAACGGACCATTTTCCACATTTCTGAAGCATGACGTAATGGGGGGGGGTGTTATCTCTTTTGTCGAAAATCAGCCGTTTTTGCTTGAACATTAAATGCCTCCAAATGGTATTTAATTCACTTCCCGAGCCCCTGGAAGCATGAAAATCACTTTAAACATGGTAATTTTAGCTCTAACACTGACGATCCACCTACAAATGTGAACTGACGTTCAAAAATAAAACATTTGAAAGGGGACCATTTCCCACATTTCTGAAGCATGACGTAATGGGGGGGTGTTATCTCTTTTGTCGAAAATCAGCCGTTTTTAGTCGAACATTAAATGCCTCCAAATAGTATTTAATTCACTTCCCGGGGTGAAGAAACCCTTTTTGAGAACTCAGAGTGAGTAAATTGGCCATTTTCATGCACTTTTAACCATTCCATAAATCTTGTGTTTAGGGCCCCTGGAAGCATGAAAATCACTTTAAACGTGCTAATTTTAGCTCTAACACTGATGATCCACCTACAAATGTGAACTGACGTTCAAAAATAAAACATTTGAAAACAGACCATTTTCCACATTTCTGAAGTATGACGTAATGGGGGGTGTTATCTCTTTTGTCGAAAATCAGCCGTTTTTGCTCGAACATTAAATGCCTCCAAATGGTATTTAATTAACTTCCCGGGGTGAAGAAACCCTTTTTGAGAACTCAGAGTGAGTAAATTGGCCATTTTCATTCACTTTTAACCATTCCATAAATCTTGTGTTTAGGGCCCCTGGAAGCATGAAAATCACTTTAAACATGCTAATTTTAGCTCTAACACTGATGATCCACCTACAAATGTGAACTGACGTTCAAAAATAAAACATTTGAAAACGGACCATTTTCCACATTTCTGAAGCATGACGTAATGGGGGGGTGTTATCTCTTTTGTCGAAAATCAGCCATTTTTGCTTGAACATTAAATGCCTCCAAATGGTATTTAATTCACTTCCCGAGCCCCTGGAAGCATGAAAATCACTTTAAACATGCTAATTTTAGCTCTAACACTGATGATCCACCTACAAATGTGAACTGACGTTCAAAAATAAAACATTTGAAAACGGACCATTTTCCACATTTCTGAAGCATGACGTAATGGGGGGGTGTTATCTCTTTTGTCGAAAATCAGCCGTTTTTGCTCGAACATTAAATGCCTCCAAATAGTATTTAATTCACTTCCCGGGGTGAAGAAACCCTTTTTGAGAACTCAGAGTGAGTAAATTGGCCATTTTCATGCACTTTTAACCATTCCATAAATCTTGTGTTTAGGGCCCCTGGAAGCATGAAAATCACTTTAAACATGCTAATTTTAGCTCTAACACTGATGATCCACCTACAAATGTGTACTGACGTTCAAAAATAAAACATTTGAAAACGGACCATTTTCCATATTTCTGAAGCATGACGTAATGGGGGGTGTTATCTCTTTTGTCGAAAATCAGCCGTTTTTGCTTGAACATTAAATGCCTCCAAATGGTATTTAATTCACTTCCCGAGCCCCTGGAAGCATGAAAATCACTTTAAACATGCTAATTTTATCTCTAACACTGATGATCCACCTACAAATGGGAACTGACGTTCAAAAATAAAACATTTGAAAACGGACCATTTTCCACATTTCTGAAGCATGACGTAATGGGGGGGTGTTATCTCTTTTGTCGAAAATCAGCCGTTTTTGCTTGAACATTAAATGCCTCCAAATGGTATTTAATTACCTTCCCGAGCCCATGGAAGCATGAAAATCACTTTAAACATGCTAATTTTAGCTCTAACACTGATGATCCACCTACAAATGTGAACTGACGTTCAAAAATAAAACATTTGAAAACGGACCTCTTTCCACATTTCTGAAGCATGACGTAATGGGGTGGTGTTATCTCTTTTGTCGAAAATCAGCCGTTTTTGCTCGAACATTAAATGCCTCCAAATAGTATTTAATTTACTTCCCGGGGTGAAGAAACCCTTTTTGAGAACTCAGAGTGAGTAAATTGGCCATTTTCATGCACTTTTAACCATTCCATAAATCTTGTGTTTAGGGCCCCTGGAAACATGAAAATCACTTTAAACATGCTAATTTTAGCTCTAAAACTGATGATCCACCTACAAATGTGAACTGACGTTCAAAAATAAAACATTTGAAAGATGGACCATTTTCCACATTTCTGAAGCATGACGTAATGGGGGGGTGTTATCTCTTTTGTCGAAAATCAGCCGTTTTTGCTCGAACATTAAATGCCTCCAAATAGTATTTAATTTACTTCCCGGGGTGAAGAAACCCTTTTTGAGAACTCAGAGTGAGTAAATTGGCCATTTTCATGCACTTTTAACCATTCCATAAATCTTGTGTTTAGGGCCCCTGGAAGCATGAAAATCACTTTAAACATGCTAATTTTAGCTCTAAAACTGATGATCCACCTACAAATGTGAACTGACGTTCAAAAATAAAACATTTGAAAACGGACCATTTTCCATATTTCTGAAGCATGACGTAATGGGGGGGTGTTATCTCTTTTGTCGAAAATCAGCCGTTTTTGCTTGAACATTAAATGCCTCCAAATGGTATTTAATTCACTTCCCGAGCCCCTGGAAGCATGAAAATCACTTTAAACATGCTAATTTTAGCTCTAACACTGATAATCCACCTACAAATGGGAACTGACGTTCAAAAATAAAACATTTGAAAACGGACCATTTTCCACATTTCTGAAGCATGACGTAATGGGGGGGTGTTATCTCTTTTGTGGAAAATCAGCCGTTTTTGCTTGAACATTAAATGCCTCCAAATGGTATTTAATTACCTTCACGAGCCCATGGAAGCATGAAAATCACTTTAAACATGCTAATTTTAGCTCTAACACTGATGATCCACCTACAAATGTGAACTGGCGTTCAAAAATAAAACATTTGAAAACGGACCATTTTCCACATTTCTGAAGCATGACGTAATGGGGGGGTGTTATCTCTTTTGTCGAAAATCAGCCGTTTTTGCTCGAACATTAAATGCCTCCAAATAGTATTTAATTTACTTCCCGGGGTGAAGAAACCCTTTTTGAGAACTCAGAGTGAGTAAATTGGCCATTTTCATGCACTTTTAACCATTCCATAAATCTTGTGTTTAGGGCCCCTGGAAGCATGAAAATCACTTTAAACATGCTAATTTTAGCTCTAACACTGATGATCCACCTACAAATGTGAACTGACGTTCAAAAATAAAACATTTGAAAACGGACCATTTTCCACATTTCTGAAGCATGACGTAATGGGGGGGGGGTGTTATCTCTTTTGTCGAAAATCAGCCGTTTTTGCTTGAACATTAAATTCCTCCAAATGGTATTTAATTCACTTCCCGAGCCCCTGGAAGCATGAAAATCACTTTAAACATGCTAATTTTAGCTCTAACACTGATGATCCACCTACAAATGTGAACTGACGTTCAAAAATAAAACATTTGAAAACGGACCATTTTCCACATTTCTGAAGCATGATGTAATGGGGGGTGTTATCTCTTTTGTCGAAAATCAGCCGTTTTTGCTCGAACATTAAATGCCTCCAAATAGTATTTAATTCACTTCCCGGGGTGAAGAAACCCTTTTTGAGAACTCAGAGTGAGTAAATTGGCCATTTTCATGCACTTTTAACCATTCCATAAATCTTGTGTTTAGGGCCCCTGGAAGCATGAAAATCACTTTAAACATGCTAATTTTAGCTCTAACACTGATGATCCACCTACAAATGTGAACTGACGTTCAAAAATAATTCATTTGAAAACGGACCATTTTCCACATTTCTGAAGCATGACGTAATGGGGGGGTGTTATCTCTTTTGTAGAAAATCAGCCGTTTTTGCTTGAACATTAAATGCCTCCAAATGGTATTTAATTACCTTCCCAAGCCCATGGAAGCATGAAAATCACTTTAAACATGCTAATTTTAGCTCTAACACCGATGATCCACCTACAAATGTGAACTGAGGTTCAAAAATAAAACATTTGAAAACGGACCATTTTACACATTTCTGAAGCATGACGTAATGGGGGGGTGTTATCTCTTTTGTCGAAAATCAGCCGTTTTTGCTCGAACAATAAATGCCTCCAAATGGTATTTAATTCACTTCCCGGGGTGAAGAAACCCTTTTTGAGAACTCAGAGTGAGTAAATTGGCCATTTTCATGCACTTTTAACCATTCCATAAATCTTGTGTTTTGGGCCCCTGGAAGCATGAAAATCACTTTAAACATGCTAATTTTAGCTCTAACACTGATGATCCACCTACAAATGTGAACTGACGTTCAAAAATAAAACATTTGAAAACGGACCATTTTCCACATTTCTGAAGCATGACGTAATGGGGGGGGTGTTATCTCTTTTGTCGAAAATCAGCCATTTTTGCTTGAACATTAAATGCCTCCAAATGGTATTTAATTCACTTCCCGAGCCCCTGGAAGCATGAAAATCACTTTAAACATGCTAATCTTAGCTCTAACACTGATGATCCACCTACAAATGTGAACTGACGTTCAAAAATAAAACATTTGAAAACGGACCATTTTCCACATTTCTGAAGCATGACGTAATGGGGGGGGGGGTGTTATCTCTTTTGTCGAAAATCAGCCGTTTTTGCTCGAACATTAAATGCCTCCAAATAGTATTTAATTCACTTCCCGGGGTGAAGAAACCCTTTTTGAGAACTCAGAGTGAGTAAATTGGCCATTTTCATGCACTTTTAACCATTCAATAAATCTTGTGTTTAGGGCCCCTGGAAGCATGAAAATCACTTTAAACATGCTAATTTTAGCTCTAACACTGATGATCCACCTACAAATGTGAACTGACGTTCAAAAATAAAACATTTGAAAACGGACCATTTTCCACATTTCTGAAGCATGACGTAATGGAGGGTGTTATCTCTTTTGTCGAAAATCAGCCATTTTTGCTTGAACATTAAATGCCTCCAAATGGTATTTAATTCACTTCCCGAGCCCCTGGAAGCATGAAAATCACTTTAAACATGCTAATTTTAGCTCTAACACTGATGATCCACCTACAAATGTGAACTGACGTTCAAAAATAAAACATTTGAAAACGGACCATTTTCCACATTTCTGAAGCATGACGTAATGGGGGGGGGGGTGTTATCTCTTTTGTCGAAAATCAGCCGTTTTTGCTCGAACATTAAATGCCTCCAAATAGTATTTAATTCACTTCCCGGGGTGAAGAAACCCTTTTTGAGAACTCAGAGTGAGTAAATTGGCCATTTTCATGCACTTTTAACCATTCAATAAATCTTGTGTTTAGGGCCCCTGGAAGCATGAAAATCACTTTAAACATGCTAATTTTAGCTCTAACACTGATGATCCACCTACAAATGTGAACTGACGTTCAAAAATAAAACATTTGAAAACGGACCATTTTCCACATTTCTGAAGCATGACGTAATGGGGGGTGTTATCTCTTTTGTCGAAAATCAGCCGTTTTTGCTTGAACATTAAATGCCTCCAAATGGTATTTAATTACCTTCCCGAGCCCATGGAAGCATGAAAATCACTTTAAACATGCTAATTTTAGCTCTAACACTGATGATCCACCTACAAATGTGAACTGAGGTTCAAAAATAAAACATTTGAAAACAGACCATTTTCCACATTTCTGAAGCATGACGTAATGGGGGGTGTTGTCTCTTTTGTCGAAAATCAGCCGTTTTTGCTCGAACATTTAATGCCTCCAAATGGTATTTAATACACTTCCCGGGGTGAAGAAACCCTTTTTGAGAACTCAGAGTGAGTAAATTGGCCATTTTCATGCACTTTTAACCATTCCATAAATCTTGTGTTTAGGGCCCCTGGAAGCATGAAAATCACTTTAAACATGCTAATTTTAGCTCTAACACTGATGATCCACCTACAAATGTGATCTGACGTTCAAAAATAAAACATTTGAAAACGGACCATTTTCCACATTTCTGAAGCATGACGTAATGGGGGGGTGTTATCTCTTTTGTCGAAAATCAGCCGTTTTTGCTCGAACATTAAATGCCTCCAAATAGTATTTAATTTACTTCCCGGGGTGAAGAAACCCTTTTTGAGAACTCAGAGTGAGTAAATTGGCCATTTTCATGCACTTTTAACCATTCCATAAATCTTGTGTTTAGGGCCCCTGGAAGCATGAAAACCACTTTAAACATGCTAATTTTAGCTCTAACACTGATGATCCACCTACAAATGTGAACTGACGTTCAAAAATAAAACATTTGAAAACGGACCATTTTCCACATTTCTGAAGCTTGACGTAATGGGGGGGGTGTTATCTCTTTTGTCGAAAATCAGCCGTTTTTGCTTGAACATTAAATGCCTCCAAAAGGTATTTAATTCACTTCCCGAGCCCCTGGAAGCATGAAAATCACTTTAAACATGCTAATTTTAGCTCTAACACTGATGATCCACCTACAAATGTGAACTGACGTTCAAAAATAAAACATTTGAAAACGGACCATTTTCCACATTTCTGAAGCATGACGTAATGGGGGGGTGTTATCTCTTTTGTCGAAAATCAGCCGTTTTTGCTCGAACATTAAATGCCTCCAAATGGTATTTAATTCACTTCCCGGGGTGAAGAAACCCTTTTTGAGAACTCAGAGTGAGTAAATTGGCCATTTTCATGCACTTTTAACCATTCCATACATCTTGTGTTTAGGGACCCAGGAAGCATGAAAATCACTTTAAACGTGCTAATTTTAGCTCTAACACTATGGATCCACCTACAAATGTGAACTGACGTTCAAAAATAAAACATTTGAAAACAGACCATTTTCCACATTTCTGAAGCATGACGTAATGTGTGGGTGTTATCTCTTTTGTCGAAAATCAGCCGTTTTTGCTCGAACATTAAATGCCTCCAAATGGTATTTAATTCACTTCCCGGGGTGAAGAAACCCTTTTTGAGAACTCAGAGTGAGTAAATTGTCCATTTTCATGCACTTTTAACCATTCCATAAATCTTGTGTTTAGGGCCCCTGGAAGCATGAAAATCACTTTAAACATGCTAATTTTAGCTCTAACACTGATGATCCACCTACAAATGTGAACTGACGTTCAAAAATAAAACATTTGAAAACGGACCATTTTCCACATTTCTGAAGCATGACGTAATGGGGGGGTGTTATCTCTTTTCTCGAAAATCAGCCGTTTTTGCTTGAACATTAAAAGCCTCCAAATGGTATTTAATTCACTTCCCGAGCCCCTGGAAGCATGAAAATGACTTTAAACATGCTAATTTTAGCTCTAACACTGATGATCCACCTACAAATGTGAACTGACGTTCAAAAATAAAACATTTGAAAACGGACCATTTTCCACATTTCTGAAGCATGACGTAATGGGGGGGTGTTATCTCTTTTGTCGAAAATCAGCCGTTTTTGCTCGAACATTAAATGCCTCCAAATAGTATTTAATTCACTTCCCGGGGTGAAGAAACCCTTTTTGAGAACTCAGAGTGAGTAAATTGGCCATTTTCATGCACTTTTAACCATTCCATAAATCTTGTGTTTAGGGCCCCTGGAAGCATGAAAATCACTTTAAACATGCTAATTTTAGCTCTAACACTGATGATCCACCTACAAATGTGATCTGACGTTCAAAAATAAAACATTTGAAAACGGACCATTTTCCACATTTCTGAAGCATGACGTAATGGGGGGGTGTTATCTCTTTTGTCGAAAATCAGCCGTTTTTGCTCGAACATTAAATGCCTCCAAATAGTATTTAATTTACTTCCCGGGGTGAAGAAACCCTTTTTGAGAACTCAGAGTGAGTAAATTGGCCATTTTCATGCACTTTTAACCATTCCATAAATCTTGTGTTTAGGGCCCCTGGAAGCATGAAAATCACTTTAAACATGCTAATTTTAGCTCTAACACTGATGATCCACCTACAAATGTGAACTGACGTTCAAAAATAAAACATTTGAAAACGGACCATTTTCCACATTTCTGAAGCATGACGTAATGGGGGGGGTGTTATCTCTTTTGTCGAAAATCAGCAGTTTTTGCTTGAACATTAAATGCCTCCAAAAGGTATTTAATTCACTTCCCGAGCCCCTGGAAGCATGAAAATCACTTTAAACATGCTAATTTTAGCTCTAACACTGATGATCCACCTACAAATGTGAACTGACGTTCAAAAATAAAACATTTGAAAACGGACCATTTTCCACATTTCTGAAGCATGACGTAATGGGGGGGGTGTTATCTCTTTTTTCGAAAATCAGCCGTTTTTGCTCGAACATTAAATGCCTCCAAATGGTATTTAATTCAATTCCCGGGGTGAAGAAACCCTTTTTGAGAACTCAGAGTGAGTAAATTGGCCATTTTCATGCACTTTTAACCATTCCATACATCTTGTGTTTAGGGACCCAGGAAGCATGAAAATCACTTTAAACGTGCTAATTTTAGCTCTAACACTATGGATCCACCTACAAATGTGAACTGACGTTCAAAAATAAAACATTTGAAAACAGACCATTTTCCACATTTCTGAAGCATGACGTAATGTGTGGGTGTTATCTCTTTTGTCGAAAATCAGCCGTTTTTGCTCGAACATTAAATGCCTCCAAATGGTATTTAATTCACTTCCCGGGGTGAAGAAACCCTTTTTGAGAACTCAGAGTGAGTAAATTGGCCATTTTCATGCACTTTTAACCATTCCATAAATCTTGTGTTTAGGGCCCCTGGAAGCATGAAAATCACTTTAAACATGCTAATTTTAGCTCTAACACTGATGATCCACCTACAAATGTGAACTGACGTTCAAAAATAAAACATTTGAAAACGGACCATTTTCCACATTTCTGAAGCATGACGTAATGGGGGGGTGTTATCTCTTTTCTCGAAAATCAGCCGTTTTTGCTTGAACATTAAAAGCCTCCAAATGGTATTTAATTCACTTCCCGAGCCCCTGGAAGCATGAAAATCACTTTAAACATGCTAATTTTAGCTCTAACACTGATGATCCACCTACAAATGTGAACTGACGTTCAAAAATAAAACATTTGAAAACGGACCATTTTCCACATTTCTGAAGCATGACGTAATGGGGGGGTGTTATCTCTTTTGTCGAAAATCAGCCGTTTTTGCTCGAACATTAAATGCCTCCAAATAGTATTTAATTCACTTCCCGGGGTGAAGAAACCCTTTTTGAGAACTCAGAGTGAGTAAATTGGCCATTTTCATGCACTTTTAACCATTCCATAAATCTTGTGTTTAGGGCCCCTGGAAGCATGAAAATCACTTTAAACATGCTAATTTTAGCTCTAACACTGATGATCCACCAACAAATGTGAACTGACGTTCAAAAATAAAACATTGGAAAACGGACCATTTTCCACATTTCTGAAGCATGACGTAATGGGGGGGTGTTATCTCTTTTGTCGAAAATCAGCCGTTTTTGCTTGAACATTAAATGCCTCCAAATGGTATTTAATTACCTTCCCGAGCCCATGGAAGCATGAAAATCACTTTAAACATGCTAATTTTAGCTCTAACACCGATGATCCACCTACAAATGTGAACTGAGGTTCAAAAATAAAACATTTGAAAACAGACCATTTTCCACATTTCTGAAGCATGACGTAATGGGGGGGTGTTATCTCTTTTGTCGAAAATCAGCCGTTTTTGCTCGAACATTAAATGCCTCCAAATGGTATTTAATTCACTTCCCGGGTGAAGAAACCCTTTTTGAGAACTCAGAGTGAGTAAATTGGCCATTTTCATGCACTTTTAACCATTCCATAAATCTTGTGTTTAGGGCCCCTGGAAGCATGAAAATCACTTTAAACATGCTAATTTTAGCTCTAAAACTGATGATCCACCTACAAATGTGAACTGACGTTCAAAAATAAAACATTTGAAAGATGGACCATTTTCCACATTTCTGAAGCATGACGTAATGGGGGGGTGTTATCTCTTTTGTCGAAAATCAGCCGTTTTTGCTCGAACATTAAATGCCTCCAAATAGTATTTAATTTACTTCCCGGGGTGAAGAAACCCTTTTTGAGAACTCAGAGTGAGTAAATTGGCCATTTTCATGCACTTTTAACCATTCCATAAATCTTGTGTTTAGGGCCCCTGGAAGCATGAAAATCACTTTAAACATGCTAATTTTAGCTCTAACACTGATGATCCACCTACAAATGTGAACTGACGTTCAAAAATAAAACATTTGAAAATGGACCATTTTCCATATTTCTGAAGCATGACGTAATGGGGGGGTGTTATCTCTTTTGTCGAAAATCAGCCGTTTTGCTTGAACATTAAATGCCTCCAAATGGTATTTAATTCACTTCCCGAGCCCCTGGAAGCATGAAAATCACTTTAAACATGCTAATTTTAGCTCTAACACTGATAATCCACCTACAAATGGGAACTGACGTTCAAAAATAAAACATTTGAAAACGGACCATTTTCCATATTTCTGAAGCATGACGTAATGGGGGGGGTGTTATCTCTTTTGTCGAAAATCAGCCGTTTTTGCTTGAACATTAAATGCCTCCAAATGGTATTTAATTCACTTCCCGAGCCCCTGGAAGCATGAAAATCACTTTAAACATGCTAATTTTAGCTCTAAAACTGATGATCCACCTACAAATGTGAACTGACGTTCAAAAATAAAACATTTGAAAGATTGACCATTTTCCACATTTCTGAAGCATGACGTAATGGGGGGGTGTTATCTCTTTTGTCGAAAATCAGCCATTTTTGCTCGAACATTAAATGCCTCCAAATAGTATTTAATTTACTTCCCGGGGTGAAGAAACCCTTTTTGAGAACTCAGAGTGAGTAAATTGGCCATTTTCATGCACTTTTAACCATTCCATAAATCTTGTGTTTAGGGCCCCTTGAAGCATGAAAATCACTTTAAACATGCTAATTTTAGCTCTAACACTGATGATCCACCTACAAATGTGAACTGACGTTCAAAAATAAAACATTTGAAAACGGACCATTTTCCATATTTCTGAAGCATGACGTAATGGGGGGGTGTTATCTCTTTTGTCGAAAATCAGCCGTTTTTGCTTGAACATTAAATGCCTCCAAATGGTATTTAATTCACTTCCCGAGCCCCTGGAAGCATGAAAATCACTTTAAACATGCTAATTTTAGCTCTAACACTTATAATCCACCTACAAATGGGAACTGACGTTCAAAAATAAAACATTTGAAAACGGACCATTTTCCACATTTCTGAAGCATGACGTAATGGGGGGGTGTTATCTCTTTTGTGGAAAATCAGCCGTTTTTGCTTGAACATTAAATGCCTCCAAATGGTATTTAATTACCTTCACGAGCCCATGGAAGCATGAAAATCACTTTAAACATGCTAATTTTAGCTCTAACACTGATGATCCACCTACAAATGTGAACTGACGTTCAAAAATAAAACATTTGAAAACGGACCATTTTCCACATTTCTGAAGCATGACGTAATGGGGGGGTGTTATCTCTTTTGTCGAAAATCAGCCGTTTTTGCTCGAACATTAAATGCCTCCAAATAGTATTTAATTTACTTCCCGGGGTGAAGAAACCCTTTTTGAGAACTCAGAGTGAGTAAATTGGCCATTTTCATGCACTTTTAACCATTCCATAAATCTTGTGTTTAGGGCCCCTGGAAGCATGAAAATCACTTTAAACATGCTAATTTTAGCTCTAACACTGATGATCCACCTACAAATGTGAACTGACGTTCAAAAATAAAACATTTGAAAACGGACCATTTTCCACATTTCTGAAGCATGATGTAATGGGGGGGTGTTATCTCTTTTGTCGAAAATCAGCCGTTTTTGCTCGAACATTAAATGCCTCCAAATAGTATTTAATTCACTTCCCGGGGTGAAGAAACCCTTTTTGAGAACTCAGAGTGAGTAAATTGGCCGTTTTCATGCACTTTAACCATCCATAAATCTTGTGTTTAGGGCCCCTGGAAGCATGAAAATCACTTTAAACATGCTAATTTTAGCTCTAACACTGATGATCCACCTACAAATGTGAACTGACGTTCAAAAATAATTCATTTGAAAACGGACCATTTTCCACATTTCTGAAGCATGACGTAATGGGGGGGTGTTATCTCTTTTGTAGAAAATCAGCCGTTTTTGCTTGAACATTAAATGCCTCCAAATGGTATTTAATTACCTTCCCAAGCCCATGGAAGCATGAAAATCACTTTAAACATGCTAATTTTAGCTCTAACACTGATGATCCACCTACAAATGTGAACTGAGGTTCAAAAATAAAACATTTGAAAACAGACCATTTTCCACATTTCTGAAGCATGACGTAATGGGGGGTGTTGTCTCTTTTGTCGAAAATCAGCCGTTTTTGCTCGAACATTTAATGCCTCCAAATGGTATTTAATACACTTCCCGGGGTGAAGAAACCCTTTTTGAGAACTCAGAGTGAGTAAATTGGCCATTTTCATGCACTTTTAACCATTCCATAAATCTTGTGTTTAGGGCCCCTGGAAGCATGAAAATCACTTTAAACATGCTAATTTTAGCTCTAACACTGATGATCCACCTACAAATGTGATCTGACGTTCAAAAATAAAACATTTGAAAACGGACCATTTTCACATTTCTGAAGCATGACGTAATGGGGGGGGTGTTATCTCTTTTGTCGAAAATCAGCCGTTTTTGCTCGAACATTAAATGCCTCCAAATAGTATTTAATTTACTTCCCGGGGTGAAGAAACCCTTTTTGAGAACTCAGAGTGAGTAAATTGGCCATTTTCATGCACTTTTAACCATTCCATAAATCTTGTGTTTAGGGCCCCTGGAAGCATGAAAATCACTTTAAACATGCTAATTTTAGCTCTAACACTGATGATCCACCTACAAATGTGAACTGACGTTCAAAAATAAAACATTTGAAAACGGACCATTTTCCACATTTCTGAAGCATGACGTAATGGAGGGGTGTTATCTCTTTTGTCGAAAATCAGCCATTTTTGCTTGAACATTAAATGCCTCCAAATGGTATTTAATTCACTTCCCGAGCCCCTGGAAGCATGAAAATCACTTTAAACATGCTAATTTTAGCTCTAACACTGATAATCCACCTACAAATGGGAACTGACGTTCAAAAATAAAACATTTGAAAACGGACCATTTTCCACATTTCTGAAGCATGACGTAATGGGGGGGTGTTATCTCTTTTGTGGAAAATCAGCCGTTTTTGCTTGAACATTAAATGCCTCCAAATGGTATTTAATTACCTTCACGAGCCCATGGAAGCATGAAAATCACTTTAAACATGCTAATTTTAGCTCTAACACTGATGATCCACCTACAAATGTGAACTGACGTTCAAAAATAAAACATTTGAAAACGGACCATTTTCCACATTTCTGAAGCATGACGTAATGGGGGGGTGTTATCTCTTTTGTCGAAAATCAGCCGTTTTTGCTCGAACATTAAATGCCTCCAAATAGTATTTAATTTACTTCCCGGGGTGAAGAAACCCTTTTTGAGAACTCAGAGTGAGTAAATTGGCCATTTTCATGCACTTTTAACCATTCCATAAATCTTGTGTTTAGGGCCCCTGGAAGCATGAAAATCACTTTAAACATGCTAATTTTAGCTCTAACACTGATGATCCACCTACAAATGTGAACTGACGTTCAAAAATAAAACATTTGAAAACAGACCATTTTCCACATTTCTGAAGCATGACGTAATGGGGGGGTGTTATCTCTTTTGTCGAAAATCAGCCGTTTTTGCTTGAACATTAAGGGGCACATGCATCAATATGTTGATTTGCGATTCGGAATTTGCGAAAAATAGAGAATCGCAAATTCCGAATCGCAAAACGGAATGCAACAATATTTTTGCGAATTTTTACCGATTCGGTAAAAATCGCAGAAATGTGCGAATCGCATTAATTTATGCGAATAAATTGCGAATTCGCATTTTGCGATATCGCAAAATGCGAATTCGCAATTTATTCGCATTTTCATGCATCACAGCCCAGCCACACCCAGGAAGCCAGGAGCCTAATTGCACACACCTGCCAAGCAGATTCAAACTGAAAACAGGCAGTTGGTGCATTCAGCTCTGTTTGTCTGCAGTGGAGGAGTGTTTTGGAGTGCTGCTGTTGGAGAAATGGAGCCAGAAACTGCCAGTCAGGATGTCCAAGTCAGAAAAAGGAAAATCAAGTTCAGTGAGCAAGAACTGGAGATACTGATAGAGGAGGTGACTTCACACCACGACCAGCTGTTTGGAAAGCTCTCTTTGAAGGTCCCTGAGGCTGCAAAAAGGAAAGTGTGGCTAGCCATACAGGCTAAAGTGAATGCAGTGGGGGTTGCCCACCGGGACATCACCAACCTACAAAAGCGTTGGTACGATTTACGCTCACGAGCAAAAGACAGTATTGCGTCCAGAATGAAGAGTAGTTTGAAGACTGGTGGTGGCTCCCCTGACAATAAGGTCACAACTCCCCTTGAGGATTTGGTTGAGGGGACACTTGTTGCAGAAGCTGTTGTTGGAGTGACCAACATAGACACCTCTGAGCAAGCTGGCACTTCTCAAGGTAAGATTTTTTATCTTTGCACAAATGCAAACTTAACTGAAATTGGGTTGCAGGATGAATTTAGTCATGTGTTTGATGTTGTAACATATAATTGTAATCTTCAGTTACATCATAACTTGCATAGCACTAGTGCAAAAGGCAATTTCATTGAACAGTGCAATGCATCATGGGAGTTGTAGTTTTTAGGTCTAAAGCATTATTCATCAATGCAATATGTACATAGTCAGTTTGCCTATCAAATAATAGTTACACACATGGGAAATGAAGATTTAAAAGGCGTCCTTCTTCTGGAAAACATTGTCTTTATTTTGAATCTTTTTACTGAGAAGACATTACATTGATTTCATGCTTCATTTTTTTAATTATAGATGTACTAAAGGCAAATGAGGCAAACCCTTTTGATGACATCAGCATGGATGTACATAGCCATTCAGACAATAACACCATGAGTTCCTCACCCTCTGTGCATGTCAAAAAAATCAGAAAGTCAGTGCGGAAAGTACTTGAATCAGACTCTGAGCAAGATGGCAATGTCACGGAATATGTTGTTGAAGATTCTGAGAAGGCTGCCACTTCCAAAAAACACTGTGGTGGTCGTAGAAGAATCCAAGAATTCTACCGAAGAAGGCCTCGCACTACAAATCCAAATGACTCCACAGTGGATGATGTCCATGCTAGTACAGTAGAACTCAAATTATTGAAAGTCCAGCGTCTTCAGGGGAAAGACCTGAGAGTGATAAAGGGACAAATGAGTCACATAGTGGAAGACATCAGTGGAATCAACAAGAGTTTAAAAACATTATGCAAGGTCATTGAAGGGGCGCATACTGCCTCAAATCTAAATTCAGAGCGTGTAGCAAATGCATTAGTCACATTAACTGAAATTTTCCAAAGTCAAAACATTGCCAACTGCAATAGACATTTGTGAACTGTTGCAAGTATGCACACATATGCCCGGGCTCTGAATAGGGTGACCAGCAGCAATGCACGTGTAATAAAACACACAATGCGCATGCAAAAGGGGATCAAAAAGTGTTGTGCAGAACTATGTGAAGGATTTAAGAACATTAAAAGAGGGGATCATGTGCTGCCAACTGATGTCAACAAGAATGGAGCTTTTGAAGGCAATGTTAGCAATGAATCTGCAGGTACCAGTGTTGCTGCACACACAGATGACGTGTCTGAAAGGCGTAGCAAAAGAGGAAAAGAAATTTGTATTTCCCCATGCATGGTTTCTGAATCGGTGAAACCTAAAGCCTTAGGTTTGCGTGGAAGGAAGAAGTGATTACTTCTAATTGTTGAATTTTGTTTTTCACATTTTCAATGTACAATGATATGGACTAAGAATTACATTAGGCCAATATCTTGAATTCTTTGCCTTTTATGAAAGTCTTTTTTTGAATGTTTTTTTCTAACTACTACTGTGTGCAACATGGTTTATTAAAGTGTTTACCTTTTGAAGCATCAAAATATGTTTCCTACCTTTTTTTAAAAGTAATGTTGTGTAATTTCTTCCCTTCTTCTTCTCCCTTCCGCTGCATCCGGTCCATGAACTCTTGCATGTGGTTGTCGTGGCTGGTTGAAATTATTTGGTAGCAAATCATCCTCATGTAGTTCAAGGCCTCTCCTAGTTGCTAGGTTGTGCAACACTGCACATGTTGCAACTATTTTGCAACACACATCAGGCCGATATTGCAAGGCTCCTCCAGTCTTATGCAGTATTCTGAACCTGGACTTCATGACCCCAAACGTCCTCTCTATTATGCTGCGTGTTGAGATATGGGCCTTGTTGTACAGTTGTTCTTTGCGGGTAGTTGGATTCAGGTATGGGGTGAGAATGTAAGACCTCAATCCATATGCACTATCTCCTACATTGATAGATGACATATGTAAGTAAAACATCACGGACATTGCAATGGATGTCTGAATCATTACAATTTGCATTAAATTAAATAATAATTACCTAACAAATATCCATCTCCAAATTCTCCAGCAAGTAGGCGATCATGAATGGCACTATGTTTGAAAATGTACGAATCGTGGGCACTACCAGGGTAGCTGGCAACTAAGTCAATGATGATTCCTTTGGAATCACAGATTGCTTGTATATTTAAAGAGTGGTAACTTTTTCTATTTCTAAAAATGTACTCATTAGCAGCTGGTGGACAAATGGGGACATGTGTTCCATCAACACATCCTATTACATGTGGGAAGTGTGCCACGTTATAAAAGTCTAACTTGGTCTGCATTAACTCCTGATGCGTTGAGGGGAAAATTATGTGGTGATTTATCCTATGGAGCATTGCATTCAGGAAGTCATTGAAGAATCTAGACAATGCACTCTGTGACACACCCCCTGCAACTGCTATTACCCCTTGGAAGGAGCCAGAGGCTAAAAGGTGTAGACAACATAAAACCTGCACATGGGTGGGTATAGCTTGAGTTCTACGCGTCTGCCTTTGCAGTAAGGGGTCCAACTCTGCAATTAAATCAATGATAGTGTCTGCATTCAGTCTATACTTATCATATATGTCAGCCTGTGTCTGCCCAAGCAAAGTTATGCGCAACCTGAAAACCCTTTCACTGAGTTCTCTTCTCCTCCTCCCTGCTGCTCTCATCCGCCATCTACGTGCTAGGAAAATTGCTGCTGCCATCCTGGAAGGGATCCAGACTCATTCTGAGGTCCCTTTTATAAGTTGCTAATCATTTCAACATGTGTTGTGTTAAAAAAAAAATTTACCACCTGCTCTCACTTCTTCTTATTTTTGCACTTCCAAAATGTGTTTTCTGAGAATTACTGACATGTGCGAAAATTGATGCATTCCGTTTTTCGCAAATTTTTAAGGAATCGCAAAATTTGCGAATTTTTAACGAATCGCAACAAGGATTGCGAGTTTCTAAGGAATCGCAATTGATTTTGCATTTTTTTAAGGAATCGCACAAGTAATTGCGATTCCGAAATGGACAAAAAAATGATGCATCTCATTTTCAGATATTGCATTCGCAAACGGCCGATTTTTGCGATTCGCACCGTTTGCGAATGCAAAATCTGTTGATGCATGTGCCCCTAAGTTCCTCCAAATGGTATTTAATTCACTTCCCGAGCCCCTGGAAGCATGAAAATCACTTTAAACATGCTAATTTTAGCTCTAACACTGATGATCCACCTACAAATGTGAACTGACGTTCAAAAATAATTCATTTGAAAACGGACCATTTTCCACATTTCTGAAGCATGACGTAATGGGGGGGTGTTATCTCTTTTGTAGAAAATCAGCTGTTTTTGCTTGAACATTAAATGCCTCCAAATGGTATTTAATTACCTTCCCAAGCCCATGGAAGCATGCAAATCACTTTAAACATGCTAATTTTAGCTCTAACACTGATGATCCACCTACAAATGTGAACTGAGGTTCAAAAATAAAACATTTGAAAACAGACCATTTTCCACATTTCTGAAGCATGACGTAATGGGGGGGGTGTTATCTCTTTTGTCGAAAATCAGCAGTTTTTGCTTGAACATTAAATGCCTCCAAAAGGTATTTAATTCACTTCCCGAGCCCCTGGAAGCATGAAAATCACTTTAAACATGCTAATTTTAGCTCTAACACTGATGATCCACCTACAAATGTGAACTGACGTTCAAAAATAAAACATTTGAAAACGGACCATTTTCCACATTTCTGAAGCATGACGTAATGGGGGGGGTGTTATCTCTTTTTTCGAAAATCAGCCGTTTTTGCTCGAACATTAAATGCCTCCAAATGGTATTTAATTCAATTCCCGGGGTGAAGAAACCCTTTTTGAGAACTCAGAGTGAGTAAATTGGCCATTTTCATGCACTTTTAACCATTCCATACATCTTGTGTTTAGGGACCCAGGAAGCATGAAAATCACTTTAAACGTGCTAATTTTAGCTCTAACACTATGGATCCACCTACAAATGTGAACTGACGTTCAAAAATAAAACATTTGAAAACAGACCATTTTCCACATTTCTGAAGCATGACGTAATGTGTGGGTGTTATCTCTTTTGTCGAAAATCAGCCGTTTTTGCTCGAACATTAAATGCCTCCAAATGGTATTTAATTCACTTCCCGGGGTGAAGAAACCCTTTTTGAGAACTCAGAGTGAGTAAATTGGCCATTTTCATGCACTTTTAACCATTCCATAAATCTTGTGTTTAGGGCCCCTGGAAGCATGAAAATCACTTTAAACATGCTAATTTTAGCTCTAACACTGATGATCCACCTACAAATGTGAACTGACGTTCAAAAATAAAACATTTGAAAACGGACCATTTTCCACATTTCTGAAGCATGACGTAATGGGGGGGTGTTATCTCTTTTCTCGAAAATCAGCCGTTTTTGCTTGAACATTAAAAGCCTCCAAATGGTATTTAATTCACTTCCCGAGCCCCTGGAAGCATGAAAATCACTTTAAACATGCTAATTTTAGCTCTAACACTGATGATCCACCTACAAATGTGAACTGACGTTCAAAAATAAAACATTTGAAAACGGACCATTTTCCACATTTCTGAAGCATGACGTAATGGGGGGGTGTTATCTCTTTTGTCGAAAATCAGCCGTTTTTGCTCGAACATTAAATGCCTCCAAATAGTATTTAATTCACTTCCCGGGGTGAAGAAACCCTTTTTGAGAACTCAGAGTGAGTAAATTGGCCATTTTCATGCACTTTTAACCATTCCATAAATCTTGTGTTTAGGGCCCCTGGAAGCATGAAAATCACTTTAAACATGCTAATTTTAGCTCTAACACTGATGATCCACCAACAAATGTGAACTGACGTTCAAAAATAAAACATTGGAAAACGGACCATTTTCCACATTTCTGAAGCATGACGTAATGGGGGGGTGTTATCTCTTTTGTCGAAAATCAGCCGTTTTTGCTTGAACATTAAATGCCTCCAAATGGTATTTAATTACCTTCCCGAGCCCATGGAAGCATGAAAATCACTTTAAACATGCTAATTTTAGCTCTAACACCGATGATCCACCTACAAATGTGAACTGAGGTTCAAAAATAAAACATTTGAAAACAGACCATTTTCCACATTTCTGAAGCATGACGTAATGGGGGGGTGTTATCTCTTTTGTCGAAAATCAGCCGTTTTTGCTCGAACATTAAATGCCTCCAAATGGTATTTAATTCACTTCCCGGGTGAAGAAACCCTTTTTGAGAACTCAGAGTGAGTAAATTGGCCATTTTCATGCACTTTTAACCATTCCATAAATCTTGTGTTTAGGGCCCCTGGAAGCATGAAAATCACTTTAAACATGCTAATTTTAGCTCTAAAACTGATGATCCACCTACAAATGTGAACTGACGTTCAAAAATAAAACATTTGAAAGATGGACCATTTTCCACATTTCTGAAGCATGACGTAATGGGGGGGTGTTATCTCTTTTGTCGAAAATCAGCCGTTTTTGCTCGAACATTAAATGCCTCCAAATAGTATTTAATTTACTTCCCGGGGTGAAGAAACCCTTTTTGAGAACTCAGAGTGAGTAAATTGGCCATTTTCATGCACTTTTAACCATTCCATAAATCTTGTGTTTAGGGCCCCTGGAAGCATGAAAATCACTTTAAACATGCTAATTTTAGCTCTAACACTGATGATCCACCTACAAATGTGAACTGACGTTCAAAAATAAAACATTTGAAAATGGACCATTTTCCATATTTCTGAAGCATGACGTAATGGGGGGGTGTTATCTCTTTTGTCGAAAATCAGCCGTTTTGCTTGAACATTAAATGCCTCCAAATGGTATTTAATTCACTTCCCGAGCCCCTGGAAGCATGAAAATCACTTTAAACATGCTAATTTTAGCTCTAACACTGATAATCCACCTACAAATGGGAACTGACGTTCAAAAATAAAACATTTGAAAACGGACCATTTTCCATATTTCTGAAGCATGACGTAATGGGGGGGGTGTTATCTCTTTTGTCGAAAATCAGCCGTTTTTGCTTGAACATTAAATGCCTCCAAATGGTATTTAATTCACTTCCCGAGCCCCTGGAAGCATGAAAATCACTTTAAACATGCTAATTTTAGCTCTAAAACTGATGATCCACCTACAAATGTGAACTGACGTTCAAAAATAAAACATTTGAAAGATTGACCATTTTCCACATTTCTGAAGCATGACGTAATGGGGGGGTGTTATCTCTTTTGTCGAAAATCAGCCATTTTTGCTCGAACATTAAATGCCTCCAAATAGTATTTAATTTACTTCCCGGGGTGAAGAAACCCTTTTTGAGAACTCAGAGTGAGTAAATTGGCCATTTTCATGCACTTTTAACCATTCCATAAATCTTGTGTTTAGGGCCCCTTGAAGCATGAAAATCACTTTAAACATGCTAATTTTAGCTCTAACACTGATGATCCACCTACAAATGTGAACTGACGTTCAAAAATAAAACATTTGAAAACGGACCATTTTCCATATTTCTGAAGCATGACGTAATGGGGGGGTGTTATCTCTTTTGTCGAAAATCAGCCGTTTTTGCTTGAACATTAAATGCCTCCAAATGGTATTTAATTCACTTCCCGAGCCCCTGGAAGCATGAAAATCACTTTAAACATGCTAATTTTAGCTCTAACACTTATAATCCACCTACAAATGGGAACTGACGTTCAAAAATAAAACATTTGAAAACGGACCATTTTCCACATTTCTGAAGCATGACGTAATGGGGGGGTGTTATCTCTTTTGTGGAAAATCAGCCGTTTTTGCTTGAACATTAAATGCCTCCAAATGGTATTTAATTACCTTCACGAGCCCATGGAAGCATGAAAATCACTTTAAACATGCTAATTTTAGCTCTAACACTGATGATCCACCTACAAATGTGAACTGACGTTCAAAAATAAAACATTTGAAAACGGACCATTTTCCACATTTCTGAAGCATGACGTAATGGGGGGGTGTTATCTCTTTTGTCGAAAATCAGCCGTTTTTGCTCGAACATTAAATGCCTCCAAATAGTATTTAATTTACTTCCCGGGGTGAAGAAACCCTTTTTGAGAACTCAGAGTGAGTAAATTGGCCATTTTCATGCACTTTTAACCATTCCATAAATCTTGTGTTTAGGGCCCCTGGAAGCATGAAAATCACTTTAAACATGCTAATTTTAGCTCTAACACTGATGATCCACCTACAAATGTGAACTGACGTTCAAAAATAAAACATTTGAAAACGGACCATTTTCCACATTTCTGAAGCATGATGTAATGGGGGGGTGTTATCTCTTTTGTCGAAAATCAGCCGTTTTTGCTCGAACATTAAATGCCTCCAAATAGTATTTAATTCACTTCCCGGGGTGAAGAAACCCTTTTTGAGAACTCAGAGTGAGTAAATTGGCCGTTTTCATACACTTTAACCATCCATAAATCTTGTGTTTAGGGCCCCTGGAAGCATGAAAATCACTTTAAACATGCTAATTTTAGCTCTAACACTGATGATCCACCTACAAATGTGAACTGACGTTCAAAAATAATTCATTTGAAAACGGACCATTTTCCACATTTCTGAAGCATGACGTAATGGGGGGGTGTTATCTCTTTTGTAGAAAATCAGCCGTTTTTGCTTGAACATTAAATGCCTCCAAATGGTATTTAATTACCTTCCCAAGCCCATGGAAGCATGAAAATCACTTTAAACATGCTAATTTTAGCTCTAACACTGATGATCCACCTACAAATGTGAACTGAGGTTCAAAAATAAAACATTTGAAAACAGACCATTTTCCACATTTCTGAAGCATGACGTAATGGGGGGTGTTGTCTCTTTTGTCGAAAATCAGCCGTTTTTGCTCGAACATTTAATGCCTCCAAATGGTATTTAATACACTTCCCGGGGTGAAGAAACCCTTTTTGAGAACTCAGAGTGAGTAAATTGGCCATTTTCATGCACTTTTAACCATTCCATAAATCTTGTGTTTAGGGCCCCTGGAAGCATGAAAATCACTTTAAACATGCTAATTTTAGCTCTAACACTGATGATCCACCTACAAATGTGATCTGACGTTCAAAAATAAAACATTTGAAAACGGACCATTTTCACATTTCTGAAGCATGACGTAATGGGGGGGGTGTTATCTCTTTTGTCGAAAATCAGCCGTTTTTGCTCGAACATTAAATGCCTCCAAATAGTATTTAATTTACTTCCCGGGGTGAAGAAACCCTTTTTGAGAACTCAGAGTGAGTAAATTGGCCATTTTCATGCACTTTTAACCATTCCATAAATCTTGTGTTTAGGGCCCCTGGAAGCATGAAAATCACTTTAAACATGCTAATTTTAGCTCTAACACTGATGATCCACCTACAAATGTGAACTGACGTTCAAAAATAAAACATTTGAAAACGGACCATTTTCCACATTTCTGAAGCATGACGTAATGGAGGGGTGTTATCTCTTTTGTCGAAAATCAGCCATTTTTGCTTGAACATTAAATGCCTCCAAATGGTATTTAATTCACTTCCCGAGCCCCTGGAAGCATGAAAATCACTTTAAACATGCTAATTTTAGCTCTAACACTGATAATCCACCTACAAATGGGAACTGACGTTCAAAAATAAAACATTTGAAAACGGACCATTTTCCACATTTCTGAAGCATGACGTAATGGGGGGGTGTTATCTCTTTTGTGGAAAATCAGCCGTTTTTGCTTGAACATTAAATGCCTCCAAATGGTATTTAATTACCTTCACGAGCCCATGGAAGCATGAAAATCACTTTAAACATGCTAATTTTAGCTCTAACACTGATGATCCACCTACAAATGTGAACTGACGTTCAAAAATAAAACATTTGAAAACGGACCATTTTCCACATTTCTGAAGCATGACGTAATGGGGGGGTGTTATCTCTTTTGTCGAAAATCAGCCGTTTTTGCTCGAACATTAAATGCCTCCAAATAGTATTTAATTTACTTCCCGGGGTGAAGAAACCCTTTTTGAGAACTCAGAGTGAGTAAATTGGCCATTTTCATGCACTTTTAACCATTCCATAAATCTTGTGTTTAGGGCCCCTGGAAGCATGAAAATCACTTTAAACATGCTAATTTTAGCTCTAACACTGATGATCCACCTACAAATGTGAACTGACGTTCAAAAATAAAACATTTGAAAACAGACCATTTTCCACATTTCTGAAGCATGACGTAATGGGGGGGTGTTATCTCTTTTGTCGAAAATCAGCCGTTTTTGCTTGAACATTAAGGGGCACATGCATCAATATGTTGATTTGCGATTCGGAATTTGCGAAAAATAGAGAATCGCAAATTCCGAATCGCAAAACGGAATGCAACAATATTTTTGCGAATTTTTACCGATTCGGTAAAAATCGCAGAAATGTGCGAATCGCATTAATTTATGCGAATAAATTGCGAATTCGCATTTTGCGATATCGCAAAATGCGAATTCGCAATTTATTCGCATTTTCATGCATCACAGACCAGCCACACCCAGGAAGCCAGGAGCCTAATTGCACACACCTGCCAAGCAGATTCAAACTGAAAACAGGCAGTTGGTGCATTCAGCTCTGTTTGTCTGCAGTGGAGGAGTGTTTTGGAGTGCTGCTGTTGGAGAAATGGAGCCAGAAACTGCCAGTCAGGATGTCCAAGTCAGAAAAAGGAAAATCAAGTTCAGTGAGCAAGAACTGGAGATACTGATAGAGGAGGTGACTTCACACCACGACCAGCTGTTTGGAAAGCTCTCTTTGAAGGTCCCTGAGGCTGCAAAAAGGAAAGTGTGGCTAGCCATACAGGCTAAAGTGAATGCAGTGGGGGTTGCCCACCGGGACATCACCAACCTACAAAAGCGTTGGTACGATTTACGCTCACGAGCAAAAGACAGTATTGCGTCCAGAATGAAGAGTAGTTTGAAGACTGGTGGTGGCTCCCCTGACAATAAGGTCACAACTCCCCTTGAGGATTTGGTTGAGGGGACACTTGTTGCAGAAGCTGTTGTTGGAGTGACCAACATAGACACCTCTGAGCAAGCTGGCACTTCTCAAGGTAAGATTTTTTATCTTTGCACAAATGCAAACTTAACTGAAATTGGGTTGCAGGATGAATTTAGTCATGTGTTTGATGTTGTAACATATAATTGTAATCTTCAGTTACATCATAACTTGCATAGCACTAGTGCAAAAGGCAATTTCATTGAACAGTGCAATGCATCATGGGAGTTGTAGTTTTTAGGTCTAAAGCATTATTCATCAATGCAATATGTACATAGTCAGTTTGCCTATCAAATAATAGTTACACACATGGGAAATGAAGATTTAAAAGGCGTCCTTCTTCTGGAAAACATTGTCTTTATTTTGAATCTTTTTACTGAGAAGACATTACATTGATTTCATGCTTCATTTTTTTAATTATAGATGTACTAAAGGCAAATGAGGCAAACCCTTTTGATGACATCAGCATGGATGTACATAGCCATTCAGACAATAACACCATGAGTTCCTCACCCTCTGTGCATGTCAAAAAAATCAGAAAGTCAGTGCGGAAAGTACTTGAATCAGACTCTGAGCAAGATGGCAATGTCACGGAATATGTTGTTGAAGATTCTGAGAAGGCTGCCACTTCCAAAAAACACTGTGGTGGTCGTAGAAGAATCCAAGAATTCTACCGAAGAAGGCCTCGCACTACAAATCCAAATGACTCCACAGTGGATGATGTCCATGCTAGTACAGTAGAACTCAAATTATTGAAAGTCCAGCGTCTTCAGGGGAAAGACCTGAGAGTGATAAAGGGACAAATGAGTCACATAGTGGAAGACATCAGTGGAATCAACAAGAGTTTAAAAACATTATGCAAGGTCATTGAAGGGGCGCATACTGCCTCAAATCTAAATTCAGAGCGTGTAGCAAATGCATTAGTCACATTAACTGAAATTTTCCAAAGTCAAAACATTGCCAACTGCAATAGACATTTGAGAACTGTTGCAAGTATGCACACATATGCCCGGGCTCTGAATAGGGTGACCAGCAGCAATGCACGTGTAATAAAACACACAATGCGCATGCAAAAGGGGATCAAAAAGTGTTGTGCAGAACTATGTGAAGGATTTAAGAACATTAAAAGAGGGGATCATGTGCTGCCAACTGATGTCAACAAGAATGGAGCTTTTGAAGGCAATGTTAGCAATGAATCTGCAGGTACCAGTGTTGCTGCACACACAGATGACGTGTCTGAAAGGCGTAGCAAAAGAGGAAAATAAATTTGTATTTCCCCATGCATGGTTTCTGAATCGGTGAAACCTAAAGCCTTAGGTTTGCGTGGAAGGAAGAAGTGATTACTTCTAATTGTTGAATTTTGTTTTTCACATTTTCAATGTACAATGATATGGACTAAGAATTACATTAGGCCAATATCTTGAATTCTTTGCCTTTTATGAAAGTCTTTTTTTGAATGTTTTTTTCTAACTACTACTGTGTGCAACATGGTTTATTAAAGTGTTTACCTTTTGAAGCATCAAAATATGTTTCCTACCTTTTTTTAAAAGTAATGTTGTGTAATTTCTTCCCTTCTTCTTCTCCCTTCCGCTGCATCCGGTCCATGAACTCTTGCATGTGGTTGTCGTGGCTGGTTGAAATTATTTGGTAGCAAATCATCCTCATGTAGTTCAAGGCCTCTCCTAGTTGCTAGGTTGTGCAACACTGCACATGTTGCAACTATTTTGCAACACACATCAGGCCGATATTGCAAGGCTCCTCCAGTCTTATGCAGTATTCTGAACCTGGACTTCATGACCCCAAACGTCCTCTCTATTATGCTGCGTGTTGAGATATGGGCCTTGTTGTACAGTTGTTCTTTGCGGGTAGTTGGATTCAGGTATGGGGTGAGAATGTAAGACCTCAATCCATATGCACTATCTCCTACATTGATAGATGACATATGTAAGTAAAACATCACGGACATTGCAATGGATGTCTGAATCATTACAATTTGCATTAAATTAAATAATAATTACCTAACAAATATCCATCTCCAAATTCTCCAGCAAGTAGGCGATCATGAATGGCACTATGTTTGAAAATGTACGAATCGTGGGCACTACCAGGGTAGCTGGCAACTAAGTCAATGATGATTCCTTTGGAATCACAGATTGCTTGTATATTTAAAGAGTGGTAACTTTTTCTATTTCTAAAAATGTACTCATTAGCAGCTGGTGGACAAATGGGGACATGTGTTCCATCAACACATCCTATTACATGTGGGAAGTGTGCCACGTTATAAAAGTCTAACTTGGTCTGCATTAACTCCTGATGCGTTGAGGGGAAAATTATGTGGTGATTTATCCTATGGAGCATTGCATTCAGGAAGTCATTGAAGAATCTAGACAATGCACTCTGTGACACACCCCCTGCAACTGCTATTACCCCTTGGAAGGAGCCAGAGGCTAAAAGGTGTAGACAACATAAAACCTGCACATGGGTGGGTATAGCTTGAGTTCTACGCGTCTGCCTTTGCAGTAAGGGGTCCAACTCTGCAATTAAATCAATGATAGTGTCTGCATTCAGTCTATACTTATCATATATGTCAGCCTGTGTCTGCCCAAGCAAAGTTATGCGCAACCTGAAAACCCTTTCACTGAGTTCTCTTCTCCTCCTCCCTGCTGCTCTCATCCGCCATCTACGTGCTAGGAAAATTGCTGCTGCCATCCTGGAAGGGATCCAGACTCATTCTGAGGTCCCTTTTATAAGTTGCTAATCATTTCAACATGTGTTGTGTTAAAAAAAAAATTTACCACCTGCTCTCACTTCTTCTTATTTTTGCACTTCCAAAATGTGTTTTCTGAGAATTACTGACATGTGCGAAAATTGATGCATTCCGTTTTTCGCAAATTTTTAAGGAATCGCAAAATTTGCGAATTTTTAACGAATCGCAACAAGGATTGCGAGTTTCTAAGGAATCGCAATTGATTTTGCATTTTTTTAAGGAATCGCACAAGTAATTGCGATTCCGAAATGGACAAAAAAATGATGCATCTCATTTTCAGATATTGCATTCGCAAACGGCCGATTTTTGCGATTCGCACCGTTTGCGAATGCAAAATCTGTTGATGCATGTGCCCCTAAGTTCCTCCAAATGGTATTTAATTCACTTCCCGAGCCCCTGGAAGCATGAAAATCACTTTAAACATGCTAATTTTAGCTCTAACACTGATGATCCACCTACAAATGTGAACTGACGTTCAAAAATAATTCATTTGAAAACGGACCATTTTCCACATTTCTGAAGCATGACGTAATGGGGGGGTGTTATCTCTTTTGTAGAAAATCAGCTGTTTTTGCTTGAACATTAAATGCCTCCAAATGGTATTTAATTACCTTCCCAAGCCCATGGAAGCATGCAAATCACTTTAAACATGCTAATTTTAGCTCTAACACTGATGATCCACCTACAAATGTGAACTGAGGTTCAAAAATAAAACATTTGAAAACAGACCATTTTCCACATTTCTGAAGCATGACGTAATGGGGGGTGTTGTCTCTTTTGTCGAAAATCAGCCGTTTTTGCTCGAACATTTAATGCCTCCAAATGGTATTTAATACACTTCCCGGGGTGAAGAAACCCTTTTTGAGAACTCAGAGTGAGTAAATTGGCCATTTTCATGCACTTTTAACCATTCCATAAATCTTGTGTTTAGGGCCCCTGGAAGCATGAAAATCACTTTAAACATGCTAATTTTAGCTCTAACACTGATGATCCACCTACAAATGTGATCTGACGTTCAAAAATAAAACATTTGAAAACGGACCATTTTCCACATTTCTGAAGCATGACGTAATGGGGGGGTGTTATCTCTTTTGTCGAAAATCAGCCGTTTTTGCTCGAACATTAAATGCCTCCAAATAGTATTTAATTTACTTCCCGGGGTGAAGAAACCCTTTTTGAGAACTCAGAGTGAGTAAATTGGCTATTTTCATGCACTTTTAACCATTCCATAAATCTTGTGTTTAGGGCCCCTGGAAGCATGAAAATCACTTTAAACATGCTAATTTTAGCTCTAACACTGATGATCCACCTACAAATGTGAACTGACGTTCAAAAATAAAACATTTGAAAACGGACCATTTTCCACATTTCTGAAGCATGACGTAATGGGGGGGTGTTATCTCTTTTGTCGAAAATCAGCCATTTTTGCTTGAACATTAAATGCCTCCAAATGGTATTTAATTCACTTCCCGAGCCCCTGGAAGCATGAAAATCACTTTAAACATGCTAATTTTAGCTCTAACACTGATAATCCACCTACAAATGGGAACTGACGTTCAAAAATAAAACATTTGAAAACGGACCATTTTCCACATTTCTGAAGCATGACGTAATGGGGGGGTGTTATCTCTTTTGTGGAAAATCAGCCGTTTTTGCTTGAACATTAAATGCCTCCAAATGGTATTTAATTACCTTCACGAGCCCATGGAAGCATGAAAATCACTTTAAACATGCTAATTTTAGCTCTAACACTGATGATCCACCTACAAATGTGAACTGACGTTCAAAAATAAAACATTTGAAAACGGACCATTTTCCACATTTCTGAAGCATGACGTAATGGGGGGGTGTTATCTCTTTTGTCGAAAATCAGCCGTTTTTGCTCGAACATTAAATGCCTCCAAATAGTATTTAATTTACTTCCCGGGGTGAAGAAACCCTTTTTGAGAACTCAGAGTGAGTAAATTGGCCATTTTCATGCACTTTTAACCATTCCATAAATCTTGTGTTTAGGGCCCCTGGAAGCATGAAAATCACTTTAAACATGCTAATTTTAGCTCTAACACTGATGATCCACCTACAAATGTGAACTGACGTTCAAAAATAAAACATTTGAAAACGGACCATTTTCCACATTTCTGAAGCATGACGTAATGGGGGGGGTGTTATCTCTTTTGTCGAAAATCAGCCGTTTTTGCTTGAACATTAAATTCCTCCAAATGGTATTTAATTCACTTCCCGAGCCCCTGGAAGCATGAAAATCACTTTAAACATGCTAATTTTAGCTCTAACACTGATGATCCACCTACAAATGTGAACTGACGTTCAAAAATAATTCATTTGAAAACGGACCATTTTCCACATTTCTGAAGCATGACGTAATGGGGGGGTGTTATCTCTTTTGTAGAAAATCAGCCGTTTTTGCTTGAACATTAAATGCCTCCAAATGGTATTTAATTACCTTCCCAAGCCCATGGAAGCATGAAAATCACTTTAAACATGCTAATTTTAGCTCTAACACCGATGATCCACCTACAAATGTGAACTGAGGTTCAAAAATAAAACATTTGAAAACGGACCATTTTCCACATTTCTGAAGCATGACGTAATGGGGGGGGTGTTATCTCTTTTGTCGAAAATCAGCCGTTTTTGCTCGAACATTAAATGCCTCCAAATGGTATTTAATTCACTTCCCGGGGTGAAGAAACCCTTTTTGAGAACTCAGAGTGAGTAAATTGGCCATTTTCATGCACTCTTAACCATTCCATAAATCTTGTGTTTTGGGCCCCTGGAAGCATGAAAATCACTTTAAACATGCTAATTTTAGCTCTAACACTGATGATCCACCTACAAATGTGAACTGACGTTCAAAAATAAAACATTTGAAAACGGACCATTTTCCACATTTCTGAAGCATGACGTAATGGGGGGGTGTTATCTCTTTTCTCGAAAATCAGCCGTTTTTGCTCGAACATTAAATGCCTCCAAATAGTATTTAATTTACTTCCCGGGGTGAAGAAACCCTTTTTGAGAACTCAGAGTGAGTAAATTGGCCATTTTCATGCACTTTTAACCATTCCATAAATCTTGTGTTTAGGGCCCCTGGAAGCATGAAAATCACTTTAAACATGCTAATTTTAGCTCTAACACTGATGATCCACCTACAAATGTGAACTGACGTTCAAAAATAAAACATTTGAAAACTGACCATTTTCCACATTTCTGAAGCATGACGTAATGGGGGGGTGTTATCTCTTTTGTCGAAAATCAGCCATTTTTGCTTGAACATTAAATGCCTCCAAATGGTATTTAATTCACTTCCCGAGCCCCTGGAAGCATGAAAATCACTTTAAACATGCTAATTTTAGCTCTAACACTGATGATCCACCTACAAATGTGAACTGACGTTCAAAAATAAAACATTTGAAAACGGACCATTTTCCACATTTCTGAAGCATGACGTAATGGGGGGGGTGTTATCTCTTTTGTCGAAAATCAGCTGTTTTTGCTCGAACATTAAATGCCTCCAAATAGTATTTAATTCACTTCCCGGGGTGAAGAAACCCTTTTTGAGAACTCAGAGTGAGTAAATTGGCCATTTTCATGCACTTTTAACCATTCCATAAATCTTGTGTTTAGGGCCCCTGGAAGCATGAAAATCACTTTAAACATGCTAATTTTAGCTCTAACACTGATGATCCACCTACAAATGTGAACTGACGTTCAAAAATAAAACATTTGAAAACGGACCATTTTCCACATTTCTGAAGCATGACGTAATGGGGGGTGTTATCTCTTTTGTCGAAAATCAGCCGTTTTTGCTTGAACATTAAATGCCTCCAAATGGTATTTAATTACCTTCCCGAGCCCATGGAAGCATGAAAATCACTTTAAACATGCTAATTTTAGCTCTAACACTGATGATCCACCTTCAAATGTGAACTGAGGTTCAAAAATAAAACATTTGAAAACAGACCATTTTCCACATTTCTGAAGCATGACGTAATGGGGGGTGTTGTCTCTTTTGTCGAAAATCAGCCGTTTTTGCTCGAACATTTAATGCCTCCAAATGGTATTTAATACGCTTCCCGGGGTGAAGAAACCCTTTTTGAGAACTCAGAGTGAGTAAATTGGCCATTTTCATGCACTTTTAACCATTCCATAAATCTTGTGTTTAGGGCCCCTGGAAGCATGAAAATCACTTTAAACATGCTAATTTTAGCTCTAACACTGATGATCCACCTACAAATGTGATCTGACGTTCAAAAATAAAACATTTGAAAACGGACCATTTTCACATTTCTGAAGCATGACGTAATGGGGGGGTGTTATCTCTTTTGTCGAAAATCAGCCGTTTTTGCTCGAACATTAAATGCCTCCAAATAGTATTTAATTTACTTCCCGGGGTGAAGAAACCCTTTTTGAGAACTCAGAGTGAGTAAATTGGCCATTTTCATGCACTTTTAACCATTCCATAAATCTTGTGTTTAGGGCCCCTGGAAGCATGAAAATCACTTTAAACATGCTAATTTTAGCTCTAACACTGATGATCCACCTACAAATGTGAACTGACGTTCAAAAATAAAACATTTGAAAACAGACCATTTTCCACATTTCTGAAGCATGACGTAATGGGGGGGGGGTGTTATCTCTTTTGTCGAAAATCAGCCGTTTTTGCTTGAACATTAAATGCCTCCAAAAGGTATTTAATTCACTTCCCGAGCCCCTGGAAGCATGAAAATCACTTTAAACATGCTAATTTTAGCTCTAACACTGATGATCCACCTACAAATGTGAACTGACGTTCAAAAATAAAACATTTGAAAACGGACCATTTTCAACATTTCTGAAGCATGACGTAATGGGGGGGTGTTATCTCTTTTGTCGAAAATCAGCCGTTTTTGCTCGAACATTAAATGCCTTCAAATGGTATTTAATTCACTTCCCGGGGTGAAGAAACCCTTTTTGAGAACTCAGAGTGAGTAAATTGGCCATTTTCATGCACTTTTAACCATTCCATACATCTTGTGTTTAGGGACCCAGGAAGCATGAAAATCACTTTAAACGTGCTAATTTTAGCTCTAACACTGATGATCCACCTACAAATGTGAACTGACGTTCAAAAATAAAACATTTGAAAACAGACCATTTTCCACATTTCTGAAGCATGACGTAATGTGGGGGTGTTATCTCTTTTGTCGAAAATCAGCCGTTTTTGCTCGAACATTAAATGCCTCCAAATGGTATTTAATTCACTTCCCGGGGTGAAGAAACCCTTTTTGAGAACTCAGAGTGAGTAAATTGGACATTTTCATGCACTTTTAACCATTCCATAAATCTTGTGTTTAGGGCCCCTGGAAGCATGAAAATCACTTTAAACATGCTAATTTTAGCTCTAACACTGATGATCCACCTACAAATGTGAACTGACGTTCAAAAATAAAACATTTGAAAACGGACCATTTTCCATATTTCTGAAGCATGACGTAATGGGGGGGTGTTATCTCTTTTGTCGAAAATCAGCCGTTTTTGCTTGAACATTAAATGCCTCCAAATGGTATTTAATTCACTTCCCGAGCCCCTGGAAGCATGAAAATCACTTTAAACATGCTAATTTTATCTCTAACACTGATGATCCACCTACAAATGGGAACTGACGTTCAAAAATAAAACATTTGAAAACGGACCATTTTCCACATTTCTGAAGCATGACGTAATGGGGGGTGTTATCTCTTTTGTCGAAAATCAGCCGTTTTTGCTTGAACATTAAATGCCTCCAAATGGTATTTAATTACCTTCCGAGCCCATGGAAGCATGAAAATCACTTTAAACATGCTAATTTTAGCTCTAACACTGATGATCCACCTACAAATGTGAACTGACGTTCAAAAATAAAACATTTGAAAACGGACCATTTTCCACATTTCTGAAGCATGACGTAATGGGGTGGTGTTATCTCTTTTGTCGAAAATCAGCCGTTTTTGCTCGAACATTAAATGCCTCCAAATAGTATTTAATTTACTTCCCGGGGTGAAGAAACCCTTTTTGAGAACTCAGAGTGAGTAAATTGGCCATTTTCATGCACTTTTAACCATTCCATAAATCTTGTGTTTAGGGCCCCTGGAAGCATGAAAATCACTTTAAACATGCTAATTTTAGCTCTAACACTGATGATCCACCTACAAATGTGAACTGACGTTCAAAAATAAAACATTTGAAAACGGACCATTTTCCACATTTCTGAAGCATGACGTAATGGGGGGGTGTTATCTCTTTTGTCGAAAATCAGCCGTTTTTGCTTGAACATTAAATGCCTCCAAATGGTATTTAATTCACTTCCCGAGCCCCTGGAAGCATGAAAATCACTTTAAACATGCTAATTTTAGCTCTAACACTGATGATCCACCTACAAATGTGAACTGACGTTCAAAAATAAAACATTTGAAAACGGACCATTTTCCACATTTCTGAAGCATGACGTAATGGGGGGGTGTTATCTCTTTTGTCGAAAATCAGCCGTTTTTGCTCGAACATTAAATGCCTCCAAATAGTATTTAATTCACTTCCCGGGGTGAAGAAACCCTTTTTGAGAACTCAGAGTGAGTAAATTGGCCATTTTCATGCACTTTTAACCATTCCATAAATCTTGTGTTTAGGGCCCCTGGAAGCATGAAAATCACTTTAAACATGCTAATTTTAGCTCTAACACTGATGATCCACCAACAAATGTGAACTGACGTTCAAAAATAAAACATTGGAAAACGGACCATTTTCCACATTTCTGAAGCATGACGTAATGGGGGGGTGTTATCTCTTTTGTCGAAAATCAGCCGTTTTTGCTTGAACATTAAATGCCTCCAAATGGTATTTAATTACCTTCCCGAGCCCATGGAAGCATGAAAATCACTTTAAACATGCTAATTTTAGCTCTAACACCGATGATCCACCTACAAATGTGAACTGAGGTTCAAAAATAAAACATTTGAAAACAGACCATTTTCCACATTTCTGAAGCATGATGTAATGGGGGGTGTTATCTCTTTTGTCGAAAATCAGCCGTTTTTGCTTGAACATTAAATGCCTCCAAATGGTATTTAATTCACTTCCCGGGTGAAGAAACCCTTTTTGAGAACTCAGAGTGAGTAAATTGGCCATTTTCATGCACTTTTAACCATTCCATAAATCTTGTGTTTAGGGCCCCTGGAAGCATGAAAATCACTTTAAACATGCTAATTTTAGCTCTAAAACTGATGATCCACCTACAAATGTGAACTGACGTTCAAAAATAAAACATTTGAAAGATGGACCATTTTCCACATTTCTGAAGCATGACGTAATGGGGGGGTGTTATCTCTTTTGTCGAAAATCAGCCGTTTTTGCTCGAACATTAAATGCCTCCAAATAGTATTTAATTTACTTCCCGGGGTGAAGAAACCCTTTTTGAGAACTCAGAGTGAGTAAATTGGCCATTTTCATGCACTTTTAACCATTCCATAAATCTTGTGTTTAGGGCCCCTGGAAGCATGAAAATCACTTTAAACATGCTAATTTTAGCTCTAACACTGATGATCCACCTACAAATGTGAACTGACGTTCAAAAATAAAACATTTGAAAACGGACCATTTTCCATATTTCTGAAGCATGACGTAATGGGGGGGTGTTATCTCTTTTGTCGAAAATCAGCCGTTTTTGCTTGAACATTAAAAGCCTCCAAATGGTATTTAATTCACTTCCCGAGCCCCTGGAAGCATGAAAATCACTTTAAACATGCTAATTTTAGCTCTAACACTGATAATCCACCTACAAATGGGTACTGACGTTCAAAAATAAAACATTTGAAAACGGACCATTTTCCACATTTCTGAAGCATGACGTAATGGGGGGGTGTTATCTCTTTTCTGGAAAATCAGCCGTTTTTGCTTGAACATTAAATGCCTCCAAATGGTATTTAATTACCTTCACGAGCCCATGGAAGCATGGAAATCCCTTTAAACATGCTAATTTTAGCTCTAACACTGATGATCCACCTACAAATGTGAACTGACGTTCAAAAATAAAACATTTGAAAACGGACCATTTTCCACATTTCTGAAGCATGACGTAATGGGGGGGTGTTATCTCTTTTGTCGAAAATCAGCCGTTTTTGCTCGAACATTAAATGCCTCCAAATAGTATTTAATTTACTTCCCGGGGTGAAGAAACCCTTTTTGAGAACTCAGAGTGAGTAAATTGGCCATTTTCATGCACTTTTAACCATTCCATAAATCTTGTGTTTAGGGCCCCTGGAAGCATGAAAATCACTTTAAACATGCTAATTTTAGCTCTAACACTGATGATCCACCTACAAATGTGGTGAACTGACGTTCAAAAATAAAACATTTGAAAACGGACCATTTTCCACATTTCTGAAGCATGACGTAATGGGGGGGTGTTATCTCTTTTGTCGAAAATCAGCCGTTTTTGCTTGAACATTAAATTCCTCCAAATGGTATTTAATTCACTTCCCGAGCCCCTGGAAGCATGAAAATCACTTTAAACATGCTAATTTTAGCTGTAACACTGATGATCCACCTACAAATGTGAACTGACGTTCAAAAATAAAACATTTGAAAACGGACCATTTTCCACATTTCTGAAGCATGATGTAATGGGGGGGGGTGTTATCTCTTTTGTCGAAAATCAGCCGTTTTTGCTCGAACATTAAATGCCTCCAAATAGTATTTAATTTACTTCCCGGGGTGAAGAAACCCTTTTTGAGAACTCAGAGTGAGTAAATTGGCCATTTTCATGCACTTTTAACCATTCCATATATCTTGTGTTTAGGGCCCCTGGAAGCATGAAAATCACTTTAAACATGCTAATTTTAGCTCTAACACCGATGATCCACCTACAAATGTGAACTGACGTTCAAAAATAAAACATTTGAAAACGGACCATTTTCCACATTTCTGAAGCATGACGTAATGGGGGGGTGTTATCTCTTTTGTCGAAAATCAGCCGTTTTTGCTTGAACATTAAATTCCTCCAAATGGTATTTAATTCACTTCCCGAGCCCCTGGAAGCATGAAAATCACTTTAAACATGCTAATTTTAGCTCTAACACTGATGATCCACCTACAAATGTGAACTGACGTTCAAAAATAATTCATTTGAAAACGGACCATTTTCCACATTTCTGAAGCATGACGTAAAGGGGGGGTGTTATCTCTTTTGTAGAAAATCAGCCGTTTTTGCTTGAACATTAAATGCCTCCAAATGGTATTTAATTACCTTCCCAAGCCCATGGAAGCATGAAAATCACTTTAAACATGCTAATTTTAGCTCTAACACCGATGATCCACCTACAAATGTGAACTGAGGTTCAAAAATAAAACATTTGAAAACGGACCATTTTCCACATTTCTGAAGCATGACGTAATGGGGGGGTGTTATCTCTTTTGTCGAAAATCAGCCGTTTTTGCTCGAACATTAAATGCCTCCAAATGGTATTTAATTCACTTCCCGGGGTGAAGAAACCCTTTTTGAGAACTCAGAGTGAGTAAATTGGCCATTTTCATGCACTTTTAACCATTCCATAAATCTTGTGTTTTGGGCCCCTGGAAGCATGAAAATCACTTTAAACATGCTAATTTTAGCTCTAACACTGATGATCCACCTACAAATGTGAACTGACGTTCAAAAATAAAACATTTGAAAACAGACCATTTTCCACATTTCTGAAGCATGACGTAATGTGGGGGTGTTATCTCTTTTGTCGAAAATCAGCCGTTTTTGCTCGAACATTAAATGCCTCCAAATGGTATTTAATTCACTTCCCGGGGTGAAGAAACCCTTTTTGAGAACTCAGAGTGAGTAAATTGGACATTTTCATGCACTTTTAACCATTCCATAAATCTTGTGTTTAGGGCCCCTGGAAGCATGAAAATCACTTTAAACATGCTAATTTTAGCTCTAACACTGATGATCCACCTACAAATGTGAACTGACGTTCAAAAATAAAACATTTGAAAACGGACCATTTTCCATATTTCTGAAGCATGACGTAATGGGGGGGTGTTATCTCTTTTGTCGAAAATCAGCCGTTTTTGCTTGAACATTAAATGCCTCCAAATGGTATTTAATTCACTTCCCGAGCCCCTGGAAGCATGAAAATCACTTTAAACATGCTAATTTTATCTCTAACACTGATGATCCACCTACAAATGGGAACTGACGTTCAAAAATAAAACATTTGAAAACGGACCATTTTCCACATTTCTGAAGCATGACGTAATGGGGGGTGTTATCTCTTTTGTCGAAAATCAGCCGTTTTTGCTTGAACATTAAATGCCTCCAAATGGTATTTAATTACCTTCCGAGCCCATGGAAGCATGAAAATCACTTTAAACATGCTAATTTTAGCTCTAACACTGATGATCCACCTACAAATGTGAACTGACGTTCAAAAATAAAACATTTGAAAACGGACCATTTTCCACATTTCTGAAGCATGACGTAATGGGGTGGTGTTATCTCTTTTGTCGAAAATCAGCCGTTTTTGCTCGAACAGTAAATGCCTCCAAATAGTATTTAATTTACTTCCCGGGGTGAAGAAACCCTTTTTGAGAACTCAGAGTGAGTAAATTGGCCATTTTCATGCACTTTTAACCATTCCATAAATCTTGTGTTTAGGGCCCCTGGAAGCATGAAAATCACTTTAAACATGCTAATTTTAGCTCTAACACTGATGATCCACCTACAAATGTGAACTGACGTTCAAAAATAAAACATTTGAAAACGGACCATTTTCCACATTTCTGAAGCATGACGTAATGGGGGGGTGTTATCTCTTTTGTCGAAAATCAGCCGTTTTTGCTTGAACATTAAATGCCTCCAAATGGTATTTAATTCACTTCCCGAGCCCCTGGAAGCATGAAAATCACTTTAAACATGCTAATTTTAGCTCTAACACTGATGATCCACCTACAAAATGTGAACTGACGTTCAAAAAAAAACATTTGAAAACGGACCATTTTCCACATTTCTGAAGCATGACGTAATGGGGGGGTGTTATCTCTTTTGTCGAAAATCAGCCGTTTTTGCTCGAACATTAAATGCCTCCAAATAGTATTTAATTCACTTCCCGGGGTGAAGAAACCCTTTTTGAGAACTCAGAGTGAGTAAATTGACCATTTTCATGCACTTTTAACCATTCCATAAATCTTGTGTTTAGGGCCCCTGGAAGCATGAAAATCACTTTAAACATGCTAATTTTAGCTCTAACACTGATGATCCACCAACAAATGTGAACTGACGTTCAAAAATAAAACATTGGAAAACGGACCATTTTCCACATTTCTGAAGCATGACGTAATGGGGGGGTGTTATCTCTTTTGTCGAAAATCAGCCGTTTTTGCTTGAACATTAAATGCCTCCAAATGGTATTTAATTACCTTCCCGAGCCCATGGAAGCATGAAAATCACTTTAAACATGCTAATTTTAGCTCTAACACCGATGATCCACCTACAAATGTGAACTGAGGTTCAAAAATAAAACATTTGAAAACAGACCATTTTCCACATTTCTGAAGCATGACGTAATGGGGGGGTGTTATCTCTTTTGTCGAAAATCAGCCGTTTTTGCTTGAACATTAAATGCCTCCAAATGGTATTTAATTCACTTCCCGGGTGAAGAAACCCTTTTTGAGAACTCAGAGTGAGTAAATTGGCCATTTTCATGCACTTTTAACCATTCCATAAATCTTGTGTTTAGGGCCCCTGGAAGCATGAAAATCACTTTAAACATGCTAATTTTAGCTCTAAAACTGATGATCCACCTACAAATGTGAACTGACGTTCAAAAATAAAACATTTGAAAGATGGACCATTTTCCACATTTCTGAAGCATGACGTAATGGGGGGGTGTTATCTCTTTTGTCGAAAATCAGCCGTTTTTGCTCGAACATTAAATGCCTCCAAATAGTATTTAATTTACTTCCCGGGGTGAAGAAACCCTTTTTGAGAACTCAGAGTGAGTAAATTGGCCATTTTCATGCACTTTTAACCATTCCATAAATCTTGTGTTTAGGGCCCCTGGAAGCATGAAAATCACTTTAAACATGCTAATTTTAGCTCTAACACTGATGATCCACCTACAAATGTGAACTGACGTTCAAAAATAAAACATTTGAAAACGGACCATTTTCCATATTTCTGAAGCATGACGTAATGGGGGGGTGTTATCTCTTTTGTCGAAAATCAGCCGTTTTTGCTTGAACATTAAAAGCCTCCAAATGGTATTTAATTCACTTCCCGAGCCCCTGGAAGCATGAAAATCACTTTAAACATGCTAATTTTAGCTCTAACACTGATAATCCACCTACAAATGGGTACTGACGTTCAAAAATAAAACATTTGAAAACGGACCATTTTCCACATTTCTGAAGCATGACGTAATGGGGGGGTGTTATCTCTTTTCTGGAAAATCAGCCGTTTTTGCTTGAACATTAAATGCCTCCAAATGGTATTTAATTACCTTCACGAGCCCATGGAAGCATGAAAATCACTTTAAACATGCTAATTTTAGCTCTAACACTGATGATCCACCTACAAATGTGAACTGACGTTCAAAAATAAAACATTTGAAAACGGACCATTTTCCACATTTCTGAAGCATGACGTAATGGGGGGGTGTTATCTCTTTTGTCGAAAATCAGCCGTTTTTGCTCGAACATTAAATGCCTCCAAATAGTATTTAATTTACTTCCCGGGGTGAAGAAACCCTTTTTGAGAACTCAGAGTGAGTAAATTGGCCATTTTCATGCACTTTTAACCATTCCATAAATCTTGTGTTTAGGGCCCCTGGAAGCATGAAAATCACTTTAAACATGCTAATTTTAGCTCTAACACTGATGATCCACCTACAAATGTGAACTGACGTTCAAAAATAAAACATTTGAAAACTGACCATTTTCCACATTTCTGAAGCATGACGTAATGGGGGGGTGTTATCTCTTTTGTCGAAAATCAGCCGTTTTTGCTTGAACATTAAATTCCTCCAAATGGTATTTAATTCACTTCCCGAGCCCCTGGAAGCATGAAAATCACTTTAAACATGCTAATTTTAGCTCTAACACTGATGATCCACCTACAAATGTGAACTGACGTTCAAAAATAAAACATTTGAAAACGGACCATTTTCCACATTTCTGAAGCATGATGTAATGGGGGGGGTGTTATCTCTTTTGTCGAAAATCAGCCGTTTTTGCTCGAACATTAAATGCCTCCAAATAGTATTTAATTTACTTCCCGGGGTGAAGAAACCCTTTTTGAGAACTCAGAGTGAGTAAATTGGCCATTTTCATGCACTTTTAACCATTCCATAAATCTTGTGTTTAGGGCCCCTGGAAGCATGAAAATCACTTTAAACATGCTAATTTTAGCTCTAACACCGATGATCCACCTACAAATGTGAACTGACGTTCAAAAATAAAACATTTGAAAACGGACCATTTTCCACATTTCTGAAGCATGACGTAATGGGGGGGTGTTATCTCTTTTGTCGAAAATCAGCCGTTTTTGCTTGAACATTAAATTCCTCCAAATGGTATTTAATTCACTTCCCGAGCCCCTGGAAGCATGAAAATCACTTTAAACATGCTAATTTTAGCTCTAACACTGATGATCCACCTACAAATGTTAACTGACGTTCAAAAATAATTCATTTGAAAACGGACCATTTTCCACATTTCTGAAGCATGACGTAAAGGGGGGGTGTTATCTCTTTTGTAGAAAATCAGCCGTTTTTGCTTGAACATTAAATGCCTCCAAATGGTATTTAATTACCTTCCCAAGCCCATGGAAGCATGAAAATCACTTTAAACATGCTAATTTTAGCTCTAACACCGATGATCCACCTACAAATGTGAACTGAGGTTCAAAAATAAAACATTTGAAAACGGACCATTTTCCACATTTCTGAAGCATGACGTAATGGGGGGGTGTTATCTCTTTTGTCGAAAATCAGCCGTTTTTGCTCGAACATTAAATGCCTCCAAATGGTATTTAATTCACTTCCCGGGGTGAAGAAACCCTTTTTGAGAACTCAGAGTGAGTAAATTGGCCATTTTCATGCACTTTTAACCATTCCATAAATCTTGTGTTTTGGGCCCCTGGAAGCATGAAAATCACTTTAAACATGCTAATTTTAGCTCTAACTCTGATGATCCACCTACAAATGTGAACTGACGTTCAAAAATAAAACATTTGAAAACGGACCATTTTCCACATTTCTGAAGCATGACGTAATGGGGGGTGTTATCTCTTTTGTCGAAAATCAGCCGTTTTTGCTTGAACATTAAATGCCTCCAAATGGTATTTAATTACCTTCCCGAGCCCATGGAAGCATGAAAATCACTTTAAACATGCTAATTCTAGCTCTAACACTGATGATCCACCTTCAAATGTGAACTGAGGTTCAAAAATAAAACATTTGAAAACAGACCATTTTCCACATTTCTGAAGCATGACGTAATGGGGGGTGTTGTCTCTTTTGTCGAAAATCAGCCGTTTTTGCTCGAACATTTAATGCCTCCAAATGGTATTTAATACACTTCCCGGGGTGAAGAAACCCTTTTTGAGAACTCAGAGTGAGTAAATTGGCCATTTTCATGCACTTTTAACCATTCCATAAATCTTGTGTTTAGGGCCCCTGGAAGCATGAAAATCACTTTAAACATGCTAATTTTAGCTCTAACACTGATGATCCACCTACAAATGTGATCTGACGTTCAAAACTAAAACATTTGAAAACTGACCATTTTCACATTTCTGAAGCATGACGTAATGGGGGGGTGTTATCTCTTTTGTCGAAAATCAGCCGTTTTTGCTCGAACATTAAATGCCTCCAAATAGTATTTAATTTACTTCCCGGGGTGAAGAAACCCTTTTTGAGAACTCAGAGTGAGTAAATTGGCCATTTTCATGCACTTTTAACCATTCCATAAATCTTGTGTTTAGGGCCCCTGGAAGCATGAAAATCACTTTAAACATGCTAATTTTAGCTCTAACACTGATGATCCACCTACAAATGTGAACTGACGTTCAAAAATAAAACATTTGAAAACGGACCATTTTCCACATTTCTGAAGCATGACGTAATGGGGGGGGGGTGTTATCTCTTTTGTCGAAAATCAGCCGTTTTTGCTTGAACATTAAATGCCTCCAAAAGGTATTTAATTCACTTCCCGAGCCCCTGGAAGCATGAAAATCACTTTAAACATGCTAATTTTAGCTCTAACACTGATGATCCACCTACAAATGTGAACTGACGTTCAAAAATAAAACATTTGAAAACGGACCATTTTCCACATTTCTGAAGCATGACGTAATGGGGGGGTGTTATCTCTTTTGTCGAAAATCAGCAGTTTTTGCTCGAACATTAAATGCCTCCAAATGGTATTTAATTCACTTCCCGGGGTGAAGAAACCCTTTTTGAGAACTCAGAGTGAGTAAATTGGACATTTTCATGCACTTTTAACCATTCCATAAATCTTGTGTTTAGGGCCCCTGGAAGCATGAAAATCACTTTAAACATGCTAATTTTAGCTCTAACACTGATGATCCACCTACAAATGTGAACTGACGTTCAAAAATAAAACATTTGAAAACGGACCATTTTCCACATTTCTGAAGCATGACGTAATGGGGGGTGTTATCTCTTTTCTCGAAAATCAGCCGTTTTTGCTTGAACATTAAAAGCCTCCAAATGGTATTTAATTCACTTCCCGAGCCCCTGGAAGCATGAAAATCACTTTAAACATGCTAATTTTATCTCTACCACTGATGATCCTCCTAAAAATGTGAACTGACGTTCAAAAATAAAACATTTGAAAACGGACCATTTTCCACATTTCTGAAGTATGACGTAATGGGGTGTTATCTCTTTTGTCGAAAATCAGCCGTTTTTGCTCGAACATTAAATGCCTCCAAATGGTATTTAATTCACTTCCCGGGGTGAAGAAACCCTTTTTGAGAACTCAGAGTGAGTAAATTGGCCATTTTCATGCACTTTTAACCATTCCATAAATCTTGTGTTTAGGGCCCCTGGAAGCATGAAAATCACTTTAAACATGCTAATTTTAGCTCTAACACCGATGATCCACCTACAAATGTGAACTGACGTTCAAAAATAAAACATTTGAAAACGGACCATTTTCCACATTTCTGAAGCATGACGTAATGGGGGGGTGTTATCTCTTTTGTCGAAAATCAGCCGTTTTTGCTTGAACATTAAATTCCTCCAAATGGTATTTAATTCACTTCCCGAGCCCCTGGAAGCATGAAAATCACTTTAAACATGCTAATTTTAGCTCTAACACTGATGATCCACCTACAAATGTGAACTGACGTTCAAAAATAATTCATTTGAAAACGGACCATTTTCCACATTTCTGAAGCATGACGTAAAGGGGGGGGTGTTATCTCTTTTGTAGAAAATCAGCCGTTTTTGCTTGAACATTAAATGCCTCCAAATGGTATTTAATTACCTTCCCAAGCCCATGGAAGCATGAAAATCACTTTAAACATGCTAATTTTAGCTCTAACACCGATGATCCACCTACAAATGTGAACTGAGGTTCAAAAATAAAACATATGAAAACGGACCATTTTCCACATTTCTGAAGCATGACGTAATGGGGGGGTGTTATCTCTTTTGTCGAAAATCAGCCGTTTTTGCTCGAACATTAAATGCCTCCAAATGGTATTTAATTCACTTCCCGGGGTGAAGAAACCCTTTTTGAGAACTCAGAGTGAGTAAATTGGCCATTTTCATGCACTTTTAACCATTCCATAAATCTTGTGTTTTGGGCCCCTGGAAGCATGAAAATCACTTTAAACATGCTAATTTTAGCTCTAACTCTGATGATCCACCTACAAATGTGAACTGACGTTCAAAAATAAAACATTTGAAAACGGACCATTTTCCACATTTCTGAAGCATGACGTAATGGGGGGTGTTATCTCTTTTGTCGAAAATCAGCCGTTTTTGCTTGAACATTAAATGCCTCCAAATGGTATTTAATTACCTTCCCGAGCCCATGGAAGCATGAAAATCACTTTAAACATGCTAATTCTAGCTCTAACACTGATGATCCACCTTCAAATGTGAACTGAGGTTCAAAAATAAAACATTTGAAAACAGACCATTTTCCACATTTCTGAAGCATGACGTAATGGGGGGTGTTGTCTCTTTTGTCGAAAATCAGCCGTTTTTGCTCGAACATTTAATGCCTCCAAATGGTATTTAATACACTTCCCGGGGTGAAGAAACCCTTTTTGAGAACTCAGAGTGAGTAAATTGGCCATTTTCATGCACTTTTAACCATTCCATAAATCTTGTGTTTAGGGCCCCTGGAAGCATGAAAATCACTTTAAACATGCTAATTTTAGCTCTAACACTGATGATCCACCTACAAATGTGATCTGACGTTCAAAAATAAAACATTTGAAAACGGACCATTTTCACATTTCTGAAGCATGACGTAATGGGGGGGTGTTATCTCTTTTGTCGAAAATCAGCCGTTTTTGCTCGAACATTAAATGCCTCCAAATAGTATTTAATTTACTTCCCGGGGTGAAGAAACCCTTTTTGAGAACTCAGAGTGAGTAAATTGGCCATTTTCATGCACTTTTAACCATTCCATAAATCTTGTGTTTAGGGCCCCTGGAAGCATGAAAATCACTTTAAACATGCTAATTTTAGCTCTAACACTGATGATCCACCTACAAATGTGAACTGACGTTCAAAAATAAAACATTTGAAAACGGACCATTTTCCACATTTCTGAAGCATGACGTAATGGGGGGGGGGTGTTATCTCTTTTGTCGAAAATCAGCCGTTTTTGCTTGAACATTAAATGCCTCCAAAAGGTATTTAATTCACTTCCCGAGCCCCTGGAAGCATGAAAATCACTTTAAACATGCTAATTTTAGCTCTAACACTGATGATCCACCTACAAATGTGAACTGACGTTCAAAAATAAAACATTTGAAAACGGACCATTTTCCACATTTCTGAAGCATGACGTAATGGGGGGTGTTATCTCTTTTCTCGAAAATCAGCCGTTTTTGCTTGAACATTAAAAGCCTCCAAATGGTATTTAATTCACTTCCCGAGCCCCTGGAAGCATGAAAATCACTTTAAACATGCTAATTTTATCTCTACCACTGATGATCCTCCTAAAAATGTGAACTGACGTTCAAAAATAAAACATTTGAAAACGGACCATTTTCCACATTTCTGAAGTATGACGTAATGGGGTGTTATCTCTTTTGTCGAAAATCAGCCGTTTTTGCTCGAACATTAAATGCCTCCAAATGGTATTTAATTCACTTCCCGGGGTGAAGAAACCCTTTTTGAGAACTCAGAGTGAGTAAATTGGCCATTTTCATGCACTTTTAACCATTCCATAAATCTTGTGTTTAGGGCCCCTGGAAGCATGAAAATCACTTTAAACATGCTAATTTTAGCTCTAACACCGATGATCCACCTACAAATGTGAACTGACGTTCAAAAATAAAACATTTGAAAACGGACCATTTTCCACATTTCTGAAGCATGACGTAATGGGGGGGTGTTATCTCTTTTGTCGAAAATCAGCCGTTTTTGCTTGAACATTAAATTCCTCCAAATGGTATTTAATTCACTTCCCGAGCCCCTGGAAGCATGAAAATCACTTTAAACATGCTAATTTTAGCTCTAACACTGATGATCCACCTACAAATGTGAACTGACGTTCAAAAATAATTCATTTGAAAACGGACCATTTTCCACATTTCTGAAGCATGACGTAAAGGGGGGGGTGTTATCTCTTTTGTAGAAAATCAGCCGTTTTTGCTTGAACATTAAATGCCTCCAAATGGTATTTAATTACCTTCCCAAGCCCATGGAAGCATGAAAATCACTTTAAACATGCTAATTTTAGCTCTAACACCGATGATCCACCTACAAATGTGAACTGAGGTTCAAAAATAAAACATATGAAAACGGACCATTTTCCACATTTCTGAAGCATGACGTAATGGGGGGGTGTTATCTCTTTTGTCGAAAATCAGCCGTTTTTGCTCGAACATTAAATGCCTCCAAATGGTATTTAATTCACTTCCCGGGGTGAAGAAACCCTTTTTGAGAACTCAGAGTGAGTAAATTGGCCATTTTCATGCACTTTTAACCATTCCATAAATCTTGTGTTTTGGGCCCCTGGAAGCATGAAAATCACTTTAAACATGCTAATTTTAGCTCTAACTCTGATGATCCACCTACAAATGTGAACTGACGTTCAAAAATAAAACATTTGAAAACGGACCATTTTCCACATTTCTGAAGCATGACGTAATGGGGGGTGTTATCTCTTTTGTCGAAAATCAGCCGTTTTTGCTTGAACATTAAATGCCTCCAAATGGTATTTAATTACCTTCCCGAGCCCATGGAAGCATGAAAATCACTTTAAACATGCTAATTCTAGCTCTAACACTGATGATCCACCTTCAAATGTGAACTGAGGTTCAAAAATAAAACATTTGAAAACAGACCATTTTCCACATTTCTGAAGCATGACGTAATGGGGGGTGTTGTCTCTTTTGTCGAAAATCAGCCGTTTTTGCTCGAACATTTAATGCCTCCAAATGGTATTTAATACACTTCCCGGGGTGAAGAAACCCTTTTTGAGAACTCAGAGTGAGTAAATTGGCCATTTTCATGCACTTTTAACCATTCCATAAATCTTGTGTTTAGGGCCCCTGGAAGCATGAAAATCACTTTAAACATGCTAATTTTAGCTCTAACACTGATGATCCACCTACAAATGTGATCTGACGTTCAAAAATAAAACATTTGAAAACGGACCATTTTCACATTTCTGAAGCATGACGTAATGGGGGGGTGTTATCTCTTTTGTCGAAAATCAGCCGTTTTTGCTCGAACATTAAATGCCTCCAAATAGTATTTAATTTACTTCCCGGGGTGAAGAAACCCTTTTTGAGAACTCAGAGTGAGTAAATTGGCCATTTTCATGCACTTTTAACCATTCCATAAATCTTGTGTTTAGGGCCCCTGGAAGCATGAAAATCACTTTAAACATGCTAATTTTAGCTCTAACACTGATGATCCACCTACAAATGTGAACTGACGTTCAAAAATAAAACATTTGAAAACGGACCATTTTCCACATTTCTGAAGCATGACGTAATGGGGGGGGGGTGTTATCTCTTTTGTCGAAAATCAGCCGTTTTTGCTTGAACATTAAATGCCTCCAAAAGGTATTTAATTCACTTCCCGAGCCCCTGGAAGCATGAAAATCACTTTAAACATGCTAATTTTAGCTCTAACACTGATGATCCACCTACAAATGTGAACTGACGTTCAAAAATAAAACATTTGAAAACGGACCATTTTCCACATTTCTGAAGCATGACGTAATGGGGGGGTGTTATCTCTTTTGTCGAAAATCAGCAGTTTTTGCTCGAACATTAAATGCCTCCAAATGGTATTTAATTCACTTCCCGGGGTGAAGAAACCCTTTTTGAGAACTCAGAGTGAGTAAATTGGACATTTTCATGCACTTTTAACCATTCCATAAATCTTGTGTTTAGGGCCCCTGGAAGCATGAAAATCACTTTAAACATGCTAATTTTAGCTCTAACACTGATGATCCACCTACAAATGTGAACTGACGTTCAAAAATAAAACATTTGAAAACGGACCATTTTCCACATTTCTGAAGCATGACGTAATGGGGGGGTGTTATCTCTTTTCTCGAAAATCAGCCGTTTTTGCTTGAACATTAAAAGCCTCCAAATGGTATTTAATTCACTTCCCGAGCCCCTGGAAGCATGAAAATCACTTTAAACATGCTAATTTTAGCTCTACCACTGATGATCCTCCTAAAAATGTGAACTGACGTTCAAAAATAAAACATTTGAAAACGGACCATTTTCCACATTTCTGAAGCATGACGTAATGGGGTGTTATCTCTTTTGTCGAAAATCAGCCGTTTTTGCTCGAACATTAAATGCCTCCAAATGGTATTTAATTCACTTCCCGGGGTGAAGAAACCCTTTTTGAGAACTCAGAGTGAGTAAATTGGCCATTTTCATGCACTTTTAACCATTCCATAAATCTTGTGTTTAGGGCCCCTGGAAGCATGAAAATCACTTTAAACATGCTAATTTTAGCTCTAACACTGATGATCCACCTACAAATGTGAACTGACGTTCAAAAATAAAACATTTGAAAACGGACCATTTTCCACATTTCTGAAGCATGACGTAATGGGGGGATGTTATCTCTTTTGTCGAAAATCAGCCGTTTTTGCTCGAACATTAAATGCCTCCAAATAGTATTTAATTCACTTCCCGGGGTGAAGAAACCCTTTTTGAGAACTCAGAGTGAGTAAATTGGCCATTTTCATGCACTTTTAACCATTCCATAAATCTTGTGTTTAGGGCCCCTGGAAGCATGAACATCACTTTAAACATGCTAATTTTAGCTCTAACACTGATGATCCACCTACAAATGTGAACTGACGTTCAAAAATAAAACATTTGAAAAAGGACCATTTTCCACATTTCTGAAGCATGACGTAATGGGGGGGTGTTATCTCTTTTGTCGAAAATCAGCCGTTTTCTCTTGAACATTAAATGCCTCCAAATGGTATTTAATTCACTTCCCGAGCCCCTGGAAGCATGAAAATCACTTTAAACATGGTAATTTTAGCTCTAACACTGATGATCCACCTACAAATGTGAACTGACGTTCAAAAATAAAACATTTGAAAACGGACCATTTCCCACATTTCTGAAGCATGACGTAATGGGGGGGTGTTATCTCTTTTGTCGAAAATCAGCCGTTTTTAGTCGAACATTAAATGCCTCCAAATAGTATTTAATTCACTTCCCGGGGTGAAGAAACCCTTTTTGAGAACTCAGAGTGAGTAAATTGGCCATTTTCATGCACTTTTAACCATTCCATAAATCTTGTGTTTAGGGCCCCTGGAAGCATGAAAATCACTTTAAACATGCTAATTTTAGCTCTAACACAGATGATCCACCTACAAATGTGAACTGACGTTCAAAAATAAAACATTTGAAAACGGACCATTTTCCACATTTCTGAAGCATGACGTAATGGGGGGGGTGTTATCTCTTTTGTCGAAAATCAGCCGTTTTTGCTTGAACATTAAATGCCTCCAAATGGTATTTAATTCACTTCCCGAGCCCCTGGAAGCATGAAAATCACTTTAAACATGGTAATTTTAGCTCTAACACTGATGATCCACCTACAAATGTGAACTGACGTTCAAAAATAAAACATTTGAAAACGGACCATTTCCCACATTTCTGAAGCATGACGTAATGGGGGGGTGTTATCTCTTTTGTCGAAAATCAGCCGTTTTTAGTCGAACATTAAATGCCTCCAAATAGTATTTAATTCACTTCCCGGGGTGAAGAAACCCTTTTTGAGAACTCAGAGTGAGTAAATTGGCCATTTTCATGCACTTTTAACCATTCCATAAATCTTGTGTTTAGGGCCCCTGGAAGCATGAAAATCACTTTAAACATGCTAATTTTAGCTCTAACACAGATGATCCACCTACAAATGTGAACTGACGTTCAAAAATAAAACATTTGGAAACGGACCATTTTCCACATTTCTGAAGCATGACGTAATGGGGGGGGTGTTATCTCTTTTGTCGAAAATCAGCCGTTTTTGCTTGAACATTAAATGCCTCCAAATGGTATTTAATTCACTTCCCGAGCCCCTGGAAGCATGAAAATCACTTTAAACATGCTAATTTTAGCTCTAACACTGATGATCCACCTACAAATGTGAACTGACGTTCAAAAATAAAACATTTGAAAACGGACCATTTTCCACATTTCTGAAGCATGACGTAATGGGGGGTGTTATCTCTTTTGTCGAAAATCAGCCGTTTTTGCTCGAACATTAAATGCCTCCAAATGGTATTTAATTCACTTCCCGGGGTGAAGAAACCCTTTTTGAGAACTCAGAGTGAGTAAATTGGCCATTTTCATGCACTTATAACCATTCCATAAATCTTGTGTTTAGGGACCCTGGAAGCATGAAAATCACTTTAAACATGCTAATTTTAGCTCTAAAACTGATGATCCACCTACAAATGTGAACTGACGTTCAAAAATAAAACATTTGAAAGATGGACCATTTTCCACATTTCTGAAGCATGACGTAATGGGGGGGTGTTATCTCTTTTGTCGAAAATCAGCCGTTTTTGCTCGAACATTAAATGCCTCCAAATAGTATTTAATTTAATTCCCGGGGTGAAGAAACCCTTTTTGAGAACTCAGAGTGAGTAAATTGGCCATTTTCATGCACTTTTAACCATTCCATAAATCTTGTGTTTAGGGCCCCTGGAAGCATGAAAATCACTTTAAACATGCTAATTTTAGCTCTAACACTGATGATCCACCTACAAATGTGAACTGACGTTCAAAAATAAAACATTTGAAAACGGACCATTTTCCATATTTCTGAAGCATGACGTAATGGGGGGGTGTTATCTCTTTTGTCGAAAATCAGCCGTTTTTGTTTGAACATTAAATGCCTCCAAATGGTATTTAATTCACTTCCCGAGCCCCTGGAAGCATGAAAATCACTTTAAACATGCTAATTTTAGCTCTAACACTGATAATCCACCTACAAATGGGAACTGACGTTCAAAAATAAAACATTTGAAAACGGACCATTTTCCACATTTCTGAAGCATGACGTAATGGGGGGTGTTATCTCTTTTGTGGAAAATCAGCCGTTTTTGCTTGAACATTAAATGCCTCCAAATGGTATTTAATTACCTTCACGAGCCCATGGAAGCATGAAAATCACTTTAAACATGCTAATTTTAGCTCTAACACTGATGATCCACCTACAAATGTGAACTGACGTTCAAAAATAAAACATTTGAAAACGGACCATTTTCCACATTTCTGAAGCATGACGTAATGGGGGGGTGTTATCTCTTTTGTCGAAAATCAGCCGTTTTTGCTCGAACATTAAATGCCTCCAAATAGTATTTAATTTACTTCCCGGGGTGAAGAAACCCTTTTTGAGAACTCAGAGTGAGTAAATTGGCCATTTTCATGCACTTTTAACCATTCCATAAATCTTGTGTTTAGGGCCCCTGGAAGCATGAAAATCACTTTAAACATGCTAATTTTAGCTCTAACACTGATGATCCACCTACAAATGTGAACTGACGTTCAAAAATAAAACATTTGAAAACGGACCATTTTCCACATTTCTGAAGCATGACGTAATGGGGGGGGTGTTATCTCTTTTGTCGAAAATCAGCCGTTTTTGCTTGAACATTAAATTCCTCCAAATGGTATTTAATTCACTTCCCGAGCCCCTGGAAGCATGAAAATCACTTTAAACATGCTAATTTAAGCTCTAACACTGATGATCCACCTACAAATGTGAACTGACGTTCAAAAATAAAACATTTGAAAACGGACCATTTTCCACATTTCTGAAGCATGATGTAATGGGGGGGTGTTATCTCTTTTGTCGAAAATCAGCCGTTTTTGCTCGAACATTAAATGCCTCCAAATAGTATTTAATTTACTTCCCGGGGTGAAGAAACCCTTTTTGAGAACTCAGAGTGAGTAAATTGGCCATTTTCATGCACTTTTAACCATTCCATAAATCTTGTGTTTAGGGCCCCTGGAAGCATGAAAATCACTTTAAACATGCTAATTTTAGCTCTAACACTGATGATCCACCTACAAATGTGAACTGACGTTCAAAAATAATTCATTTGAAAACGGACCATTTTCCACATTTCTGAAGCATGACGTAATGGGGGGGTGTTATCTCTTTTGTAGAAAATCAGCCGTTTTTGCTTGAACATTAAATGCCTCCAAATGGTATTTAATTACCTTCCCAAGCCCATGGAAGCATGAAAATCACTTTAAACATGCTAATTTTAGCTCTAACACTGATGATCCACCTACAAATGTGAACTGAGGTTCAAAAATAAAACATTTGAAAACGGACCATTTTCCACATTTCTGAAGCATGACGTAATGGGGGGGTGTTATCTCTTTTGACGAAAATCAGCCGTTTTTGCTCGAACATTAAATGCCTCCAAATGGTATTTAATTCACTTCCCGGGGTGAAGAAACCCTTTTTGAGAACTCAGAGTGAGTAAATTGGCCATTTTCATGCACTTTTAACCATTCCATAAATCTTGTGTTTTGGGCCCCTGGAAGCATGAAAATCACTTTAAACATGCTAATTTTAGCTCTAACACTGATGATCCACCTACAAATGTGAACTGACGTTCAAAAATAAAACATTTGAAAACGGACCATTTTCCACATTTCTGAAGCATGACGTAATGGGGGGGGTGTTATCTCTTTTCTCGAAAATCAGCCGTTTTTGCTCGAACATTAAATGCCTCCAAATAGTATTTAATTTACTTCCTGGGGTGAAGAAACCCTTTTTGAGAACTCAGAGTGAGTAAATTGGCCATTTTCATGCACTTTTAACCATTCCATAAATCTTGTGTTTAGGGCCCCTGGAAGCATGAAAATCACTTTAAACATGCTAATTTTAGCTCTAACACTGATGATCCACCTACAAATGTGAACTGACGTTCAAAAATAAAACATTTGAAAACGGACCATTTTCCACATTTCTGAAGCATGACGTAATGGGGGGGTGTTATCTCTTTTGTCGAAAATCAGCCATTTTTGCTTGAACATTAAATGCCTCCAAATGGTATTTAATTCACTTCCCGAGCCCTTGGAAGCATGAAAATCACTTTAAACATGCTCATTTTAGCTCTAACACTGATGATCCACCTACAAATGTGAACTGACGTTCAAAAATAAAACATTTGAAAACGGACCATTTTCCACATTTCTGAAGCATGACGTAATGGGGGGGTGTTATCTCTTTTGTCGAAAATCAGCCGTTTTTGCTCGAACATTAAATGCCTCCAAATAGTATTTAATTCACTTCCCGGGGTGAAGAAACCCTTTTTGAGAACTCAGAGTGAGTAAATTGGCCATTTTCATGCACTTTTAACCATTCCACAAATCTTGTGTTTAGGGCCCCTGGAAGCATGAAAATCACTTTAAACATGCTAATTTTAGCTCTAACACTGATGATCCACCTACAAATGTGAACTGACGTTCAAAAATAAAACATTTGAAAACGGACCATTTTCCACATTTCTGAAGCATGACGTAATGGGGGGTGTTATCTCTTTTGTCTAAAATCAGCCGTTTTTGCTTGAACATTAAATGCCTCCAAATGGTATTTAATTACCTTCCCGAGCCCATGGAAGCATGAAAATCACTTTAAACATGCTAATTTTAGCTCTAACACTGATGATCCACCTTCAAATGTGAACTGAGGTTCAAAAATAAAATATTTGAAAACAGACCATTTTCCACATTTCTGAAGCATGACGTAATGGGGGGTGTTGTCTCTTTTGTCGAAAATCAGCCGTTTTTGCTCGAACATTTAATGCCTCCAAATGGTATTTAATACACTTCCCGGGGTGAAGAAACCCTTTTTGAGAACTCAGAGTGAGTAAATTGGCCATTTTCATGCACTTTTAACCATTCCATAAATCTTGTGTTTAGGGCCCCTGGAAGCATGAAAATCACTTTAAACATGCTAATTTTAGCTCTAACACTGATGATCCACCTACAAATGTGATCTGACGTTCAAAAATAAAACATTTGAAAACGGACCATTTTCACATTTCTGAAGCATGACGTAATGGGGGGGTGTTATCTCTTTTGTCGAAAATCAGCCGTTTTTGCTCGAACATTAAATGCCTCCAAATAGTATTTAATTTACTTCCCGGGGTGAAGAAACCCTTTTTGAGAACTCAGAGTGAGTAAATTGGCCATTTTCATGCACTTTTAACCATTCCATAAATCTTGTGTTTAGGGCCCCTGGAAGCATGAAAATCACTTTAAACATGCTAATTTTAGCTCTAACACTGATGATCCACCTACAAATGTGAACTGACGTTCAAAAATAAAACATTTGAAAACGGACCATTTTCCACATTTCTGAAGCATGACGTAATGGGGGGGGGTGTTATCTCTTTTGTCGAAAATCAGCCGTTTTTGCTTGAACATTAAATGCCTCCAAAAGGTATTTAATTCACTTCCCGAGCACCTGGAAGCATGAAAATAACTTTAAACATGCTAATTTTAGCTCTAACACTGATGATCCACCTACAAATGTGAACTGACGTTCAAAAATAAAACATTTGAAAACGGACCATTTTCCACATTTCTGAAGCATGACGTAATGGGGGGGTGTTATCTCTTTTGTCGAAAATCAGCAGTTTTTGCTCGAACATTAAATGCCTCCAAATGGTATTTAATTCACTTCCCGGGGTGAAGAAACCCTTTTTGAGAACTCAGAGTGAGTAAATTGGCCATTTTCATGCACTTTTAACCATTCCATACATCTTGTGTTTAGGGACCCAGGAAGCATGAAAATCACTTTAAACGTGCTAATTTTAGCTCTAACACTGATGATCCACCTACAAATGTGAACTGACGTTCAAAAATAAAACATTTGAAAACAGACCATTTTCCACATTTCCGAAGCATGACGTAATGTGGGGGTGTTATCTCTTTTGTCGAAAATCAGCCGTTTTTGCTCGAACATTAAATGCCTCCAAATGGTATTTAATTCACTTCCCGGGGTGAAGAAACCCTTTTTGAGAACTCAGAGTGAGTAAATTGGACATTTTCATGCACTTTTAACCATTCCATAAATCTTGTGTTTAGGGCCCCTGGAAGCATGAAAATCACTTTAAACATGCTAATTTTAGCTCTAACACTGATGATCCACCTACAAATGTGAACTGACGTTCAAAAATAAAACATTTGAAAACGGACCATTTTCCACATTTCTGAAGCATGACGTAATGGGGGGTGTTATCTCTTTTCTCGAAAATCAGCCGTTTTTGCTTGAACATTAAAAGCCTCCAAATGGTATTTAATTCACTTCCCGAGCCCCTGGAAGCATGAAAATCACTTTAAACATGCTAATTTTAGCTCTACCACTGATGATCCACCTAAAAATGTGAACTGATGTTCAAAAATAAAACATTTGAAAACGGACCATTTTCCACATTTCTGAAGCATGACGTAATGGGGGGGTATCTCTTTTGTCGAAAATCAGCCGTTTTTGCTCGAACATTAAATGCCTCCAAATGGTATTTAATTCACTTCCCGGGGTGAAGAAACCCTTTTTGAGAACTCAGAGTGAGTAAATTGGCCATTTTCATGCACTTTTAACCATTCCATAAATCTTGTGTTTAGGGCCCCTGGAAGCATGAAAATCACTTTAAACATGCTAATTTTAGCTCTAACACTGATGATCCACCTACAAATGTGAACTGACGTTCAAAAATAAAACATTTGAAAACGGACCATTTTCCACATTTCTGAAGCATGACGTAATGGGGGGATGTTATCTCTTTTGTCGAAAATCAGCCGTTTTTGCTCGAACATTAAATGCCTCCAAATAGTATTTAATTCACTTCCCGGGGTGAAGAAACCCTTTTTGAGAACTCAGAGTGAGTAAATTGGCCATTTTCATGCACTTTTAACCATTCCATAAATCTTGTGTTTAGGGCCCCTGGAAGCATGAAAATCACTTTAAACATGCTAATTTTAGCTCTAACACTGATGATCCACCTACAAATGTGAACTGACGTTCAAAAATAAAACATTTGAAAAAGGACCATTTTCCACATTTCTGAAGCATGACGTAATGGGGGGGTGTTATCTCTTTTGTCGAAAATCAGCCGTTTTTGCTTGAACATTAAATGCCTCCAAATGGTATTTAATTCACTTCCCGAGCCCCTGGAAGCATGAAAATCACTTTAAACATGGTAATTTTTAGCTCTAACACTGATGATCCACCTACAAATGTGAACTGACGTTCAAAAATAAAACATTTGAAAACGGACCATTTCCCACATTTCTGAAGCATGACGTAATGGGGGGGTGTTATCTCTTTTGTCGAAAATCAGCCGTTTTTAGTCGAACATTAAATGCCTCCAAATAGTATTTAATTCACTTCCCGGGGTGAAGAAACCCTTTTTGAGAACTCAGAGTGAGTAAATTGACCATTTTCATGCACTTTTAACCATTCCATAAATCTTGTGTTTAGGGCCCCTGGAAGCATGAAAATCACTTTAAACATGCTAATTTTAGCTCTAACACAGATGATCCACCTACAAATGTGAACTGACGTTCAAAAATAAAACATTTGAAAACGGACCATTTCCCACATTTCTGAAGCATGACGTAATGGGGGGGGTGTTATCTCTTTTGTCGAAAATCAGCCGTTTTTGCTTGAACATTAAATGCCTCCAAATGGTATTTAATTCACTTCCCGAGCCCCTGGAAGCATGAAAATCACTTTAAACATGGTAATTTTTAGCTCTAACACTGATGATCCACCTACAAATGTGAACTGACGTTTCAAAAATAAAACATTTGAAAACTGACCATTTCCCACATTTCTGAAGCATGACGTAATGGGGGGGTGTTATCTCTTTTGTCGAAAATCAGCCGTTTTTAGTCGAACATTAAACTGCCTCCAAATAGTATTTAATTCACTTCCCGGGGTGAAGAAACCCTTTTTGAGAACTCAGAGTGAGTAAATTGGCCATTTTCATGCACTTTTAACCATTCCATAAATCTTGTGTTTAGGGCCCCTGGAAGCATGAAAATCACTTTAAACATGCTAATTTTAGCTCTAACACAGATGATCCACCTACAAATGTGAACTGACGTTCGAAAATAAAACATTTGAAAACGGACCATTTTCCACATTTATGAAGCATGACGTAATGGGGGGGGTGTTATCTCTTTTGTCGAAAATCAGCCGTTTTTGCTTGAACATTAAATGCCTCCAAATGGTATTTAATTCACTTCCCGAGCCCCTGGAAGCATGAAAATCACTTTAAACATGCTAATTTTAGCTCTAACACTGATGATCCACCTACAAATGTGAACTGACGTTCAAAAATAAAACATTTGAAAACGGACCATTTTCCACATTTCTGAAGCATGACGTAATGGGGGGTGTTATCTCTTTTGTCGAAAATCAGCCGTTTTTGCTCGAACATTAAATGCCTCCAAATGGTATTTAATTCACTTCCCGGGGTGAAGAAACCCTTTTTGAGAACTCAGAGTGAGTAAATTGGCCATTTTCATGCACTTATAACCATTCCATAAATCTTGTGTTTAGGGCCCCTGGAAGCATGAAAATCACTTTAAACATGCTAATTTTAGCTCTAAAACTGATGATCCACCTACAAATGTGAACTGACGTTAAAAAATAAAACATTTGAAAGATGGACCATTTTCCACATTTCTGAAGCATGACGTAATGGGGGGGCGTTATCTCTTTTGTCGAAAATCAGCCGTTTTTGCTCGAACATTCAATGCCTCCAAATAGTATTTAATTTAATTCCCGGGGTGAAGAAACCCTTTTTGAGAACTCAAAGTGAGTAAATTGGCCATTTTCATGCACTTTTAACCATTCCATAAATCTTGTGTTTAGGGCCCCTGGAAGCATGAAAATCACTTTAAACATGCTAATTTTAGCTCTAACACTGATGATCCACCTACAAATGTGAACTGACGTTCAAAAATAAAACATTTGAAAACGGACCATTTTCCATATTTCTGAAGCATGACGTAATGGGGGGGTGTTATCTCTTTTGTCGAAAATCAGCCGTTTTTGCTTGAACATTAAATGCCTCCAAATGGTATTTAATTCACTTCCCGAGCCCCTGGAAGCATGAAAATCACTTTAAACATGCTAATTTTAGCTCTAACACTGATAATCCACCTACAAATGGGAACTGACGTTCAAAAATAAAACATTTGAAAACGGACCATTTTCCACATTTCTGAAGCATGACGTAATGGGGGGGTGTTATCTCTTTTGTGGAAAATCAGCCGTTTTTGTTTGAACATTAAATGCCTCCAAATGGTATTTAATTACCTTCACGAGCCCATGGAAGCATGAAAATCACTTTAAACATGCTAATTTTAGCTCTAACACTGATGATCCACCTACAAATGTGAACTGACGTTCAAAAATAAAACATTTGAAAACGGACCATTTTCCACATTTCTGAAGCATGACGTAATGGGGGGGTGTTATCTCTTTTGTCGAAAATCAGCCGTTTTTGCTCGAACATTAAATGCCTCCAAATAGTATTTAATTTACTTCCCGGGGTGAAGAAACCCTTTTTGAGAACTCAGAGTGAGTAAATTGGCCATTTTCATGCACTTTTAACCATTCCATAAATCTTGTGTTTAGGGCCCCTGGAAGCATGAAAATCACTTTAAACATGCTAATTTTAGCTCTAACACTGATGATCCACCTACAAATGTGAACTGACGTTCAAAAATAAAACATTTGAAAACGGACCATTTTCCACATTTCTGAAGCATGACGTAATGGGGGGGGGTGTTATCTCTTTTGTCGAAAATCAGCCGTTTTTGCTTGAACATTAAATTCCTCCAAATGGTATTTAATTCACTTCCCGAGCCCCTGGAAGCATGAAAATCACTTTAAACATGCTAATTTTAGCTCTAACACTGATGATCCACCTACAAATGTGAACTGACGTTCAAAAATAAAACATTTGAAAACGGACCATTTTCCACATTTCTGAAGCATGATGTAATGGGGGGGTGTTATCTCTTTTGTCGAAAATCAGCCGTTTTTGCTCGAACATTAAATGCCTCCAAATAGTATTTAATTTACTTCCCGGGGTGAAGAAACCCTTTTTGAGAACTCAGAGTGAGTAAATTGGCCATTTTCATGCACTTTTAACCATTCCATAAATCTTGTGTTTAGGGCCCCTGGAAGCATGAAAATCACTTTAAACATGCTAATTTTAGCTCTAACACTGATGATCCACCTACAAATGTGAACTGACGTTCAAAAATAAAACATTTGAAAACGGACCATTTTCCACATTTCTGAAGCATGACGTAATGGGGGGGTGTTATCTCTTTTGTCGAAAATCAGCCGTTTTTGCTTGAACATTAAATTCCTCCAAATGGTATTTAATTCACTTCCCGAGCCCCTGGAAGCATGAAAATCACTTTAAACATGCTAATTTTAGCTCTAACACCGATGATCCACCTACAAATGTGAACTGAGGTTCAAAAATAATTCATTTGAAAACGGACCATTTTCCACATTTCTGAAGCATGACGTAATGGGGGGGTGTTATCTCTTTTGACGAAAATCAGCCGTTTTTGCTCGAACATTAAATGCCTCCAAATGGTATTTAATTCACTTCCCGGGGTGAAGAAACCCTTTTTGAGAACTCAGAGTGAGTAAATTGGCCATTTTCATGCACTTTTAACCATTCCATAAATCTTGTGTTTTGGGCCCCTGGAAGCATGAAAATCACTTTAAACATGCTAATTTTAGCTCTAACACTGATGATCCACCTACAAATGTGAACTGACGTTCAAAAATAAAACATTTGAAAACGGACCATTTTCCACATTTCTGAAGCATGACGTAATGGGGGGGTGTTATCTCTTTTCTCGAAAATCAGCCGTTTTTGCTCGAACATTAAATGCCTCCAAATAGTATTTAATTTACTTCCCGGGGTGAAGAAACCCTTTTTGAGAACTCAGAGTGAGTAAATTGGCCATTTTCATGCACTTTTAACCATTCCATAAATCTTGTGTTTAGGGCCCCTGGAAGCATGAAAATCACTTTAAACATGCTAATTTTAGCTCTAACACTGATGATCCACCTACAAATGTGAACTGACGTTCAAAAATAAAACATTTGAAAACGGACCATTTTCCACATTTCTGAAGCATGACGTAATGGGGGGGTGTTATCTCTTTTGTCGAAAATCAGCCATTTTTGCTTGAACATTAAATGCCTCCAAATGGTATTTAATTCACTTCCCGAGCCCCTGGAAGCATGAAAATCACTTTAAACATGCTCATTTTAGCTCTAACACTGATGATCCACCTACAAATGTGAACTGACGTTCAAAAATAAAACATTTGAAAACGGACCATTTTCCACATTTCTGAAGCATGACGTAATGGGGGGGGTGTTATCTCTTTTGTCGAAAATCAGCCGTTTTTGCTCGAACATTAAATGCCTCCAAATAGTATTTAATTCACTTCCCGGGGTGAAGAAACCCTTTTTGAGAACTCAGAGTGAGTAAATTGGCCATTTTCATGCACTTTTAACCATTCCATAAATCTTGTGTTTAGGGCCCCTGGAAGCATGAAAATCACTTTAAACATGCTAATTTTAGCTCTAACACTGATGATCCACCTACAAATGTGAACTGACGTTCAAAAATAAAACATTTGAAAACGGACCATTTTCCACATTTCTGAAGCATGACGTAATGGGGGGTGTTATCTCTTTTGTCGAAAATCAGCCGTTTTTGCTTGAACATTAAATGCCTCCAAATGGTATTTAATTACCTTCCCGAGCCCATGGAAGCATGAAAATCACTTTAAACATGCTAATTTTAGCTCTAACACTGATGATCCACCTTCAAATGTGAACTGAGGTTCAAAAATAAAACATTTGAAAACAGACCATTTTCCACATTTCTGAAGCATGACGTAATGGGGGGATGTTATCTCTTTTGTCGAAAATCAGCCGTTTTTGCTCGAACATTTAATGCCTCCAAATGGTATTTAATACACTTCCCGGGGTGAAGAAACCCTTTTTGAGAACTCAGAGTGAGTAAAGTGGCCATTTTCATGCACTTTTAACCATTCCATAAATCTTGTGTTTAGGGCCCCTGGAAGCATGAAAATCACTTTAAACATGCTAATTTTAGCTCTAACACTGATGATCCACCTACAAATGTGATCTGACGTTCAAAAATAAAACATTTGAAAACGGACCATTTTCACATTTCTGAAGCATGACGTAATGGGGGGGTGTTATCTCTTTTGTCGAAAATCAGCCGTTTTTGCTCGAACATTAAATGCCTCCAAATAGTATTTAATTTACTTCCCGGGGTGAAGAAACCCTTTTTGAGAACTCAGAGTGAGTAAATTGGCCATTTTCATGCACTTTTAACCATTCCATAAATCTTGTGTTTAGGGCCCCTGGAAGCATGAAAATCACTTTAAACATGCTAATTTTAGCTCTAACACTGATGATCCACCTACAAATGTGAACTGACGTTCAAAAATAAAACATTTGAAAACGGACCATTTTCCACATTTCTGAAGCATGACGTAATGGGGGGGGGTGTTATCTCTTTTGTCGAAAATCAGCCGTTTTTGCTTGAACATTAAATGCCTCCAAAAGGTATTTAATTCACTTCCCGAGCCCCTGGAAGCATGAAAATAACTTTAAACATGCTAATTTTAGCTCTAACACTGATGATCCACCTACAAATGTGAACTGACGTTCAAAAATAAAACATTTGAAAACGGACCATTTTCCACATTTCTGAAGCATGACGTAATGGGGGGGTGTTATCTCTTTTGTCGAAAATCAGCAGTTTTTGCTCGAACATTAAATGCCTCCAAATGGTATTTAATTCACTTCCCGGGGTGAAGAAACCCTTTTTGAGAACTCAGAGTGAGTAAATTGGCCATTTTCATGCACTTTTAACCATTCCATACATCTTGTGTTTAGGGACCCAGGAAGCATGAAAATCACTTTAAACGTGCTAATTTTAGCTCTAACACTGATGATCCACCTACAAATGTGAACTGACGTTCAAAAATAAAACATTTGAAAACAGACCATTTTCCACATTTCCGAAGCATGACGTAATGTGGGGGTGTTATCTCTTTTGTCGAAAATCAGCCGTTTTTGCTCGAACATTAAATGCCTCCAAATGGTATTTAATTCACTTCCCGGGGTGAAGAAACCCTTTTTGAGAACTCAGAGTGAGTAAATTGGACATTTTCATGCACTTTTAACTATTCCATAAATCTTGTGTTTAGGGCCCCTGGAAGCATGAAAATCACTTTAAACATGCTAATTTTAGCTCTACCACTGATGATCCACCTAAAAATGTGAACTGACGTTCAAAAATAAAACATTTGAAAACGGACCATTTTCCACATTTCTGAAGCATGACGTAATGGGGGGGTATCTCTTTTGTCGAAAATCAGCCGTTTTTGCTCGAACATTAAATGCCTCCAAATGGTATTTAATTCACTTCCCGGGGTGAAGAAACCCTTTTTGAGAACTCAGAGTGAGTAAATTGGCCATTTTCATGCACTTTTAACCATTCCATAAATCTTGTGTTTAGGGCCCCTGGAAGCATGAAAATCACTTTCAACATGCTAATTTTAGCTCTAACACAGATGATCCACCTACAAATGTGAACTGACGTTCAAAAATAAAACATTTGAAAACGGACCATTTTCCACATTTCTGAAGCATGACGTAATGGGGGGGTGTTATCTCTTTTGTCGAAAATCAGCCGTTTTTGCTTGAACATTAAATGCCTCCAAATGGTATTTAATTCACTTCCCGAGCCCCTGGAAGCATGAAAATCACTTTAAACATGCTAATTTTAGCTCTAACACTGATAATCCACCTACAAATGGGAACTGACGTTCAAAAATAAAACATTTGAAAACGGACCATTTCCCACATTTCTGAAGCATGACGTAATGGGGGGGTGTTATCTCTTTTGTCGAAAATCAGCCGTTTTTAGTCGAACATTAAATGCCTCCAAATAGTATTTAATTCACTTCCCGGGGTGAAGAAACCCTTTTTGAGAACTCAGAGTGAGTAAATTGGCCATTTTCATGCACTTTTAACCATTCCATAAATCTTGTGTTTAGGGCCCCTGGAAGCATGAAAATCACTTTAAACATGCTAATTTTAGCTCTAACACAGATGATCCACCTACAAATGTGAACTGACGTTCAAAAATAAAACATTTGAAAACGGACCATTTTCCACATTTCTGAAGCATGACGTAATGGGGGGGGTGTTATCTCTTTTGTCGAAAATCAGCCGTTTTTGCTTGAACATTAAATGCCTCCAAATGGTATTTAATTCACTTCCCGAGCCCCTGGAAGCATGAAAATCACTTTAAACATGCTAATTTTAGCTCTAACACTGATGATCCACCTACAAATGTGAACTGACGTTCAAAAATAAAACATTTGAAAACGGACCATTTTCCACATTTCTGAAGCATGACGTAATGGGGGGTGTTATCTCTTTTGTCGAAAATCAGCCGTTTTTGCTCGAACATTAAATGCCTCCAAATGGTATTTAATTCACTTCCCGGGGTGAAGAAACCCTTTTTGAGAACTCAGAGTGAGTAAATTGGCCATTTTCATGCACTTATAACCATTCCATAAATCTTGTGTTTAGGGCCCCTGGAAGCATGAAAATCACTTTAAACATGGTAATTTTAGCTCTAACACTGATGATCCACCTACAAATGTGAACTGACGTTCAAAAATAAAACATTTGAAAACGGACCATTTTCCACATTTCTGAAGCATGACGTAATGGGGGGGGTGTTATCTCTTTTGTCGAAAATCAGCCATTTTTTGCTCGAACATTAAATGCCTCCAAATGGTATTTAATTCACTTCCCGGGGTGAAGAAACCCTTTTTGAGAACTCAGAGTGAGTAAATTGGCCATTTTCATGCACTTTTAACCATTCCATAAATCTTGTGTTTAGGGACCCTGGAAGCATGAAAATCACTTTAAACGTGCTAATTTTAGCTCTAACACTGATGATCCACCTACAAATGTGAACTGACGTTCAAAAATAAAACATTTGAAAACAGACCATTTTCCACATTTCTGAAGTATGACGTAATGGGGGGTGTTATCTCTTTTGTCGAAAATCAGCCGTTTTTGCTCGAACATTAAATGCCTCCAAATGGTATTTAATTCACTTCCCGGGGTGAAGAAACCCTTTTTGAGAACTCAGAGTGAGTAAATTGGCCATTTTCATGCACTTATAACCATTCCATTAATCTTGTGTTTAGGGCCCCTGGAAGCATGAAAATCACTTTAAACATGGTAATTTTAGCTCTAACACTGATGATCCACCTACAAATGTGAACTGACGTTCAAAAATAAAACATTTGAAAACGGACCATTTTCCACATTTCTGAAGCATGACGTAATGGGGGGGGTGTTATCTCTTTTGTCGAAAATCAGCCATTTTTTGCTCGAACATTAAATGCCTCCAAATGGTATTTAATTCACTTCCCGGGGTGAAGAAACCCTTTTTGAGAACTCAGAGTGAGTAAATTGGCCATTTTCATGCACTTTTAACCATTCCATAAATCTTGTGTTTAGGGACCCTGGAAGCATGAAAATCACTTTAAACGTGCTCATTTTAGCTCTAACACTGATGATCCACCTACAAATGTGAACTGACGTTCAAAAATAAAACATTTGAAAACAGACCATTTTCCACATTTCTGAAGTATGACGTAATGGGGGGTGTTATCTCTTTTGTCGAAAATCAGCCGTTTTTGCTCGAACATTAAATGCCTCCAAATGGTATTTAATTAACTTCCCGGGGTGAAGAAACCCTTTTTGAGAACTCAGAGTGAGTAAATTGGCCATTTTCATTCACTTTTAACCATTCCATAAATCTTGTGTTTAGGGCCCCTGGAAGCATGAAAATCACTTTAAACATGCTAATTTTAGCTCTAACACTGATGATCCACCTACAAATGTGAACTGACGTTCAAAAATAAAACATTTGAAAACGGACCATTTTCCACATTTCTGAAGCATGACGTAATGGGGGGGTGTTATCTCTTTTGTCGAAAATCAGCCATTTTTGCTTGAACATTAAATGCCTCCAAATGGTATTTAATTCACTTACCGAGCCCCTGGAAGCATGAAAATCACTTTAAACATGCTAATTTTAGCTCTAACACTGATGATCCACCTACAAATGTGAACTGACGTTCAAAAATAAAACATTTGAAAACGGACCATTTTCCACATTTCTGAAGCATGACGTAATGGGGGGGTGTTATCTCTTTTGTCGAAAATCAGCCGTTTTTGCTCGAACATTAAATGCCTCCAAATAGTATTTAATTCACTTCCCGGGGTGAAGAAACCCTTTTTGAGAACTCAGAGTGAGTAAATTGGCCATTTTCATGCACTTTTAACCATTCCATAAATCTTGTGTTTAGGGCCCCTGGAAGCATGAAAATCACTTTAAACATGCTAATTTTAGCTCTAACACTGATGATCCACCTACAAATGTGAACTGACGTTCACAAATAAAACATTTGAAAATGGACCATTTTCCATATTTCTGAAGCATGACGTAATGGGGGGGTGTTATCTCTTTTGTCGAAAATCAGCCGTTTTTGCTTGAACATTAAATGCCTCCAAATGGTATTTAATTCACTTCCCGAGCCCCTGGAAGCATGAAAATCACTTTAAACATGCTAATTTTATCTCTAACACTGATGATCCACCTACAAATGGGAACTGACGTTCAAAAATAAAACATTTGAAAACGGACCATTTTTCACATTTCTGAAGCATGACGTAATGGGGGGGTGTTATCTCTTTTGTCGAAAATCAGCCGTTTTTGCTTGAACATTAAATGCCTCCAAATGGTATTTAATTACCTTCCCGAGCCCATGGAAGCATGAAAATCACTTTAAACATGCTAATTTTAGCTCTAACACTGATGATCCACCTACAAATGTGAACTGACGTTCAAAAATAAAACATTTGAAAACGGACCTTTTTCCACATTTCTGAAGCATGACGTAATGGGGTGGTGTTATCTCTTTTGTCGAAAATCAGCCGTTTTTGCTCGAACATTAAATGCCTCCAAATAGTATTTAATTTACTTCCCGGGGTGAAGAAACCCTTTTTGAGAACTCAGAGTGAGTAAATTGGCCATTTTCATGCACTTTTAACCATTCCATAAATCTTGTGTTTAGGGCCCCTGGAAGCATGAAAATCACTTTAAACATGCTAATTTTAGCTCTAACACTGATGATCCACCTACAAATGTGAACTGACGTTCAAAAATAAAACATTTGAAAACGGACCATTTTCCACATTTCTGAAGCATGACGTAATGGGGGGGGTGTTATCTCTTTTGTCGAAAATCAGCCGTTTTTGCTTGAACATTAAATGCCTCCAAATGGTATTTAATTCACTTCCCGAGCCCCTGGAAGCATGAAAATCACTTTAAACATGCTAATTTTAGCTCTAACACTGATGATCCACCTACAAATGTGAACTGACGTTCAAAAATAAAACATTTGAAAACGGACCATTTTCCACATTTCTGAAGCATGACGTAATGGGGGGGTGTTATCTCTTTTGTCGAAAATCAGCCGTTTTTGCTCGAACATTAAATGCCTCCAAATAGTATTTAATTCACTTCCCGGGGTGAAGAAACCCTTTTTGAGAACTCAGAGTGAGTAAATTGGCCATTTTCATGCACTTTTAACCATTCCATAAATCTTGTGTTTAGGGCCCCTGGAAGCATGAAAATCACTTTAAACATGCTAATTTTAGCTCTAACACTGATGATCCACCAACAAATGTGAACTGACGTTCAAAAATAAAACATTGGAAAACGGACCATTTTCCACATTTCTGAAGCATGACGTAATGGGGGGGTGTTATCTCTTTTGTCGAAAATCAGCTGTTTTTGCTTGAACATTAAATGCCTCCAAATGGTATTTAATTACCTTCCCGAGCCCATGGAAGCATGAAAATCACTTTAAACATGCTAATTTTAGCTCTAACACCGATGATCCACCTACAAATGTGAACTGAGGTTCAAAAATAAAACATTTCAAAACAGACCATTTTCCACATTTCTGAAGCATGACGTAATGGGGGGGTGTTATCTCTTTTGTCGAAAATCAGCCATTTTTGCTCGAACATTAAATGCCTCCAAATGGTATTTAATTCACTTCCCGGGTGAAGAAACCCTTTTTGAGAACTCAGAGTGAGTAAATTGGCCATTTTCATGCACTTTTAACCATTCCATAAATCTTGTGTTTAGGGCCCCTGGAAGCATGAAAATCACTTTAAACATGCTAATTTTAGCTCTAAAACTGATGATCCACCTACAAATGTGAACTGACGTTCAAAAATAAAACATTTGAAAGATGGACCATTTTCCACATTTCTGAAGCATGACGTAATGGGGGGGTGTTATCTCTTTTGTGGAAAATCAGCCGTTTTTGCTTGAACATTAAATGCCTCCAAATGGTATTTAATTACCTTCACGAGCCCATGGAAGCATGAAAATCACTTTAAACATGCTAATTTTAGCTCTAACACTGATGATCCACCTACAAATGTGAACTAGCGTTCAAAAATAAAACATTTGAAAACGGACCATTTTCCACATTTCTGAAGCATGACGTAATGGGGGGGTGTTATCTCTTTTGTCGAAAATCAGCCGTTTTTGCTCGAACATTAAATGCCTCCAAATAGTATTTAATTTACTTCCCGGGGTGAAGAAACCCTTTTTGAGAACTCAGAGTGAGTAAATTGGCCATTTTCATGCACTTTTAACCATTCCATAAATCTTGTGTTTAGGGCCCCTGGAAGCATGAAAATCACTTTAAACATGCTAATTTTAGCTCTAACACTGATGATCCACCTACAAATGTGAACTGACGTTCAAAAATAAAACATTTGAAAACGGACCATTTTCCACATTTCTGAAGCATGACGTAATGGGGGGGGTGTTATCTCTTTTGTCGAAAATCAGCCGTTTTTGCTTGAACATTAAATTCCTCCAAATGGTATTTAATTCACTTCCCGAGCCCCTGGAAGCATGAAAATCACTTTAAACATGCTAATTTTAGCTCTAACACTGATGATCCACCTACAAATGTGAACTGACGTTCAAAAATAAAACATTTGAAAACGGACCATTTTCCACATTTCTGAAGCATGATGTAATGGGGGGTGTTATCTCTTTTGTCGAAAATCAGCCGTTTTTGCTCGAACATTAAATGCCTCCAAATAGTATTTAATTCACTTCCCGGGGTGAAGAAACCCTTTTTGAGAACTCAGAGTGAGTAAATTGGCCATTTTCATGCACTTTTAACCATTCCATAAATCTTGTGTTTAGGGCCCCTGGAAGCATGAAAATCACTTTAAACATGCTAATTTTAGCTCTAACACTGATGATCCACCTACAAATGTGAACTGACGTTCAAAAATAATTCATTTGAAAACGGACCATTTTCCACATTTCTGAAGCATGACGTAATGGGGGGGTGTTATCTCTTTTGTAGAAAATCAGCCGTTTTTGCTTCAACATTAAATGCCTCCAAATGGTATTTAATTACCTTCCCAAGCCCATGGAAGCATGAAAATCACTTTAAACATGCTAATTTTAGCTCTAACACCGATGATCCACCTACAAATGTGAACTGAGGTTCAAAAATAAAACATTTGAAAACGGACCATTTTCCACATTTCTGAAGCATGACGTAATGGGGGGGGGGGTGTTATCTCTTTTGTCGAAAATCAGCCGTTTTTGCTCGAACATTAAATGCCTCCAAATAGTATTTAATTCACTTCCCGGGGTGAAGAAACCCTTTTTGAGAACTCAGAGTGAGTAAATTGGCCATTTTCATGCACTTTTAACCATTCCATAAATCTTGTGTTTAGGGCCCCTGGAAGCATGAAAATCACTTTAAACATGCTAATTTTAGCTCTAACACTGATGATCCACCTACAAATGTGATCTGACGTTCAAAAATAAAACATTTGAAAACGGACCATTTTCCACATTTCTGAAGCATGACGTAATGGGGGGGGTGTTATCTCTTTTGTCGAAAATCAGCCGTTTTTGCTCGAACATTAAATGCCTCCAAATAGTATTTAATTTACTTCCCGGGGTGAAGAAACCCTTTTTGAGAACTCAGAGTGAGTAAATTGGCCATTTTCATGCACTTTTAACCATTCCATAAATCTTGTGTTTAGGGCCCCTGGAAGCATGAAAATCACTTTAAACATGCTAATTTTAGCTCTAACACTGATGATCCACCTACAAATGTGAACTGACGTTCAAAAATAAAACATTTGAAAACGGACCATTTTCCACATTTCTGAAGCATGACGTAATGGGGGGGGTGTTATCTCTTTTGTCGAAAATCAGCCGTTTTTGCTTGAACATTAAATTCCTCCAAATGGTATTTAATTCACTTCCCGAGCCCCTGGAAGCATGAAAATCACTTTAAACATGCTAATTTTAGCTCTAACACTGATGATCCACCTACAAATGTGAACTGACGTTCAAAAATAAAACATTTGAAAACGGACCATTTTCCACATTTCTGAAGCATGATGTAATGGGGGGGTGTTATCTCTTTTGTCAAAAATCAGCCGTTTTTGCTCGAACATTAAATGCCTCCAAATAGTATTTAATTTACTTCCCGGGGTGAAGAAACCCTTTTTGAGAACTCAGAGTGAGTAAATTGCCCATTTTCATGCACTTTTAACCATTCCATAAATCTTGTGTTTAGGGCCCCTGGAAGCATGAAAATCACTTTAAACATGCTAATTTTAGCTCTAACACTGATGATCCACCTACAAATGTGAACTGACGTTCAAAAATAAAACATTTGAAAACGGACCATTTTCCACATTTCTGAAGCATGACGTAATGGGGGGGTGTTATCTCTTTTGTCGAAAATCAGCCGTTTTTGCTTGAACATTAAATTCCTCCAAATGGTATTTAATTCACTTCCCGAGCCCCTGGAAGCATGAAAATCACTTTAAACATGCTAATTTTAGCTCTAACACTGATGATCCACCTACAAATGTGAACTGACGTTCAAAAATAATTCATTTGAAAACGGACCATTTTCCACATTTCTGAAGCATGACGTAATGGGGGGGTGTTATCTCTTTTGTAGAAAATCAGCCGTTTTTGCTTGAACATTAAATGCCTCCAAATGGTATTTAATTACCTTCCCAAGCCCATGGAAGCATGAAAATCACTTTAAACATGCTAATTTTAGCTCTAACACCGATGATCCACCTACAAATGTGAACTGAGGTTCAAAAATAAAACATTTGAAAACGGACCATTTTCCACATTTCTGAAGCATGACGTAATGGGGGGGTGTTATCTCTTTTGACGAAAATCAGCCGTTTTTGCTCGAACATTAAATGCCTCCAAATGGTATTTAATTCACTTCCCGGGGTGAAGAAACCCTTTTTGAGAACTCAGAGTGAGTAAATTGGCCATTTTCATGCACTTTTAACCATTCCATAAATCTTGTGTTTTGGGCCCCTGGAAGCATGAAAATCACTTTAAACATGCTAATTTTAGCTCTAACACTGATGATCCACCTACAAATGTGAACTGACGTTCAAAAATAAAACATTTGAAAACGGACCATTTTCCACATTTCTGAAGCATGACGTAATGGGGGGGTGTTATCTCTTTTGTCGAAAATCAGCCATTTTTGCTTGAAAATTAAATGCCTCCAAATGGTATTTAATTCACTTCCCGAGCCCCTGGAAGCATGAAAATCACTTTAAACATGCTCATTTTAGCTCTAACACTGATGATCCACCTACAAATGTGAACTGACGTTCAAAAATAAAACATTTGAAAACGGACCATTTTCCACATTTCTGAAGCATGACGTAATGGGGGGGGTGTTATCTCTTTTGTCGAAAATCAGCCGTTTTTGCTCGAACATTAAATGCCTCCAAATAGTATTTAATTCACTTCCCGGGGTGAAGAAACCCTTTTTGAGAACTCAGAGTGAGTAAATTGGCCATTTTCATGCACTTTTAACCATTCCATAAATCTTGTGTTTAGGGCCCCTGGAAGCATGAAAATCACTTTAAACATGCTAATTTTAGCTCTAACACTGATGATCCACCTACAAATGTGAACTGACGTTCAAAAATAAAACATTTGAAAACGGACCATTTTCCACATTTCTGAAGCATGACGTAATGGGGGGTGTTATCTCTTTTGTCGAAAATCAGCCGTTTTTGCTTGAACATTAAATGCCTCCAAATGGTATTTAATTACCTTCCCGAGCCCATGGAAGCATGAAAATCACTTTAAACATGCTAATTTTAGCTCTAACACTGATGATCCACCTTCAAATGTGAACTGAGGTTCAAAAATAAAACATTTGAAAACAGACCATTTTCCACATTTCTGAAGCATGACGTAATGGGGGGGTGTTATCTCTTTTGTCGAAAATCAGCCGTTTTTGCTCGAACATTTAATGCCTCCAAATGGTATTTAATACACTTCCCGGGGTGAAGAAACCCTTTTTGAGAACTCAGAGTGAGTAAATTGGCCATTTTCATGCACTTTTAACCATTCCATAAATCTTGTGTTTAGGGCCCCTGGAAGCATGAAAATCACTTTAAACATGCTAATTTTAGCTCTAACACTGATGATCCACCTACAAATGTGATCTGACGTTCAAAAATAAAACATTTGAAAACGGACCGTTTTCACATTTCTGAAGCATGACGTAATGGGGGGGTGTTATCTCTTTTGTCGAAAATCAGCCGTTTTTGCTCGAACATTAAATGCCTCCAAATAGTATTTAATTTACTTCCCGGGGTGAAGAAACCCTTTTTGAGAACTCAGAGTGAGTAAATTGGCCATTTTCATGCACTTTTAACCATTCCATAAATCTTGTGTTTAGGGCCCCTGGAAGCATGAAAATCACTTTAAACATGCTAATTTTAGCTCTAACACTGATGATCCACCTACAAATGTGAACTGACGTTCAAAAATAAAACATTTGAAAACAGACCATTTTCCACATTTCTGAAGCATGACGTAATGGGGGGGGGTGTTATCTCTTTTGTCGAAAATCAGCCGTTTTTGCTTGAACATTAAATGCCTCCAAAAGGTATTTAATTCACTTCCCGAGCCCCTGGAAGCATGAAAATAACTTTAAACATGCTAATTTTAGCTCTAACACTGATGATCCACCTACAAATGTGAACTGACGTTCAAAAACTAAAACATTTGAAAACGGACCATTTTCCACATTTCTGAAGCATGACGTAATGGGGGGGTGTTATCTCTTTTGTCGAAAATCAGCAGTTTTTGCTCGAACATTAAATGCCTCCAAATGGTATTTAATTCACTTCCCGGGGTGAAGAAACCCTTTTTGAGAACTCAGAGTGAGTAAATTGGCCATTTTCATGCACTTTTAACCATTCCATACATCTTGTGTTTAGGGACCCAGGAAGCATGAAAATCACTTTAAACGTGCTAATTTTAGCTCTAACACTGATGATCCACCTACAAATGTGAACTGACGTTCAAAAATAAAACATTTGAAAACAGACCATTTTCCACATTTCCGAAGCATGACGTAATGTGGGGGTGTTATCTCTTTTGTCGAAAATCAGCCGTTTTTGCTCGAACATTAAATGCCTCCAAATGGTATTTAATTCACTTCCCGGGGTGAAGAAACCCTTTTTGAGAACTCAGAGTGAGTAAATTGGACATTTTCATGCACTTTTAACCATTCCATAAATCTTGTGTTTAGGGCCCCTGGAAGCATGAAAATCACTTTAAACATGCTAATTTTAGCTCTAACACTGATGATCCACCTACAAATGTGAACTGACGTTCAAAAATAAAACATTTGAAAACGGACCATTTTCCACATTTCTGAAGCATGACGTAATGGGGGGGTGTTATCTCTTTTCTCGAAAATCAGCCGTTTTTGCTTGAACATTAAAAGCCTCCAAATGGTATTTAATTCACTTCCCGAGCCCCTGGAAGCATGAAAATCACTTTAAACATGCTAATTTTAGCTCTACCACTGATGATCCACCTAAAAATGTGAACTGACGTTCAAAAATAAAACATTTGAAAACGGACCATTTTCCACATTTCTGAAGCATGACGTAATGGGGGGGTATCTCTTTTGTCGAAAATCAGCCGTTTTTGCTCGAACATTAAATGCCTCCAAATGGTATTTAATTCACTTCCCGGGGTGAAGAAACCCTTTTTGAGAACTCAGAGTGAGTAAATTGGCCATTTTCATGCACTTTTAACCATTCCATAAATCTTGTGTTTAGGGCCCCTGGAAGCATGAAAATCACTTTAAACATGCTAATTTTAGCTCTAACACTGATGATCCACCTACAAATGTGAACTGACGTTCAAAAATAAAACATTTGAAAAAGGACCATTTTCCACATTTCTGAAGCATGACGTAATGGGGGGATGTTATCTCTTTTGTCGAAAATCAGCCGTTTTTGCTCGAACATTAAATGCCTCCAAATAGTATTTAATTCACTTCCCGGGGTGAAGAAACCCTTTTTGAGAACTCAGAGTGAGTAAATTGGCCATTTTCATGCACTTTTAACCATTCCATAAATCTTGTGTTTAGGGCCCCTGGAAGCATGAAAATCACTTTAAACATGCTAATTTTAGCTCTAACACTGATGATCCACCTACAAATGTGAACTGACGTTCAAAAATAAAACATTTGAAAACGGACCATTTTCCACATTTCTGAAGCATGACGTAATGGGGGGGGTGTTATCTCTTTTGTCGAAAATCAGCCGTTTTTGCTCGAACATTAAATGCCTCCAAATAGTATTTAATTTACTTCCCGGGGTGAAGAAACCCTTTTTGAGAACTCAGAGTGAGTAAATTGGCCATTTTCATGCACTTTTAACCATTCCATAAATCTTGTGTTTAGGGCCCCTGGAAGCATGAAAATCACTTTAAACATGCTAATTTTAGCTCTAACACTGATGATCCACCTACAAATGTGAACTGACGTTCAAAAATAAAACATTTGAAAACGGACCATTTTCCACATTTCTGAAGCATGACGTAATGGGGGGGGGTGTTATCTCTTTTGTCGAAAATCAGCCGTTTTTGCTTGAACATTAAATTCCTCCAAATGGTATTTAATTCACTTCCCGAGCCCCTGGAAGCATGAAAATCACTTTAAACATGCTAATTTTAGCTCTAACACTGATGATCCACCTACAAATGTGAACTGACGTTCAAAAATAAAACATTTGAAAACGGACCATTTTCCACATTTCTGAAGCATGATGTAATGGGGGGGTGTTATCTCTTTTGTCGAAAATCAGCCGTTTTTGCTCGAACATTAAATGCCTCCAAATAGTATTTAATTTACTTCCCGGGGTGAAGAAACCCTTTTTGAGAACTCAGAGTGAGTAAATTGCCCATTTTCATGCACTTTTAACCATTCCATAAATCTTGTGTTTAGGGCCCCTGGAAGCATGAAAATCACTTTAAACATGCTAATTTTAGCTCTAACACTGATGATCCACCTACAAATGTGAACTGACGTTCAAAAATAAAACATTTGAAAACGGACCATTTTCCACATTTCTGAAGCATGACGTAATGGGGGGGTGTTATCTCTTTTGTCGAAAATCAGCCGTTTTTGCTTGAACATTAAATTCCTCCAAATGGTATTTAATTCACTTCCCGAGCCCCTGGAAGCATGAAAATCACTTTAAACATGCTAATTTTAGCTCTAACACTGATGATCCACCTACAAATGTGAACTGACGTTCAAAAATAATTCATTTGAAAACGGACCATTTTCCACATTTCTGAAGCATGACGTAATGGGGGGGTGTTATCTCTTTTGTAGAAAATCAGCCGTTTTTGCTTGAACATTAAATGCCTCCAAATGGTATTTAATTACCTTCCCAAGCCCATGGAAGCATGAAAATCACTTTAAACATGCTAATTTTAGCTCTAACACCGATGATCCACCTACAAATGTGAACTGAGGTTCAAAAATAAAACATTTGAAAACGGACCATTTTCCACATTTCTGAAGCATGACGTAATGGGGGGGTGTTATCTCTTTTGACGAAAATCAGCCGTTTTTGCTCGAACATTAAATGCCTCCAAATGGTATTTAATTCACTTCCCGGGGTGAAGAAACCCTTTTTGAGAACTCAGAGTGAGTAAATTGGCCATTTTCATGCACTTTTAACCATTCCATAAATCTTGTGTTTTGGGCCCCTGGAAGCATGAAAATCACTTTAAACATGCTAATTTTAGCTCTAACACTGATGATCCACCTACAAATGTGAACTGACGTTCAAAAATAAAACATTTGAAAACGGACCATTTTCCACATTTCTGAAGCATGACGTAATGGGGGGGTGTTATCTCTTTTGTCGAAAATCAGCCATTTTTGCTTGAAAATTAAATGCCTCCAAATGGTATTTAATTCACTTCCCGAGCCCCTGGAAGCATGAAAATCACTTTAAACATGCTCATTTTAGCTCTAACACTGATGATCCACCTACAAATGTGAACTGACGTTCAAAAATAAAACATTTGAAAACGGACCATTTTCCACATTTCTGAAGCATGACGTAATGGGGGGGGGTGTTATCTCTTTTGTCGAAAATCAGCCGTTTTTGCTCGAACATTAAATGCCTCCAAATAGTATTTAATTCACTTCCCGGGGTGAAGAAACCCTTTTTGAGAACTCAGAGTGAGTAAATTGGCCATTTTCATGCACTTTTAACCATTCCATAAATCTTGTGTTTAGGGCCCCTGGAAGCATGAAAATCACTTTAAACATGCTAATTTTAGCTCTAACACTGATGATCCACCTACAAATGTGAACTGACGTTCAAAAATAAAACATTTGAAAAAGGACCATTTTCCACATTTCTGAAGCATGACGTAATGGGGGGATGTTATCTCTTTTGTCGAAAATCAGCCGTTTTTGCTCGAACATTAAATGCCTCCAAATAGTATTTAATTCACTTCCCGGGGTGAAGAAACCCTTTTTGAGAACTCAGAGTGAGTAAATTGGCCATTTTCATGCACTTTTAACCATTCCATAAATCTTGTGTTTAGGGCCCCTGGAAGCATGAAAATCACTTTAAACATGCTAATTTTAGCTCTAACACTGATGATCCACCTACAAATGTGAACTGACGTTCAAAAATAAAACATTTGAAAACGGACCATTTTCCACATTTCTGAAGCATGACGTAATGGGGGGGGTGTTATCTCTTTTGTCGAAAATCAGCCGTTTTTGCTCGAACATTAAATGCCTCCAAATAGTATTTAATTTACTTCCCGGGGTGAAGAAACCCTTTTTGAGAACTCAGAGTGAGTAAATTGGCCATTTTCATGCACTTTTAACCATTCCATAAATCTTGTGTTTAGGGCCCCTGGAAGCATGAAAATCACTTTAAACATGCTAATTTTAGCTCTAACACTGATGATCCACCTACAAATGTGAACTGACGTTCAAAAATAAAACATTTGAAAACGGACCATTTTCCACATTTCTGAAGCATGACGTAATGGGGGGGGGTGTTATCTCTTTTGTCGAAAATCAGCCGTTTTTGCTTGAACATTAAATTCCTCCAAATGGTATTTAATTCACTTCCCGAGCCCCTGGAAGCATGAAAATCACTTTAAACATGCTAATTTTAGCTCTAACACTGATGATCCACCTACAAATGTGAACTGACGTTCAAAAATAAAACATTTGAAAACGGACCATTTTCCACATTTCTGAAGCATGATGTAATGGGGGGGTGTTATCTCTTTTGTCGAAAATCAGCCGTTTTTGCTCGAACATTAAATGCCTCCAAATAGTATTTAATTTACTTCCCGGGGTGAAGAAACCCTTTTTGAGAACTCAGAGTGAGTAAATTGCCCATTTTCATGCACTTTTAACCATTCCATAAATCTTGTGTTTAGGGCCCCTGGAAGCATGAAAATCACTTTAAACATGCTAATTTTAGCTCTAACACTGATGATCCACCTACAAATGTGAACTGACGTTCAAAAATAAAACATTTGAAAACGGACCATTTTCCACATTTCTGAAGCATGACGTAATGGGGGGGTGTTATCTCTTTTGTCGAAAATCAGCCGTTTTTGCTTGAACATTAAATTCCTCCAAATGGTATTTAATTCACTTCCCGAGCCCCTGGAAGCATGAAAATCACTTTAAACATGCTAATTTTAGCTCTAACACTGATGATCCACCTACAAATGTGAACTGACGTTCAAAAATAATTCATTTGAAAACGGACCATTTTCCACATTTCTGAAGCATGACGTAATGGGGGGGTGTTATCTCTTTTGTAGAAAATCAGCCGTTTTTGCTTGAACATTAAATGCCTCCAAATGGTATTTAATTACCTTCCCAAGCCCATGGAAGCATGAAAATCACTTTAAACATGCTAATTTTAGCTCTAACACCGATGATCCACCTACAAATGTGAACTGAGGTTCAAAAATAAAACATTTGAAAACGGACCATTTTCCACATTTCTGAAGCATGACGTAATGGGGGGGTGTTATCTCTTTTGACGAAAATCAGCCGTTTTTGCTCGAACATTAAATGCCTCCAAATGGTATTTAATTCACTTCCCGGGGTGAAGAAACCCTTTTTGAGAACTCAGAGTGAGTAAATTGGCCATTTTCATGCACTTTTAACCATTCCATAAATCTTGTGTTTTGGGCCCCTGGAAGCATGAAAATCACTTTAAACATGCTAATTTTAGCTCTAACACTGATGATCCACCTACAAATGTGAACTGACGTTCAAAAATAAAACATTTGAAAACGGACCATTTTCCACATTTCTGAAGCATGACGTAATGGGGGGGTGTTATCTCTTTTGTCGAAAATCAGCCATTTTTGCTTGAAAATTAAATGCCTCCAAATGGTATTTAATTCACTTCCCGAGCCCCTGGAAGCATGAAAATCACTTTAAACATGCTCATTTTAGCTCTAACACTGATGATCCACCTACAAATGTGAACTGACGTTCAAAAATAAAACATTTGAAAACGGACCATTTTCCACATTTCTGAAGCATGACGTAATGGGGGGGGGTGTTATCTCTTTTGTCGAAAATCAGCCGTTTTTGCTCGAACATTAAATGCCTCCAAATAGTATTTAATTCACTTCCCGGGGTGAAGAAACCCTTTTTGAGAACTCAGAGTGAGTAAATTGGCCATTTTCATGCACTTTTAACCATTCCATAAATCTTGTGTTTAGGGCCCCTGGAAGCATGAAAATCACTTTAAACATGCTAATTTTAGCTCTAACACTGATGATCCACCTACAAATGTGAACTGACGTTCAAAAATAAAACATTTGAAAACGGACCATTTTCCACATTTCTGAAGCATGACGTAATGGGGGGTGTTATCTCTTTTGTCGAAAATCAGCCGTTTTTGCTTGAACATTAAATGCCTCCAAATGGTATTTAATTACCTTCCCGAGCCCATGGAAGCATGAAAATCACTTTAAACATGCTAATTTTAGCTCTAACACTGATGATCCACCTACAAATGTGATCTGACGTTCAAAAATAAAACATTTGAAAACGGACCGTTTTCACATTTCTGAAGCATGACGTAATGGGGGGGTGTTATCTCTTTTGTCGAAAATCAGCCGTTTTTGCTCGAACATTAAATGCCTCCAAATAGTATTTAATTTACTTCCCGGGGTGAAGAAACCCTTTTTGAGAACTCAGAGTGAGTAAATTGGCCATTTTCATGCACTTTTAACCATTCCATAAATCTTGTGTTTAGGGCCCCTGGAAGCATGAAAATCACTTTAAACATGCTAATTTTAGCTCTAACACTGATGATCCACCTACAAATGTGAACTGACGTTCAAAAATAAAACATTTGAAAACAGACCATTTTCCACATTTCTGAAGCATGACGTAATGGGGGGGGGTGTTATCTCTTTTGTCGAAAATCAGCCGTTTTTGCTTGAACATTAAATGCCTCCAAAAGGTATTTAATTCACTTCCCGAGCCCCTGGAAGCATGAAAATAACTTTAAACATGCTAATTTTAGCTCTAACACTGATGATCCACCTACAAATGTGAACTGACGTTCAAAAATAAAACATTTGAAAACGGACCATTTTCCACATTTCTGAAGCATGACGTAATGGGGGGGTGTTATCTCTTTTGTCGAAAATCAGCAGTTTTTGCTCGAACATTAAATGCCTCCAAATGGTATTTAATTCACTTCCCGGGGTGAAGAAACCCTTTTTGAGAACTCAGAGTGAGTAAATTGGCCATTTTCATGCACTTTTAACCATTCCATACATCTTGTGTTTAGGGACCCAGGAAGCATGAAAATCACTTTAAACGTGCTAATTTTAGCTCTAACACTGATGATCCACCTACAAATGTGAACTGACGTTCAAAAATAAAACATTTGAAAACAGACCATTTTCCACATTTCCGAAGCATGACGTAATGTGGGGGTGTTATCTCTTTTGTCGAAAATCAGCCGTTTTTGCTCGAACATTAAATGCCTCCAAATGGTATTTAATTCACTTCCCGGGGTGAAGAAACCCTTTTTGAGAACTCAGAGTGAGTAAATTGGACATTTTCATGCACTTTTAACCATTCCATAAATCTTGTGTTTAGGGCCCCTGGAAGCATGAAAATCACTTTAAACATGCTAATTTTAGCTCTAACACTGATGATCCACCTACAAATGTGAACTGACGTTCAAAAATAAAACATTTGAAAACGGACCATTTTCCACATTTCTGAAGCATGACGTAATGGGGGGGTGTTATCTCTTTTCTCGAAAATCAGCCGTTTTTGCTTGAACATTAAAAGCCTCCAAATGGTATTTAATTCACTTCCCGAGCCCCTGGAAGCATGAAAATCACTTTAAACATGCTAATTTTAGCTCTACCACTGATGATCCACCTAAAAATGTGAACTGACGTTCAAAAATAAAACATTTGAAAACGGACCATTTTCCACATTTCTGAAGCATGACGTAATGGGGGGTATCTCTTTTGTCGAAAATCAGCCGTTTTTGCTCGAACATTAAATGCCTCCAAATGGTATTTAATTCACTTCCCGGGGTGAAGAAACCCTTTTTGAGAACTCAGAGTGAGTAAATTGGCCATTTTCATGCACTTTTAACCATTCCATAAATCTTGTGTTTAGGGCCCCTGGAAGCATGAAAATCACTTTAAACATGCTAATTTTAGCTCTAACACTGATGATCCACCTACAAATGTGAACTGACGTTCAAAAATAAAACATTTGAAAAAGGACCATTTTCCACATTTCTGAAGCATGACGTAATGGGGGGATGTTATCTCTTTTGTCGAAAATCAGCCGTTTTTGCTCGAACATTAAATGCCTCCAAATAGTATTTAATTCACTTCCCGGGGTGAAGAAACCCTTTTTGAGAACTCAGAGTGAGTAAATTGGCCATTTTCATGCACTTTTAACCATTCCATAAATCTTGTGTTTAGGGCCCCTGGAAGCATGAAAATCACTTTAAACATGCTAATTTTAGCTCTAACACTGATGATCCACCTACAAATGTGAACTGACGTTCAAAAATAAAACATTTGAAAAAGGACCATTTTCCACATTTCTGAAGCATGACGTAATGGGGGGGTGTTATCTCTTTTGTCGAAAATCAGCCGTTTTTGCTTGAACTTGAGACCCTACGGGTATGTAGCGCGCTTTATAAGTGTCACTGATTGATTGATTGATTGATTGAACATTAAATGCCTCCAAATGGTATTTAATTCACTTCCCGAGCCCCTGGAAGCATGAAAATCACTTTAAACATGGTAATTTTTAGCTCTAACACTGATGATCCACCTACAAATGTGAACTGACGTTCAAAAATAAAACATTTGAAAACGGACCATTTCCCACATTTCTGAAGCATGACGTAATGGGGGGGTGTTATCTCTTTTGTCGAAAATCAGCCGTTTTTAGTCGAACATTAAATGCCTCCAAATAGTATTTAATTCACTTCCCGGGGTGAAGAAACCCTTTTTGAGAACTCAGAGTGAGTAAATTGGCCATTTTCATGCACTTTTAACCATTCCATAAATCTTGTGTTTAGGGCCCCTGGAAGCATGAAAATCACTTTAAACATGCTAATTTTAGCTCTAACACAGATGATCCACCTACAAATGTGAACTGACGTTCAAAAATAAAACATTTGAAAACGGACCATTTTCCACATTTCTGAAGCATGACGTAATGGGGGGGGGTGTTATCTCTTTTGTCGAAAATCAGCTGTTTTTGCTTGAACATTAAATGCCTCCAAATGGTATTTAATTCACTTCCCGAGCCCCTGGAAGCATGAAAATCACTTTAAACATGGTAATTTTTAGCTCTAACACTGATGATCCACCTACAAATGTGAACTGACGTTCAAAAATAAAACATTTGAAAACGGACCATTTCCCACATTTCTGAAGCATGACGTAATGGGGGGGTGTTATCTCTTTTGTCGAAAATCAGCCGTTTTTAGTCGAACATTAAATGCCTCCAAATAGTATTTAATTCACTTCCCGGGGTGAAGAAACCCTTTTTGAGAACTCAGAGTGAGTAAATTGGCCATTTTCATGCACTTTTAACCATTCCATAAATCTTGTGTTTAGGGCCCCTGGAAGCATGAAAATCACTTTAAACATGCTAATTTTAGCTCTAACACAGATGATCCACCTACAAATGTGAACTGACGTTCAAAAATAAAACATTTGAAAACGGACCATTTTCCACATTTCTGAAGCATGACGTAATGGGGGGGGTGTTATCTCTTTTGTCGAAAATCAGCCGTTTTTGCTTGAACATTAAATGCCTCCAAATGATATTTAATTCACTTCCCGAGCCCCTGGAAGCATGAAAATCACTTTAAACATGCTAATTTTAGCTCTAACACTGATGATCCACCTACAAATGTGAACTGACGTTCAAAAATAAAACATTTGAAAACGGACCATTTTCCACATTTCTGAAGCATGACGTAATGGGGGGTGTTATCTCTTTTGTCGAAAATCAGCCGTTTTTGCTCGAACATTAAATGCCTCCAAATGGTATTTAATTCACTTCCCGGGGTGAAGAAACCCTTTTTGAGAACTCAGAGTGAGTAAATTGGCCATTTTCATGCACTTATAACCATTCCATAAATCTTGTGTTTAGGGCCCCTGGAAGCATGAAAATCACTTTAAACATGCTAATTTTAGCTCTAAAACTGATGATCCACCTACAAATGTGAACTGACGTTCAAAAATAAAACATTTGAAAGATGGACCATTTTCCACATTTCTGAAGCATGACGTAATGGGGGGGTGTTATCTCTTTTGTCGAAAATCAGCCGTTTTTGCTCGAACATTAAATGCCTCCAAATAGTATTTAATTTAATTCCCGGGGTGAAGAAACCCTTTTTGAGAACTCAAAGTGAGTAAATTGGCCATTTTCATGCACTTTTAACCATTCCATAAATCTTGTGTTTAGGGCCCCTGGAAGCATGAAAATCACTTTAAACATGCTAATTTTAGCTCTAACACTGATGATCCACCTACAAATGTGAACTGACGTTCAAAAATAAAACATTTGAAAACGGACCATTTTCCATATTTCTGAAGCATGACGTAATGGGGGGGTGTTATCTCTTTTGTCGAAAATCAGCCGTTTTTGCTTGAACATTAAATGCCTCCAAATGGTATTTAATTCACTTCCCGAGCCCCTGGAAGCATGAAAATCACTTTAAACATGCTAATTTTAGCTCTAACACTGATAATCCACCTACAAATGGGAACTGACGTTCAAAAATAAAACATTTGAAAACGGACCATTTTCCACATTTCTGAAGCATGACGTAATGGGGGGGTGTTATCTCTTTTGTGGAAAATCAGCCGTTTTTGCTTGAACATTAAATGCCTCCAAATGGTATTTAATTACCTTCACGAGCCCATGGAAGCATGAAAATCACTTTAAACATGCTAATTTTAGCTCTAACACTGATGATCCACCTACAAATGTGAACTGACGTTCAAAAATAAAACATTTGAAAACGGACCATTTTCCACATTTCTGAAGCATGACGTAATGGGGGGGTGTTATCTCTTTTGTCGAAAATCAGCCGTTTTTGCTCGATCATTAAATGCCTCCAAATAGTATTTAATTTACTTCCCGGGGTGAAGAAACCCTTTTTGAGAACTCAGAGTGAGTAAATTGGCCATTTTCATGCACTTTTAACCATTCCATAAATCTTGTGTTTAGGGCCCCTGGAAGCATGAAAATCACTTTAAACATGCTAATTTTAGCTCTAACACTGATGATCCACCTACAAATGTGAACTGACGTTCAAAAATAAAACATTTGAAAACGGACCATTTTACACATTTCTGAAGCATGACGTAATGGGGGGGGTGTTATCTCTTTTGTCGAAAATCAGCCGTTTTTGCTTGAACATTAAATTCCTCCAAATGGTATTTAATTCACTTCCCGAGCCCCTGGAAGCATGAAAATCACTTTAAACATGCTAATTTTAGCTCTAACACTGATGATCCACCTACAAATGTGAACTGACGTTCAAAAATAAAACATTTGAAAACGGACCATTTTCCACATTTCTGAAGCATGATGTAATGGGGGGGTGTTATCTCTTTTGTCGAAAATCAGCCGTTTTTGCTCGAACATTAAATGCCTCCAAATAGTATTTAATTTACTTCCCGGGGTGAAGAAACCCTTTTTGAGAACTCAGAGTGAGTAAATTGGCCATTTTCATGCACTTTTAACCATTCCATAAATCTTGTGTTTAGGGCCCCTGGAAGCATGAAAATCACTTTAAACATGCTAATTTTAGCTCTAACACTGATGATCCACCTACAAATGTGAACTGACGTTCAAAAATAAAACATTTGAAAACGGACCATTTTCCACATTTCTGAAGCATGACGTAATGGGGGGGTGTTATCTCTTTTGTCGAAAATCAGCCGTTTTTGCTTGAACATTAAATTCCTCCAAATGGTATTTAATTCACTTCCCGAGCCCCTGGAAGCATGAAAATCACTTTAAACATGCTAATTTTAGCTCTAACACTGATGATCCACCTACAAATGTGAACTGACGTTCAAAAATAATTCATTTGAAAACGGACCATTTTCCACATTTCTGAAGCATGACGTAATGGGGGGGTGTTATCTCTTTTGTAGAAAATCAGCCGTTTTTGCTTGAACATTAAATGCCTCCAAATGGTATTTAATTACCTTCCCAAGCCCATGGAAGCATGAAAATCACTTTAAACATGCTAATTTTAGCTCTAACAACGATGATCCACCTACAAATGTGAACTGAGGTTCAAAAATAAAACATTTGAAAACGGACCATTTTCCACATTTCTGAAGCATGACGTAATGGGGGGTGTTATCTCTTTTGACGAAAATCAGCCGTTTTTGCTCGAACATTAAATGCCTCCAAATGGTATTTAATTCACTTCCCGGGGTGAAGAAACCCTTTTTGAGAACTCAGAGTGAGTAAATTGGCCATTTTCATGCACTTTTAACCATTCCATAAATCTTGTGTTTTGGGCCCCTGGAAGCATGAAAATCACTTTAAACATGCTAATTTTAGCTCTAACACTGATGATCCACCTACAAATGTGAACTGACGTTCAAAAATAAAACATTTGAAAACGGACCATTTTCCACATTTCTGAAGCATGACGTAATGGGGGGGTGTTATCTCTTTTCTCGAAAATCAGCCGTTTTTGCTCGAACATTAAATGCCTCCAAATAGTATTTAATTTACTTCCCGGGGTGAAGAAACCCTTTTTGAGAACTCAGAGTGAGTAAATTGGCCATTTTCATGCACTTTTAACCATTCCATAAATCTTGTGTTTAGGGCCCCTGGAAGCATGAAAATCACTTTAAACATGCTAATTTTAGCTCTAACACTGATGATCCACCTACAAATGTGAACTGACGTTCAAAAATAAAACATTTGAAAACGGACCATTTTCCACATTTCTGAAGCATGACGTAATGGGGGGGTGTTATCTCTTTTGTCGAAAATCAGCCATTTTTGCTTGAACATTAAATGCCTCCAAATGGTATTTAATTCACTTCCCGAGCCCCTGGAAGCATGAAAATCACTTTAAACATGCTCATTTTAGCTCTAACACTGATGATCCACCTACAAATGTGAACTGACGTTCAAAAATAAAACATTTGAAAACGGACCATTTTCCACATTTCTGAAGCATGACGTAATGGGGGGGGTGTTATCTCTTTTGTCGAAAATCAGCCGTTTTTGCTCGAACATTAAATGCCTCCAAATAGTATTTAATTCACTTCCCGGGGTGAAGAAACCCTTTTTGAGAACTCAGAGTGAGTAAATTGGCCATTTTCATGCACTTTTAACCATTCCATAAATCTTGTGTTTAGGGCCCCTGGAAGCATGAAAATCACTTTAAACATGCTAATTTTAGCTCTAACACTGATGATCCACCTACAAATGTGAACTGACGTTCAAAAATAAAACATTTGAAAACGGACCATTTTCCACATTTCTGAAGCATGACGTAATGGGGGGTGTTATCTCTTTTGTCGAAAATCAGCCGTTATTGCTTGAACATTAAATGCCTCCAAATGGTATTTAATTACCTTCCCGAGCCCATGGAAGCATGAAAATCACTTTAAACATGCTAATTTTAGCTCTAACACTGATGATCCACCTTCAAATGTGAACTGAGGTTCAAAAATAAAACATTTGAAAACAGACCATTTTCCACATTTCTGAAGCATGACGTAATGGGGGGTGTTGTCTCTTTTGTCGAAAATCAGCCGTTTTTGCTCGAACATTTAATGCCTCCAAATGGTATTTAATACACTTCCCGGGGTGAAAAAACCCTTTTTGAGAACTCAGAGTGAGTAAATTGGCCATTTTCATGCACTTTTAACCATTCCATAAATCTTGTGTTTAGGGCCCCTGGAAGCATGAAAATCACTTTAAACATGCTAATTTTAGCTCTAACACTGATGATCCACCTACAAATGTGATCTGACGTTCAAAAATAAAACATTTGAAAACGGACCATTTTCACATTTCTGAAGCATGACGTAATGGGGGGGTGTTATCTCTTTTGTCGAAAATCAGCCGTTTTTGCTCGAACATTAAATGCCTCCAAATAGTATTTAATTTACTTCCCGGGGTGAAGAAACCCTTTTTGAGAACTCAGAGTGAGTAAATTGGCCATTTTCATGCACTTTTAACCATTCCATAAATCTTGTGTTTAGGGCCCCTGGAAGCATGAAAATCACTTTAAACATGCTAATTTTAGCTCTAACACTGATGATCCACCTACAAATGTGAACTGACGTTCAAAAATAAAACATTTGAAAACGGACCATTTTCCACATTTCTGAAGCATGACGTAATGGGGGGGGGGTGTTATCTCTTTTGTCGAAAATCAGCCGTTTTTGCTTGAACATTAAATGCCTCCAAAAGGTATTTAATTCACTTCCCGAGCCCCTGGAAGCATGAAAATAACTTTAAACATGCTAATTTTAGCTCTAACACTGATGATCCACCTACAAATGTGAACTGATGTTCAAAAATAAAACATTTGAAAACGGACCATTTTCCACATTTCTGAAGCATGACGTAATGGGGGGGTGTTATCTCTTTTGTCGAAAATCAGCAGTTTTTGCTCGAACATTAAATGCCTCCAAATGGTATTTAATTCACTTCCCGGGGTGAAGAAACCCTTTTTGAGAACTCAGAGTGAGTAAATTGGCCATTTTCATGCACTTTTAACCATTCCATACATCTTGTGTTTAGGGACCCAGGAAGCATGAAAATCACTTTAAACGTGCTAATTTTAGCTCTAACACTGATGATCCACCTACAAATGTGAACTGACGTTCAAAAATAAAACATTTGAAAACAGACCATTTTCCACATTTCCGAAGCATGACGTAATGTGGGGGTGTTATCTCTTTTGTCGAAAATCAGCCGTTTTTGCTCGAACATTAAATGCCTCCAAATGGTATTTAATTCACTTCCCGGGGTGAAGAAACCCTTTTTGAGAACTCAGAGTGAGTAAATTGGACATTTTCATGCACTTTTAACTATTCCATAAATCTTGTGTTTAGGGCCCCTGGAAGCATGAAAATCACTTTAAACATGCTAATTTTAGCTCTAACACTGATGATCCACCTACAAATGTGAACTGCCGTTCAAAAATAAAACATTTGAAAACGGACCATTTTCCACATTTCTGAAGCATGACGTAATGGGGGGGTGTTATCTCTTTTGTCGAAAATCAGCCGTTTTTGCTTGAACATTAAATTCCTCCAAATGGTATTTAATTCACTTCCTGAGCCCCTGGAAGCATGAAAATCACTTTAAACATGCTAATTTTAGCTCTAACACTGATGATCCACCTACAAATGTGAACTGACGTTCAAAAATAATTCATTTGAAAACGGACCATTTTCCACATTTCTGAAGCATGACGTAATGGGGGGGTGTTATCTCTTTTGTAGAAAATCAGCCGTTTTTGCTTGAACATTAAATGCCTCCAAATGGTATTTAATTACCTTCCCAAGCCCATGGAAGCATGAAAATCACTTTAAACATGCTAATTTTAGCTCTAACACCGATGATCCACCTACAAATGTGAACTGAGGTTCAAAAATAAAACATTTGAAAACGGACCATTTTCCACATTTCTGAAGCATGACGTAATGGGGGGGTGTTATCTCTTTTGACGAAAATCAGCCGTTTTTGCTCGAACATTAAATGCCTCCAAATGGTATTTAATTCACTTCCCGGGGTGAAGAAACCCTTTTTGAGAACTCAGAGTGAGTAAATTGGCCATTTTCATGCACTTTTAACCATTCCATAAATCTTGTGTTTTGGGCCCCTGGAAGCATGAAAATCACTTTAAACATGCTAATTTTAGCTCTAACACTGATGATCCACCTACAAATGTGAACTGACGTTCAAAAATAAAACATTTGAAAACGGACCATTTTCCACATTTCTGAAGCATGACGTAATGGGGGGGTGTTATCTCTTTTGTCGAAAATCAGCCATTTTTGCTTGAAAATTAAATGCCTCCAAATGGTATTTAATTCACTTCCCGAGCCCCTGGAAGCATGAAAATCACTTTAAACATGCTCATTTTAGCTCTAACACTGATGATCCACCTACAAATGTGAACTGACGTTCAAAAATAAAACATTTGAAAACGGACCATTTTCCACATTTCTGAAGCATGACGTAATGGGGGGGTGTTATCTCTTTTGTCGAAAATCAGCCGTTTTTGCTTGAACATTAAATGCCTCCAAATGGTATTTAATTACCTTCCCGAGCCCATGGAAGCATGAAAATCACTTTAAACATGCTAATTTTAGCTCTAACACTGATGATCCACCTTCAAATGTGAACTGAGGTTCAAAAATAAAACATTTGAAAACAGACCATTTTCCACATTTCTGAAGCATGACGTAATGGGGGGTGTTGTCTCTTTTGTCGAAAATCAGCCGTTTTTGCTCGAACATTTAATGCCTCCAAATGGTATTTAATACACTTCCCGGGGTGAAGAAACCCTTTTTGAGAACTCAGAGTGAGTAAATTGGCCATTTTCATGCACTTTTAACCATTCCATAAATCTTGTGTTTAGGGCCCCTGGAAGCATGAAAATCACTTTAAACATGCTAATTTTAGCTCTAACACTGATGATCCACCTACAAATGTGATCTGACGTTCAAAAATAAAACATTTGAAAACGGACCATTTTCACATTTCTGAAGCATGACGTAATGGGGGGGTGTTATCTCTTTTGTCGAAAATCAGCCGTTTTTGCTCGAACATTAAATGCCTCCAAATAGTATTTAATTTACTTCCCGGGGTGAAGAAACCCTTTTTGAGAACTCAGAGTGAGTAAATTGGCCATTTTCATGCACTTTTAACCATTCCATAAATCTTGTGTTTAGGGCCCCTGGAAGCATGAAAATCACTTTAAACATGCTAATTTTAGCTCTAACACTGATGATCCACCTACAAATGTGAACTGACGTTCAAAAATAAAACATTTGAAAACGGACCATTTTCCACATTTCTGAAGCATGACGTAATGGGGGGGGGGGTGTTATCTCTTTTGTCGAAAATCAGCCGTTTTTGCTTGAACATTAAATGCCTCCAAAAGGTATTTAATTCACTTCCCGAGCCCCTGGAAGCATGAAAATAACTTTAAACATGCTAATTTTAGCTCTAACACTGATGATCCACCTACAAATGTGAACTGACGTTCAAAAATAAAACATTTGAAAACGGACCATTTTCCACATTTCTGAAGCATGACGTAATGGGGGGGTGTTATCTCTTTTGTCGAAAATCAGCAGTTTTTGCTCGAACATTAAATGCCTCCAAATGGTATTTAATTCACTTCCCGGGGTGAAGAAACCCTTTTTGAGAACTCAGAGTGAGTAAATTGGCCATTTTCATGCACTTTTAACCATTCCATACATCTTGTGTTTAGGGACCCAGGAAGCATGAAAATCACTTTAAACGTGCTAATTTTAGCTCTAACACTGATGATCCACCTATAAATGTGAACTGACGTTCAAAAATAAAACATTTGAAAACAGACCATTTTCCACATTTCCGAAGCATGACGTAATGTGGGGGTGTTATCTCTTTTGTCGAAAATCAGCCGTTTTTGCTCGAACATTAAATGCCTCCAAATGGTATTTAATTCACTTCCCGGGGTGAAGAAACCCTTTTTGAGAACTCAGAGTGAGTAAATTGGACATTTTCATGCACTTTTAACCATTCCATAAATCTTGTGTTTAGGGCCCCTGGAAGCATGAAAATCACTTTAAACATGCTAATTTTAGCTCTAACACTGATGATCCACCTACAAATGTGAACTGACGTTCAAAAATAAAACATTTGAAAACGGACCATTTTCCACATTTCTGAAGCATGACGTAATGGGGGGGTGTTATCTCTTTTCTCGAAAATCAGCCGTTTTTGCTTGAACATTAAAAGCCTCCAAATGGTATTTAATTCACTTCCCGAGCCCCTGGAAGCATGAAAATCACTTTAAACATGCTAATTTTAGCTCTACCACTGATGATCCACCTAAAAATGTGAACTGACGTTCAAAAATAAAACATTTGAAAACGGACCATTTTCCACATTTCTGAAGCATGACGTAATGGGGGGGTATCTCTTTTGTCGAAAATCAGCCGTTTTTGCTCGAACATTAAATGCCTCCAAATGGTATTTAATTCACTTCCCGGGGTGAAGAAACCCTTTTTGAGAACTCAGAGTGAGTAAATTGGCCATTTTCATGCACTTTTAACCATTCCATAAATCTTGTGTTTAGGGCCCCTGGAAGCATGAAAATCACTTTAAACATGCTAATTTTAGCTCTAACACTGATGATCCACCTACAAATGTGAACTGACGTTCAAAAATAAAACATTTGAAAAAGGACCATTTTCCACATTTCTGAAGCATGACGTAATGGGGGGATGTTATCTCTTTTGTCGAAAATCAGCCGTTTTTGCTCGAACATTAAATGCCTCCAAATAGTATTTAATTCACTTCCCGGGGTGAAGAAACCCTTTTTGAGAACTCAGAGTGAGTAAATTGGCCATTTTCATGCACTTTTAACCATTCCATAAATCTTGTGTTTAGGGCCCCTGGAAGCATGAAAATCACTTTAAACATGCTAATTTTAGCTCTAACACTGATGATCCACCTACAAATGTGAACTGACGTTCAAAAATAAAACATTTGAAAAAGGACCATTTTCCACATTTCTGAAGCATGACGTAATGGGGGGGTGTTATCTCTTTTGTCGAAAATCAGCCGTTTTTGCTTGAACATTAAATGCCTCCAAATGGTATTTAATTCACTTCCCGAGCCCCTGGAAGCATGAAAATCACTTTAAACATGGTAATTTTTAGCTCTAACACTGATGATCCACCTACAAATGTGAACTGACGTTCAAAAATAAAACATTTGAAAACGGACCATTTCCCACATTTCTGAAGCATGACGTAATGGGGGGGTGTTATCTCTTTTGTCGAAAATCAGCCGTTTTTAGTCGAACATTAAATGCCTCCAAATAGTATTTAATTCACTTCCCGGGGTGAAGAAACCCTTTTTGAGAACTCAGAGTGAGTAAATTGGCCATTTTCATGCACTTTTAACCATTCCATAAATCTTGTGTTTAGGGCCCCTGGAAGCATGAAAATCACTTTAAACATGCTAATTTTAGCTCTAACACAGATGATCCACCTACAAATGTGAACTGACGTTCAAAAATAAAACATTTGAAAACGGACCATTTTCCACATTTCTGAAGCATGACGTAATGGGGGGGGGTGTTATCTCTTTTGTCGAAAATCAGCCGTTTTTGCTTGAACATTAAATGCCTCCAAATGGTATTTAATTCACTTCCCGAGCCCCTGGAAGCATGAAAATCACTTTAAACATGGTAATTTTTAGCTCTAACACTGATGATCCACCTACAAATGTGAACTGACGTTCAAAAATAAAACATTTGAAAACGGACCATTTCCCACATTTCTGAAGCATGACGTAATGGGGGGGTGTTATCTCTTTTGTCGAAAATCAGCCGTTTTTAGTCGAACATTAAATGCCTCCAAATAGTATTTAATTCACTTCCCGGGGTGAAGAAACCCTTTTTGAGAACTCAGAGTGAGTAAATTGGCCATTTTCATGCACTTTTAACCATTCCATAAATCTTGTGTTTAGGGCCCCTGGAAGCATGAAAATCACTTTAAACATGCTAATTTTAGCTCTAACACAGATGATCCACCTACAAATGTGAACTGACGTTCAAAAATAAAACATTTGAAAACGGACCATTTTCCACATTTCTGAAGCATGACGTAATGGGGGGGGTGTTATCTCTTTTGTCGAAAATCAGCCGTTTTTGCTTGAACATTAAATGCCTCCAAATGGTATTTAATTCACTTCCCGAGCCCCTGGAAGCATGAAAATCACTTTAAACATGCTAATTTTAGCTCTAACACTGATGATCCACCTACAAATGTGAACTGACGTTCAAAAATAAAACATTTGAAAACGGACCATTTTCCACATTTCTGAAGCATGACGTAATGGGGGGTGTTATCTCTTTTGTCGAAAGTCAGCCGTTTTTGCTCGAACATTAAATGCCTCCAAATGGTATTTAATTCACTTCCCGGGGTGAAGAAACCCTTTTTGAGAACTCAGAGTGAGTAAATTGGCCATTTTCATGCACTTATAACCATTCCATAAATCTTGTGTTTAGGGCCCCTGGAAGCATGAAAATCACTTTAAACATGCTAATTTTAGCTCTAAAACTGATGATCCACCTACAAATGTGAACTGACGTTCAAAAATAAAACATTTGAAAGATGGACCATTTTCCACATTTCTGAAGCATGACGTAATGGGGGGGTGTTATCTCTTTTGTCGAAAATCAGCCGTTTTTGCTCGAACATTAAATGCCTCCAAATAGTATTTAATTTAATTCCCGGGGTGAAGAAACCCTTTTTGAGAACTCAAAGTGAGTAAATTGGCCATTTTCATGCACTTTTAACCATTCCATAAATCTTGTGTTTAGGGCCCCTGGAAGCATGAAAAACACTTTAAACATGCTAATTTTAGCTCTAACACTGATGATCCACCTACAAATGTGAACTGACGTTCAAAAATAAAACATTTGAAAACGGACCATTTTCCATATTTCTGAAGCATGACGTAATGGGGGGGTGTTATCTCTTTTGTCGAAAATCAGCCGTTTTTGCTTGAACATTAAATGCCTCCAAATGGTATTTAATTCACTTCCCGAGCCCCTGGAAGCATGAAAATCACTTTAAACATGCTAATTTTAGCTCTAACACTGATAATCCACCTACAAATGGGAACTGACGTTCAAAAATAAAACATTTGAAAACGGACCATTTTCCACATTTCTGAAGCATGACGTAATGGGGGGGTGTTATCTCTTTTGTGGAAAATCAGCCGTTTTTGCTTGAACATTAAATGCCTCCAAATGGTATTTAATTACCTTCACGAGCCCATGGAAGCATGAAAATCACTTTAAACATGCTAATTTTAGCTCTAACACTGATGATCCACCTACAAATGTGAACTGACGTTCAAAAATAAAACATTTGAAAACGGACCATTTTCCACATTTCTGAAGCATGACGTAATGGGGGGGTGTTATCTCTTTTGTCGAAAATCAGCCGTTTTTGCTCGAACATTAAATGCCTCCAAATAGTATTTAATTTACTTCCCGGGGTGAAGAAACCCTTTTTGAGAACTCAGAGTGAGTAAATTGGCCATTTTCATGCACTTTTAACCATTCCATAAATCTTGTGTTTAGGGCCCCTGGAAGCATGAAAATCACTTTAAACATGCTAATTTTAGCTCTAACACTGATGATCCACCTACAAATGTGAACTGACGTTCAAAAATAAAACATTTGAAAACGGACCATTTTCCACATTTCTGAAGCATGACGTAATGGGGGGGGGTGTTATCTCTTTTGTCGAAAATCAGCCGTTTTTGCTTGAACATTAAATGCCTCCAAAAGGTATTTAATTCACTTCCCGAGCCCCTGGAAGCATGAAAATAACTTTAAACATGCTAATTTTAGCTCTAACACTGATGATCCACCTACAAATGTGAACTGACGTTCAAAAATAAAACATTTGAAAACGGACCATTTTCCACATTTCTGAAGCATGACGTAATGGGGGGGTGTTATCTCTTTTGTCGAAAATCAGCAGTTTTTGCTCGAACATTAAATGCCTCCAAATGGTATTTAATTCACTTCCCGGGGTGAAGAAACCCTTTTTGAGAACTCAGAGTGAGTAAATTGGCCATTTTCATGCACTTTTAACCATTCCATACATCTTGTGTTTAGGGACCCAGGAAGCATGAAAATCACTTTAAACGTGCTAATTTTAGCTCTAACACTGATGATCCACCTATAAATGTGAACTGACGTTCAAAAATAAAACATTTGAAAACAGACCATTTTCCACATTTCTGAAGCATGACGTAATGTGGGGGTGTTATCTCTTTTGTCGAAAATCAGCCGTTTTTGCTCGAACATTAAATGCCTCCAAATGGTATTTAATTCACTTCCCGGGGTGAAGAAACCCTTTTTGAGAACTCAGAGTGAGTAAATTGGACATTTTCATGCACTTTTAACCATTCCATAAATCTTGTGTTTAGGGCCCCTGGAAGCATGAAAATCACTTTAAACATGCTAATTTTAGCTCTAACACTGATGATCCACCTACAAATGTGAACTGACGTTCAAAAATAAAACATTTGAAAACGGACCATTTTCCACATTTCTGAAGCATGACGTAATGGGGGGTGTTATCTCTTTTCTCGAAAATCAGCCGTTTTTGCTTGAACATTAAAAGCCTCCAAATGGTATTTAATTCACTTCCCGAGCCCCTGGAAGCATGAAAATCACTTTAAACATGCTAATTTTAGCTCTACCACTGATGATCCACCTACAAATGTGAACTGACGTTCAAAAATAAAACATTTGAAAACGGACCATTTTCCACATTTCTGAAGCATGACGTAATGGGGGGGTATCTCTTTTGTCGAAAATCAGCCGTTTTTGCTCGAACATTAAATGCCTCCAAATGGTATTTAATTCACTTCCCGGGGTGAAGAAACCCTTTTTGAGAACTCAGAGTGAGTAAATTGGCCATTTTCATGCACTTTTAACCATTCCATAAATCTTGTGTTTAGGGCCCCTGGAAGCATGAAAATCACTTTAAACATGCTAATTTTAGCTCTAACACTGATGATCCACCTACAAATGTGAACTGACGTTCAAAAATAAAACATTTGAAAACGGACCATTTTCCACATTTCTGAAGCATGACGTAATGGGGGGGTGTTATCTCTTTTGTCGAAAATCAGCCGTTTTTGCTCGAACATTAAATGCCTCCAAATAGTATTTAATTTACTTCCCGGGGTGAAGAAACCCTTTTTGAGAACTCAGAGTGAGTAAATTGGCCATTTTCATGCACTTTTAACCATTCCATAAATCTTGTGTTTAGGGCCCCTGGAAGCATGAAAATCACTTTAAACATGCTAATTTTAGCTCTAACACTGATGATCCACCTACAAATGTGAACTGACGTTCAAAAATAAAACATTTGAAAACGGACCATTTTCCACATTTCTGAAGCATGACGTAATGGGGGGGGGTGTTATCTCTTTTGTCGAAAATCAGCCGTTTTTGCTTGAACATTAAATGCCTCCAAAAGGTATTTAATTCACTTCCCGAGCCCCTGGAAGCATGAAAATAACTTTAAACATGCTAATTTTAGCTCTAACACTGATGATCCACCTACAAATGTGAACTGACGTTCAAAAATAAAACATTTGAAAACGGACCATTTTCCACATTTCTGAAGCATGACGTAATGGGGGGGTGTTATCTCTTTTGTCGAAAATCAGCAGTTTTTGCTCGAACATTAAATGCCTCCAAATGGTATTTAATTCACTTCCCGGGGTGAAGAAACCCTTTTTGAGAACTCAGAGTGAGTAAATTGGCCATTTTCATGCACTTTTAACCATTCCATACATCTTGTGTTTAGGGACCCAGGAAGCATGAAAATCACTTTAAACGTGCTAATTTTAGCTCTAACACTGATGATCCACCTATAAATGTGAACTGACGTTCAAAAATAAAACATTTGAAAACAGACCATTTTCCACATTTCTGAAGCATGACGTAATGTGGGGGTGTTATCTCTTTTGTCGAAAATCAGCCGTTTTTGCTCGAACATTAAATGCCTCCAAATGGTATTTAATTCACTTCCCGGGGTGAAGAAACCCTTTTTGAGAACTCAGAGTGAGTAAATTGGACATTTTCATGCACTTTTAACCATTCCATAAATCTTGTGTTTAGGGCCCCTGGAAGCATGAAAATCACTTTAAACATGCTAATTTTAGCTCTAACACTGATGATCCACCTACAAATGTGAACTGACGTTCAAAAATAAAACATTTGAAAACGGACCATTTTCCACATTTCTGAAGCATGACGTAATGGGGGGTGTTATCTCTTTTCTCGAAAATCAGCCGTTTTTGCTTGAACATTAAAAGCCTCCAAATGGTATTTAATTCACTTCCCGAGCCCCTGGAAGCATGAAAATCACTTTAAACATGCTAATTTTAGCTCTACCACTGATGATCCACCTACAAATGTGAACTGACGTTCAAAAATAAAACATTTGAAAACGGACCATTTTCCACATTTCTGAAGCATGACGTAATGGGGGGGTATCTCTTTTGTCGAAAATCAGCCGTTTTTGCTCGAACATTAAATGCCTCCAAATGGTATTTAATTCACTTCCCGGGGTGAAGAAACCCTTTTTGAGAACTCAGAGTGAGTAAATTGGCCATTTTCATGCACTTTTAACCATTCCATAAATCTTGTGTTTAGGGCCCCTGGAAGCATGAAAATCACTTTAAACATGCTAATTTTAGCTCTAACACTGATGATCCACCTACAAATGTGAACTGACGTTCAAAAATAAAACATTTGAAAAAGGACCATTTTCCACATTTCTGAAGCATGACGTAATGGGGGGATGTTATCTCTTTTGTCGAAAATCAGCCGTTTTTGCTCGAACATTAAATGCCTCCAAATAGTATTTAATTCACTTCCCGGGGTGAAGAAACCCTTTTTGAGAACTCAGAGTGAGTAAATTGGCCATTTTCATGCACTTTTAACCATTCCATAAATCTTGTGTTTAGGGCCCCTGGAAGCATGAAAATCACTTTAAACATGCTAATTTTAGCTCTAACACTGATGATCCACCTACAAATGTGAACTGACGTTCAAAAATAAAACATTTGAAAAAGGACCATTTTCCACATTTCTGAAGCATGACGTAATGGGGGGGTGTTATCTCTTTTGTCGAAAATCAGCCGTTTTTGCTTGAACATTAAATGCCTCCAAATGGTATTTAATTCACTTCCCGAGCCCCTGGAAGCATGAAAATCACTTTAAACATGGTAATTTTTAGCTCTAACACTGATGATCCACCTACAAATGTGAACTGACGTTCAAAAATAAAACATTTGAAAACGGACCATTTCCCACATTTCTGAAGCATGACGTAATGGGGGGGTGTTATCTCTTTTGTCGAAAATCAGCCGTTTTTAGTCGAAAATTAAATGCCTCCAAATAGTATTTAATTCACTTCCCGGGGTGAAGAAACCCTTTTTGAGAACTCAGAGTGAGTAAATTGGCCATTTTCATGCACTTTTAACCATTCCATAAATCTTGTGTTTAGGGCCCCTGGAAGCATGAAAATCACTTTAAACATGCTAATTTTAGCTCTAACACAGATGATCCACCTACAAATGTGAACTGACGTTCAAAAATAAAACATTTGAAAACGGACCATTTTCCACATTTCTGAAGCATGACGTAATGGGGGGGGTGTTATCTCTTTTGTCGAAAATCAGCCGTTTTTGCTTGAACATTAAATGCCTCCAAATGGTATTTAATTCACTTCCCGAGCCCCTGGAAGCATGAAAATCACTTTAAACATGGTAATTTTTAGCTCTAACACTGATGATCCACCTACAAATGTGAACTGACGTTCAAAAATAAAACATTTGAAAACGGACCATTTCCCACATTTCTGAAGCATGACGTAATGGGGGGGTGTTATCTCTTTTGTCGAAAATCAGCCGTTTTTAGTCGAACATTAAATGCCTCCAAATAGTATTTAATTCACTTCCCGGGGTGAAGAAACCCTTTTTGAGAACTCAGAGTGAGTAAATTGGCCATTTTCATGCTCTTTTAACCATTCCATAAATCTTGTGTTTAGGGCCCCTGGAAGCATGAAAATCACTTTAAACATGCTAATTTTAGCTCTAACACAGATGATCCACCTACAAATGTGAACTGACGTTCAAAAATAAAACATTTGAAAACGGACCATTTTCCACATTTCTGAAGCATGACGTAATGGGGGGGGTGTTATCTCTTTTGTCGAAAATCAGCCGTTTTTGCTTGAACATTAAATGCCTCCAAATGGTATTTAATTCACTTCCCGAGCCCCTGGAAGCATGAAAATCACTTTAAACATTCTAATTTTAGCTCTAACACTGATGATCCACCTACAAATGTGAACTGACGTTCAAAAATAAAACATTTGAAAACGGACCATTTTCCACATTTCTGAAGCATGACGTAATGGGGGGTGTTATCTCTTTTGTCGAAAGTCAGCCGTTTTTGCTCGAACATTAAATGCCTCCAAATAGTATTTAATTTACTTCCCGGGGTGAAGAAACCCTTTTTGAGAACTCAGAGTGAGTAAATTGGCCATTTTCATGCACTTTTAACCATTCCATAAATCTTGTGTTTAGGGCCCCTGGAAGCATGAAAATCACTTTAAACATGCTAATTTTAGCTCTAACACTGATGATCCACCTACAAATGTGAACTGACGTTCAAAAATAAAACATTTGAAAACGGACCATTTTCCACATTTCTGAAGCATGACGTAATGGGGGGGGGTGTTATCTCTTTTGTCGAAAATCAGCCGTTTTTGCTTGAACATTAAATGCCTCCAAAAGGTATTTAATTCACTTCCCGAGCCCCTGGAAGCATGAAAATAACTTTAAACATGCTAATTTTAGCTCTAACACTGATGATCCACCTACAAATGTGAACTGACGTTCAAAAATAAAACATTTGAAAACGGACCATTTTCCACATTTCTGAAGCATGACGTAATGGGGGGGTGTTATCTCTTTTGTCGAAAATCAGCAGTTTTTGCTCGAACATTAAATGCCTCCAAATGGTATTTAATTCACTTCCCGGGGTGAAGAAACCCTTTTTGAGAACTCAGAGTGAGTAAATTGGCCATTTTCATGCACTTTTAACCATTCCATACATCTTGTGTTTAGGGACCCAGGAAGCATGAAAATCACTTTAAACGTGCTAATTTTAGCTCTAACACTGATGATCCACCTATAAATGTGAACTGACGTTCAAAAATAAAACATTTGAAAACAGACCATTTTCCACATTTCTGAAGCATGACGTAATGTGGGGGTGTTATCTCTTTTGTCGAAAATCAGCCGTTTTTGCTCGAACATTAAATGCCTCCAAATGGTATTTAATTCACTTCCCGGGGTGAAGAAACCCTTTTTGAGAACTCAGAGTGAGTAAATTGGACATTTTCATGCACTTTTAACCATTCCATAAATCTTGTGTTTAGGGCCCCTGGAAGCATGAAAATCACTTTAAACATGCTAATTTTAGCTCTAACACTGATGATCCACCTACAAATGTGAACTGACGTTCAAAAATAAAACATTTGAAAACGGACCATTTTCCACATTTCTGAAGCATGACGTAATGGGGGGTGTTATCTCTTTTCTCGAAAATCAGCCGTTTTTGCTTGAACATTAAAAGCCTCCAAATGGTATTTAATTCACTTCCCGAGCCCCTGGAAGCATGAAAATCACTTTAAACATGCTAATTTTAGCTCTACCACTGATGATCCACCTACAAATGTGAACTGACGTTCAAAAATAAAACATTTGAAAACGGACCATTTTCCACATTTCTGAAGCATGACGTAATGGGGGGGTATCTCTTTTGTCGAAAATCAGCCGTTTTTGCTCGAACATTAAATGCCTCCAAATGGTATTTAATTCACTTCCCGGGGTGAAGAAACCCTTTTTGAGAACTCAGAGTGAGTAAATTGGCCATTTTCATGCACTTTTAACCATTCCATAAATCTTGTGTTTAGGGCCCCTGGAAGCATGAAAATCACTTTAAACATGCTAATTTTAGCTCTAACACTGATGATCCACCTACAAATGTGAACTGACGTTCAAAAATAAAACATTTGAAAAAGGACCATTTTCCACATTTCTGAAGCATGACGTAATGGGGGGATGTTATCTCTTTTGTCGAAAATCAGCCGTTTTTGCTCGAACATTAAATGCCTCCAAATAGTATTTAATTCACTTCCCGGGGTGAAGAAACCCTTTTTGAGAACTCAGAGTGAGTAAATTGGCCATTTTCATGCACTTTTAACCATTCCATAAATCTTGTGTTTAGGGCCCCTGGAAGCATGAAAATCACTTTAAACATGCTAATTTTAGCTCTAACACTGATGATCCACCTACAAATGTGAACTGACGTTCAAAAATAAAACATTTGAAAAAGGACCATTTTCCACATTTCTGAAGCATGACGTAATGGGGGGGTGTTATCTCTTTTGTCGAAAATCAGCCGTTTTTGCTTGAACATTAAATGCCTCCAAATGGTATTTAATTCACTTCCCGAGCCCCTGGAAGCATGAAAATCACTTTAAACATGGTAATTTTTAGCTCTAACACTGATGATCCACCTACAAATGTGAACTGACGTTCAAAAATAAAACATTTGAAAACGGACCATTTCCCACATTTCTGAAGCATGACGTAATGGGGGGGTGTTATCTCTTTTGTCGAAAATCAGCCGTTTTTAGTCGAAAATTAAATGCCTCCAAATAGTATTTAATTCACTTCCCGGGGTGAAGAAACCCTTTTTGAGAACTCAGAGTGAGTAAATTGGCCATTTTCATGCACTTTTAACCATTCCATAAATCTTGTGTTTAGGGCCCCTGGAAGCATGAAAATCACTTTAAACATGCTAATTTTAGCTCTAACACAGATGATCCACCTACAAATGTGAACTGACGTTCAAAAATAAAACATTTGAAAACGGACCATTTTCCACATTTCTGAAGCATGACGTAATGGGGGGGGTGTTATCTCTTTTGTCGAAAATCAGCCGTTTTTGCTTGAACATTAAATGCCTCCAAATGGTATTTAATTCACTTCCCGAGCCCCTGGAAGCATGAAAATCACTTTAAACATGGTAATTTTTAGCTCTAACACTGATGATCCACCTACAAATGTGAACTGACGTTCAAAAATAAAACATTTGAAAACGGACCATTTCCCACATTTCTGAAGCATGACGTAATGGGGGGGTGTTATCTCTTTTGTCGAAAATCAGCCGTTTTTAGTCGAACATTAAATGCCTCCAAATAGTATTTAATTCACTTCCCGGGGTGAAGAAACCCTTTTTGAGAACTCAGAGTGAGTAAATTGGCCATTTTCATGCACTTTTAACCATTCCATAAATCTTGTGTTTAGGGCCCCTGGAAGCATGAAAATCACTTTAAACATGCTAATTTTAGCTCTAACACAGATGATCCACCTACAAATGTGAACTGACGTTCAAAAATAAAACATTTGAAAACGGACCATTTTCCACATTTCTGAAGCATGACGTAATGGGGGGGGTGTTATCTCTTTTGTCGAAAATCAGCCGTTTTTGCTTGAACATTAAATGCCTCCAAATGGTATTTAATTCACTTCCCGAGCCCCTGGAAGCATGAAAATCACTTTAAACATTCTAATTTTAGCTCTAACACTGATGATCCACCTACAAATGTGAACTGACGTTCAAAAATAAAACATTTGAAAACGGACCATTTTCCACATTTCTGAAGCATGACGTAATGGGGGGTGTTATCTCTTTTGTCGAAAGTCAGCCGTTTTTGCTCGAACATTAAATGCCTCCAAATGGTATTTAATTCACTTCCCGGGGTGAAGAAACCCTTTTTGAGAACTCAGAGTGAGTAAATTGGCCATTTTCATGCACTTATAACCATTCCATAAATCTTGTGTTTAGGGCCCCTGGAAACATGAAAATCACTTTAAACATGCTAATTTTAGCTCTAAAACTGATGATCCACCTACAAATGTGAACTGACGTTCAAAAATAAAACATTTGAAAGATGGACCATTTTCCACATTTCTGAAGCATGACGTAATGGGGGGGTGTTATCTCTTTTGTCGAAAATCAGCCGTTTTTGCTCGAACATTAAATGCCTCCAAATAGTATTTAATTTAATTCCCGGGGTGAAGAAACCCTTTTTGAGAACTCAAAGTGAGTAAATTGGCCATTTTCATGCACTTTTAACCATTCCATAAATCTTGTGTTTAGGGCACCTGGAAGCATGAAAATCACTTTAAACATGCTAATTTTAGCTCTAACACTGATGATCCACCTACAAATGTGAACTGACGTTCAAAAATAAAACATTTGAAAACGGACCATTTTCCATATTTCTGAAGCATGACGTAATGGGGGGGTGTTATCTCTTTTGTCGAAAATCAGCCGTTTTTGCTTGAACATTAAATGCCTCCAAATGGTATTTAATTCACTTCCCGAGCCCCTGGAAGCATGAAAATCACTTTAAACATGCTAATTTTAGCTCTAACACTGATAATCCACCTACAAATGGGAACTGACGTTCAAAAATAAAACATTTGAAAACGGACCATTTTCCACATTTCTGAAGCATGACGTAATGGGGGGGTGTTATCTCTTTTGTGGAAAATCAGCCGTTTTTGCTTGAACATTAAATGCCTCCAAATGGTATTTAATTACCTTCACGAGCCCATGGAAGCATGAAAATCACTTTAAACATGCTAATTTTAGCTCTAACACTGATGATCCACCTACAAATGTGAACTGACGTTCAAAAATAAAACATTTGAAAACGGACCATTTTCCACATTTCTGAAGCATGACGTAATGGGGGGGTGTTATCTCTTTTGTCGAAAATCAGCCGTTTTTGCTCGAACATTAAATGCCTCCAAATAGTATTTAATTTACTTCCCGGGGTGAAGAAACCCTTTTTGAGAACTCAGAGTGAGTAAATTGGCCATTTTCATGCACTTTTAACCATTCCATAAATCTTGTGTTTAGGGCCCCTGGAAGCATGAAAATCACTTTAAACATGCTAATTTTAGCTCTAACACTGATGATCCATCTACAAATGTGAACTGACGTTCAAAAATAAAACATTTGAAAACGGACCATTTTCCACATTTCTGAAGCATGACGTAATGGGGGGGGTGTTATCTCTTTTGTCGAAAATCAGCCGTTTTTGCTTGAACATTAAATTCCTCCAAATGGTATTTAATTCACTTCCCGAGCCCCTGGAAGCATGAAAATCACTTTAAACATGCTAATTTTAGCTCTAACACTGATGATCCACCTACAAATGTGAACTGACGTTCAAAAATAAAACATTTGAAAACGGACCATTTTCCACATTTCTGAAGCATGATGTAATGGGGGGGTGTTATCTCTTTTGTCGAAAATCAGCCGTTTTTGCTCGAACATTAAATGCCTCCAAATAGTATTTAATTTACTTCCCGGGGTGAAGAAACCCTTTTTGAGAACTCAGAGTGAGTAAATTGGCCATTTTCATGCACTTTTAACCATTCCATAAATCTTGTGTTTAGGGCCCCTGGAAGCATGAAAATCACTTTAAACATGCTAATTTTAGCTCTAACACTGATGATCCACCTACAAATGTGAACTGACGTTCAAAAATAATTCATTTGAAAACGGACCATTTTCCACATTTCTGAAGCATGACGTAATGGGGGGGTGTTATCTCTTTTGTAGAAAATCAGCCGTTTTTGCTTGAACATTAAATGCCTCCAAATGGTATTTAATTACCTTCCCAAGCCCATGGAAGCATGAAAATCACTTTAAACATGCTAATTTTAGCTCTAACACCGATGATCCACCTACAAATGTGAACTGAGGTTCAAAAATAAAACATTTGAAAACGGACCATTTTCCACATTTCTGAAGCATGACGTAATGGGGGGGTGTTATCTCTTTTGACGAAAATCAGCCGTTTTTGCTCGAACATTAAATGCCTCCAAATGGTATTTAATTCACTTCCCGGGGTGAAGAAACCCTTTTTGAGAACTCAGAGTGAGTAAATTGGCCATTTTCATGCACTTTTAACCATTCCATAAATCTTGTGTTTTGGGCCCCTGGAAGCATGAAAATCACTTTAAACATGCTAATTTTAGCTCTAACACTGATGATCCACCTACAAATGTGAACTGACGTTCAAAAATAAAACATTTGAAAACGGACCATTTTCCACATTTCTGAAGCATGACGTAATGGGGGGGTGTTATCTCTTTTCTCGAAAATCAGCCGTTTTTGCTCGAACATTAAATGCCTCCAAATAGTATTTAATTTACTTCCCGGGGTGAAGAAACCCTTTTTGAGAACTCAGAGTGAGTAAATTGGCCATTTTCATGCACTTTTAACCATTCCATAAATCTTGTGTTTAGGGCCCCTGGAAGCATGAAAATCACTTTAAACATGCTAATTTTAGCTCTAACACTGATGATCCACCTACAAATGTGAACTGACGTTCAAAAATAAAACATTTGAAAACGGACCATTTTCCACATTTCTGAAGCATGACGTAATGGGGGGGTGTTATCTCTTTTGTCGAAAATCAGCCATTTTTGCTTGAACATTAAATGCCTCCAAATGGTATTTAATTACCTTCCCGAGCCCATGGAAGCATGAAAATCACTTTAAACATGCTAATTTTAGCTCTAACACTGATGATCCACCTTCAAATGTGAACTGAGGTTCAAAAATAAAACATTTGAAAACAGACCATTTTCCACATTTCTGAAGCATGACGTAATGGGGGGTGTTGTCTCTTTTGTCGAAAATCAGCCGTTTTTGCTCGAACATTTAATGCCTCCAAATGGTATTTAATACACTTCCCGGGGTGAAGAAACCCTTTTTGAGAACTCAGAGTGAGTAAATTGGCCATTTTCATGCACTTTTAACCATTCCATAAATCTTGTGTTTAGGGCCCCTGGAAGCATGAAAATCACTTTAAACATGCTAATTTTAGCTCTAACACTGATGATCCACCTACAAATGTGATCTGACGTTCAAAAATAAAACATTTGAAAACGGACCATTTTCACATTTCTGAAGCATGACGTAATGGGGGGGTGTTATCTCTTTTGTCGAAAATCTGCCGTTTTTGCTTGAACATTAAATGCCTCCAAAAGGTATTTAATTCACTTCCCGAGCCCCTGGAAGCATGAAAATAACTTTAAACATGCTAATTTTAGCTCTAACACTGATGATCCACCTACAAATGTGAACTGACGTTCAAAAATAAAACATTTGAAAACGGACCATTTTCCACATTTCTGAAGCATGACGTAATGGGGGGGTGTTATCTCTTTTGTCGAAAATCAGCAGTTTTTGCTCGAACATTAAATGCCTCCAAATGGTATTTAATTCACTTCCCGGGGTGAAGAAACCCTTTTTGAGAACTCAGAGTGAGTAAATTGGCCATTTTCATGCACTTTTAACCATTCCATACATCTTGTGTTTAGGGACCCAGGAAGCATGAAAATCACTTTAAACGTGCTAATTTTAGCTCTAACACTGATGATCCACCTACAAATGTGAACTGACGTTCAAAAATAAAACATTTGAAAACAGACCATTTTCCACATTTCCGAAGCATGACGTAATGTGGGGGTGTTATCTCTTTTGTCGAAAATCAGCCGTTTTTGCTCGAACATTAAATGCCTCCAAATGGTATTTAATTCACTTCCCGGGGTGAAGAAACCCTTTTTGAGAACTCAGAGTGAGTAAATTGGACATTTTCATGCACTTTTAACTATTCCATAAATCTTGTGTTTAGGGCCCCTGGAAGCATGAAAATCACTTTAAACATGCTAATTTTAGCTCTAACACTGATGATCCACCTACAAATGTGAACTGACGTTCAAAAATAATTCATTTGAAAACGGACCATTTTCCACATTTCTGAAGCATGACGTAATGGGGGGGTGTTATCTCTTTTGTAGAAAATCAGCCGTTTTTGCTTGAACATTAAATGCCTCCAAATGGTATTTAGTTACCTTCCCAAGCCCATGGAAGCATGAAAATCACTTTAAACATGCTAATTTTAGCTCTAACACCGATGATCCACCTACAAATGTGAACTGAGGTTCAAAAATAAAACATTTGAAAACGGACCATTTTCCACATTTCTGAAGCATGACGTAATGGGGGGGGTGTTATCTCTTTTGACGAAAATCAGCCGTTTTTGCTCGAACATTAAATGCCTCCAAATGGTATTTAATTCACTTCCCGGGGTGAAGAAACCCTTTTTGAGAACTCAGAGTGAGTAAATTGGCCATTTTCATGCACTTTTAACCATTCCATAAATCTTGTGTTTTGGGCCCCTGGAAGCATGAAAATCACTTTAAACATGCTAATTTTAGCTCTAACACTGATGATCCACCTACAAATGTGAACTGACGTTCAAAAATAAAACATTTGAAAACGGACCATTTTCCACATTTCTGAAGCATGACGTAATGGGGGGGTGTTATCTCTTTTCTCGAAAATCAGCCGTTTTTGCTCGAACATTAAATGCCTCCAAATAGTATTTAATTTACTTCCCGGGGTGAAGAAACCCTTTTTGAGAACTCAGAGTGAGTAAATTGGCCATTTTCATGCACTTTTAACCATTCCATAAATCTTGTGTTTAGGGCCCCTGGAAGCATGAAAATCACTTTAAACATGCTAATTTTAGCTCTAACACTGATGATCCACCTACAAATGTGAACTGACGTTCAAAAATAAAACATTTGAAAACGGACCATTTTCCACATTTCTGAAGCATGACGTAATGGGGGGGTGTTATCTCTTTTGTCGAAAATCAGCCATTTTTGCTTGAACATTAAATGCCTCCAAATGGTATTTAATTCACTTCCCGAGCCCCTGGAAGCATGAAAATCACTTTAAACATGCTCATTTTAGCTCTAACACTGATGATCCACCTACAAATGTGAACTGACGTTCAAAAATAAAACATTTGAAAACGGACCATTTTCCACATTTCTGAAGCATGACGTAATGGGGGGGGTGTTATCTCTTTTGTCGAAAATCAGCCGTTTTTGCTCGAACATTAAATGCCTCCAAATAGTATTTAATTCACTTCCCGGGGTGAAGAAACCCTTTTTGAGAACTCAGAGTGAGTAAATTGGCCATTTTCATGCACTTTTAACCATTCCATAAATCTTGTGTTTAGGGCCCCTGGAAGCATGAAAATCACTTTAAACATGCTAATTTTAGCTCTAACACTGATGATCCACCTACAAATGTGAACTGACGTTCAAAAATAAAACATTTGAAAACGGACCATTTTCCACATTTCTGAAGCATGACGTAATGGGGGGTGTTATCTCTTTTGTCGAAAATCAGCCGTTTTTGCTTGAACATTAAATGCCTCCAAATGGTATTTAATTACCTTCCCGAGCCCATGGAAGCATGAAAATCACTTTAAACATGCTAATTTTAGCTCTAACACTGATGATCCACCTTCAAATGTGAACTGAGGTTCAAAAATAAAACATTTGAAAACAGACCATTTTCCACATTTCTGAAGCATGACGTAATGGGGGGTGTTGTCTCTTTTGTCGAAAATCAGCCGTTTTTGCTCGAACATTTAATGCCTCCAAATGGTATTTAATACACTTCCCGGGGTGAAGAAACCCTTTTTGAGAACTCAGAGTGAGTAAATTGGCCATTTTCATGCACTTTTAACCATTCCATAAATCTTGTGTTTAGGGCCCCTGGAAGCATGAAAATCACTTTAAACATGCTAATTTTAGCTCTAACACTGATGATCCACCTACAAATGTGATCTGACGTTCAAAAATAAAACATTTGAAAACGGACCATTTTCACATTTCTGAAGCATGACGTAATGGGGGGGTGTTATCTCTTTTGTCGAAAATCAGCCGTTTTTGCTCGAACATTAAATGCCTCCAAATGGTATTTAATTCACTTCCCGGGGTGAAGAAACCCTTTTTGAGAACTCAGAGTGAGTAAATTGGACATTTTCATGCACTTTTAACTATTCCATAAATCTTGTGTTTAGGGCCCCTGGAAGCATGAAAATCACTTTAAACATGCTAATTTTAGCTCTAACACTGATGATCCACCTACAAATGTGAACTGACGTTCAAAAATAAAACATTTGAAAACGGACCATTTTCCACATTTCTGAAGCATGACGTAATGGGGGGGTGTTATCTCTTTTCTCGAAAATCAGCCGTTTTTGCTTGAACATTAAAAGCCTCCAAATGGTATTTAATTCACTTCCCGAGCCCCTGGAAGCATGAAAATCACTTTAAACATGCTAATTTTAGCTCTAACACTGATAATCCACCTACAAATGGGAACTGACGTTCAAAAATAAAACATTTGAAAACGGACCATTTCCCACATTTCTGAAGCATGACGTAATGGGGGGGTGTTATCTCTTTTGTCGAAAATCAGCCGTTTTTAGTCAAACATTAAATGCCTCCAAATAGTATTTAATTCACTTCCCGGGGTGAAGAAACCCTTTTTGAGAACTCAGAGTGAGTAAATTGGCCATTTTCATGCACTTTTAACCATTCCATAAATCTTGTGTTTAGGGCCCCTGGAAGCATGAAAATCACTTTAAACATGCTAATTTTAGCTCTAACACAGATGATCCACCTACAAATGTGAACTGACGTTCAAAAATAAAACATTTGAAAACGGACCATTTTCCACATTTCTGAAGCATGACGTAATGGGGGGGGTGTTATCTCTTTTGTCGAAAATCAGCCGTTTTTGCTTGAACATTAAATGCCTCCAAATGGTATTTAATTCACTTCCCGAGCCCCTGGAAGCATGAAAATCACTTTAAACATGGTAATTTTAGCTCTAACACTGATGATCCACCTACAAATGTGAACTGACGTTCAAAAATAAAACATTTGAAAACGGACCATTTCCCACATTTCTGAAGCATGACGTAATGGGGGGGTGTTATCTCTTTTGTCGAAAATCAGCCGTTTTTAGTCGAACATTAAATGCCTCCAAATAGTATTTAATTCACTTCCCGGGGTGAAGAAACCCTTTTTGAGAACTCAGAGTGAGTAAATTGGCCATTTTCATGCACTTTTAACCATTCCATAAATCTTGTGTTTAGGGCCCCTGGAAGCATGAAAATCACTTTAAACATGCTAATTTTAGCTCTAACACAGATGATCCACCTACAAATGTGAACTGACGTTCAAAAATAAAACATTTGAAAACGGACCATTTTCCACATTTCTGAAGCATGACGTAATGGGGGGGGTGTTATCTCTTTTGTCGAAAATCAGCCGTTTTTGCTTGAACATTAAATGCCTCCAAATGGTATTTAATTCACTTCCCGAGCCCCTGGAAGCATGAAAATCACTTTAAACATGCTAATTTTAGCTCTAACACTGATGATCCACCTACAAATGTGAACTGACGTTCAAAAATAAAACATTTGAAAACGGACCATTTTCCACATTTCTGAAGCATGACGTAATGGGGGGTGTTATCTCTTTTGTCGAAAATCAGCCGTTTTTGCTCGAACATTAAATGCCTCCAAATGGTATTTAATTCACTTCCCGGGGTGAAGAAACCCTTTTTGAGAACTCAGAGTGAGTAAATTGGCCATTTTCATGCACTTTTAACCATTCCATAAATCTTGTGTTTAGGGCCCCTGGAAGCATGAAAATCACTTTAAACATGCTAATTTTAGCTCTAACACTGATGATCCACCTACAAATGTGAACTGACGTTCAAAAATAAAACATTTGAAAACGGACCATTTTCCACATTTCTGAAGCATGACGTAATGGGGGGGTGTTATCTCTTTTGTCGAAAATCAGCCATTTTTGCTTGAACATTAAATGCCTCCAAATGGTATTTAATTCACTTACCGAGCCCCTGGAAGCATGAAAATCACTTTAAACATGCTAATTTTAGCTCTAACACTGATGATCCACCTACAAATGTGAACTGACGTTCAAAAATAAAACATTTGAAAACGGACGATTTTCCACATTTCTGAAGCATGACGTAATGGGGGGGTGTTATCTCTTTTGTCGAAAATCAGCCGTTTTTGCTCGAACATTAAATGCCTCCAAATAGTATTTAATTCACTTCCCGGGGTGAAGAAACCCTTTTTGAGAACTCAGAGTGAGTAAATTGGCCATTTTCATGCACTTTTAACCATTCCATAAATCTTGTGTTTAGGGCCCCTGGAAGCATGAAAATCACTTTAAACATGCTAATTTTAGCTCTAACACTGATGATCCACCTACAAATGTGAACTGACGTTCACAAATAAAACATTTGAAAATGGACCATTTTCCATATTTCTGAAGCATGACGTAATGGGGGGGTGTTATCTCTTTTGTCGAAAATCAGCCGTTTTTGCTTGAACATTAAATGCCTCCAAATGGTATTTAATTCACTTCCCGAGCCCCTGGAAGCATGAAAATCACTTTAAACATGCTAATTTTATCTCTAACACTGATGATCCACCTACAAATGGGAACTGACGTTCAAAAATAAAACATTTGAAAACGGACCATTTTTCACATTTCTGAAGCATGACGTAATGGGGGGGTGTTATCTCTTTTGTCGAAAATCAGCCGTTTTTGCTTGAACATTAAATGCCTCCAAATGGTATTTAATTACCTTCCCGAGCCCATGGAAGCATGAAAATCACTTTAAACATGCTAATTTTAGCTCTAACACTGATGATCCACCTACAAATGTGAACTGACGTTCAAAAATAAAACATTTGAAAACGGACCTTTTTCCACATTTCTGAAGCATGACGTAATGGGGTGGTGTTATCTCTTTTGTCGAAAATCAGCCGTTTTTGCTCGAACATTAAATGCCTCCAAATAGTATTTAATTTACTTCCCGGGGTGAAGAAACCCTTTTTGAGAACTCAGAGTGAGTAAATTGGCCATTTTCATGCACTTTTAACCATTCCATAAATCTTGTGTTTAGGGCCCCTGGAAGCATGAAAATCACTTTAAACATGCTAATTTTAGCTCTAACACTGATGATCCACCTACAAATGTGAACTGACGTTCAAAAATAAAACATTTGAAAACGGACCATTTTCCACATTTCTGAAGCATGACGTAATGGGGGGGGGTGTTATCTCTTTTGTCGAAAATCAGCCGTTTTTGCTTGAACATTAAATGCCTCCAAATGGTATTTAATTCACTTCCCGAGCTCCTGGAAGCATGAAAATCACTTTAAACATGCTAATTTTAGCTCTAACACTGATGATCCACCTACAAATGTGAACTGACGTTCAAAAATAAAACATTTGAAAACGGACCATTTTCCACATTTCTGAAGCATGACGTAATGGGGGGGTGTTATCTCTTTTGTCGAAAATCAGCCGTTTTTGCTCGAACATTAAATGCCTCCAAATAGTATTTAATTCACTTCCCGGGGTGAAGAAACCCTTTTTGAGAACTCAGAGTGAGTAAATTGGCCATTTTCATGCACTTTTAACCATTCCATAAATCTTGTGTTTAGGGCCCCTGGAAGCATGAAAATCACTTTAAACATGCTAATTTTAGCTCTAACACTGATGATCCACCAACAAATGTGAACTGACGTTCAAAAATAAAACATTGGAAAACGGACCATTTTCCACATTTCTGAAGCATGACGTAATGGGGGGGTGTTATCTCTTTTGTCGAAAATCAGCTGTTTTTGCTTGAACATTAAATGCCTCCAAATGGTATTTAATTACCTTCCCGAGCCCATGGAAGCATGAAAATCACTTTAAACATGCTAATTTTAGCTCTAACACCGATGATCCACCTACAAATGTGAACTGAGGTTCAAAAATAAAACATTTCAAAACAGACCATTTTCCACATTTCTGAAGCATGACGTAATGGGGGGGTGTTATCTCTTTTGTCGAAAATCAGCCGTTTTTGCTCGAACATTAAATGCCTCCAAATGGTATTTAATTCACTTCCCGGGTGAAGAAACCCTTTTTGAGAACTCAGAGTGAGTAAATTGGCCATTTTCATGCACTTTTAACCATTCCATAAATCTTGTGTTTAGGGCCCCTGGAATCATGAAAATCACTTTAAACATGCTAATTTTAGCTCTAAAACTGATGATCCACCTACAAATGTGAACTGACGTTCAAAAATAAAACATTTGAAAGATGGACCATTTTCCACATTTCTGAAGCATGACGTAATGGGGGGGTGTTATCTCTTTTGTCGAAAATCAGCCGTTTTTGCTCGAACATTAAATGCCTCCAAATAGTATTTAATTTACTTCCCGGGGTGAAGAAACCCTTTTTGAGAACTCAGAGTGAGTAAATTGGCCATTTTCATGCACTTTTAACCATTCCATAAATCTTGTGTTTAGGGCCCCTGGAAGCATGAAAATCACTTTAAACATGCTAATTTTAGCTCTAACACTGATGATCCACCTACAAATGTGAACTGACGTTCAAAAATAAAACATTTGAAAACGGACCATTTTCCATATTTCTGAAGCATGACGTAATGGGGGGGTGTTATCTCTTTTGTCGAAAATTAGCCGTTTTTGCTTGAACATTAAATGCCTCCAAATGGTATTTAATTCACTTCCCGAGCCCCTGGAAGCATGAAAATCACTTTAAACATGCTAATTTTAGCTCTAACACTGATAATCCACCTACAAATGGGAACTGACGTTCAAAAATAAAACATTTGAAAACGGACCATTTTCCACATTTCTGAAGCATGACGTAATGGGGGGGTGTTATCTCTTTTGTGGAAAATCAGCCGTTTTTGCTTGAACATTAAATGCCTCCAAATGGTATTTAATTACCTTCACGAGCCCATGGAAGCATGAAAATCACTTTAAACATGCTAATTTTAGCTCTAACACTGATGATCCACCTACAAATGTGAACTGGCGTTCAAAAATAAAACATTTGAAAACGGACCATTTTCCACATTTCTGAAGCATGACGTAATGGGGGGTGTTATCTCTTTTGTCGAAAATCAGCCGTTTTTGCTTGAACATTAAATGCCTCCAAATGGTATTTAATTACCTTCCCGAGCCCATGGAAGCATGAAAATCACTTTAAACATGCTAATTTTAGCTCTAACACTGATGATCCACCTTCAAATGTGAACTGAGGTTCAAAAATAAAACATTTGAAAACAGACCATTTTCCACATTTCTGAAGCATGACGTAATGGGGGGTGTTGTCTCTTTTGTCGAAAATCAGCCGTTTTTGCTCGAACATTTAATGCCTCCAAATGGTATTTAATACACTTCCCGGGGTGAAGAAACCCTTTTTGAGAACTCAGAGTGAGTAAATTGGCCATTTTCATGCACTTTTAACCATTCCATAAATCTTGTGTTTAGGGCCCCTGGAAGCATGAAAATCACTTTAAACTTGCTAATTTTAGCTCTAACACTGATGATCCACCTACAAATGTGATCTGACGTTCAAAAATAAAACATTTGAAAACGGACCATTTTCACATTTCTGAAGCATGACGTAATGGGGGGGTGTTATCTCTTTTGTCGAAAATCAGCCGTTTTTGCTCGAACATTAAATGCCTCCAAATAGTATTTAATTCACTTCCCGGGGTGAAGAAACCCTTTTTGAGAACTCAGAGTGAGTAAATTGGCCATTTTCATGCACTTTTAACCATTCCATAAATCTTGTGTTTAGGGCCCCTGGAAGCATGAAAATCACTTTAAACATGCTAATTTTAGCTCTAACACTGATGATCCACCTACAAATGTGAACTGACGTTCACAAATAAAACATTTGAAAATGGACCATTTTCCATATTTCTGAAGCATGACGTAATGGGGGGGTGTTATCTCTTTTGTCGAAAATCAGCCGTTTTTGCTTGAACATTAAATGCCTCCAAATGGTATTTAATTCACTTCCCGAGCCCCTGGAAGCATGAAAATCACTTTAAACATGCTAATTTTATCTCTAACACTGATGATCCACCTACAAATGGGAACTGACGTTCAAAAATAAAACATTTGAAAACGGACCATTTTTCACATTTCTGAAGCATGACGTAATGGGGGGGTGTTATCTCTTTTGTCGAAAATCAGCCGTTTTTGCTTGAACATTAAATGCCTCCAAATGGTATTTAATTACCTTCCCGAGCCCATGGAAGCATGAAAATCACTTTAAACATGCTAATTTTAGCTCTAACACTGATGATCCACCTACAAATGTGAACTGACGTTCAAAAATAAAACATTTGAAAACGGACCTTTTTCCACATTTCTGAAGCATGACGTAATGGGGGGGGTGTTATCTCTTTTGTCGAAAATCAGCCGTTTTTGCTTGAACATTAAATGCCTCCAAATGGTATTTAATTCACTTCCCGAGCCCCTGGAAGCATGAAAATCACTTTAAACATGCTAATTTTAGCTCTAACACTGATGATCCACCTACAAATGTGAACTGACGTTCAAAAATAAAACATTTGAAAACGGACCATTTTCCACATTTCTGAAGCATGACGTAATGGGGGGGTGTTATCTCTTTTGTCGAAAATCAGCCGTTTTTGCTCGAACATTAAATGCCTCCAAATAGTATTTAATTCACTTCCCGGGGTGAAGAAACCCTTTTTGAGAACTCAGAGTGAGTAAATTGGCCATTTTCATGCACTTTTAACCATTCCATAAATCTTGTGTTTAGGGCCCCTGGAAGCATGAAAATCACTTTAAACATGCTAATTTTAGCTCTAACACTGATGATCCACCAACAAATGTGAACTGACGTTCAAAAATAAAACATTGGAAAACGGACCATTTTCCACATTTCTGAAGCATGACGTAATGGGGGGGTGTTATCTCTTTTGTCGAAAATCAGCTGTTTTTGCTTGAACATTAAATGCCTCCAAATGGTATTTAATTACCTTCCCGAGCCCATGGAAGCATGAAAATCACTTTAAACATGCTAATTTTAGCTCTAACACCGATGATCCACCTACAAATGTGAACTGAGGTTCAAAAATAAAACATTTCAAAACAGACCATTTTCCACATTTCTGAAGCATGACGTAATGGGGGGGTGTTATCTCTTTTGTCGAAAATCAGCCGTTTTTGCTCGAACATTAAATGCCTCAAAATGGTATTTAATTCACTTCCCGGGTGAAGAAACCCTTTTTGAGAACTCAGAGTGAGTAAATTGGCCATTTTCATGCACTTTTAACCATTCCATAAATCTTGTGTTTAGGGCCCCTGGAAGCATGAAAATCACTTTAAACATGCTAATTTTAGCTCTAACACTGATGATCCACCTACAAATGTGAACTGACGTTCACAAATAAAACATTTGAAAATGGACCATTTTCCATATTTCTGAAGCATGACGTAATGGGGGGGTGTTATCTCTTTTGTCGAAAATCAGCCGTTTTTGCTTGAACATTAAATGCCTCCAAATGGTATTTAATTCACTTCCCGAGCCCCTGGAAGCATGAAAATCACTTTAAACATGCTAATTTTATCTCTAACACTGATGATCCACCTACAAATGGGAACTGACGTTCAAAAATAAAACATTTGAAAACGGACCATTTTTCACATTTCTGAAGCATGACGTAATGGGGGGGTGTTATCTCTTTTGTCGAAAATCAGCCGTTTTTGCTTGAACATTAAATGCCTCCAAATGGTATTTAATTACCTTCCCGAGCCCATGGAAGCATGAAAATCACTTTAAACATGCTAATTTTAGCTCTAACACCGATGATCCACCTACAAATGTGAACTGAGGTTCAAAAATAAAACATTTCAAAACAGACCATTTTCCACATTTCTGAAGCATGACGTAATGGGGTGGTGTTATCTCTTTTGTCGAAAATCAGCCGTTTTTGCTCGAACATTAAATGCCTCCAAATAGTATTTAATTTACTTCCCGGGGTGAAGAACCCCTTTTTGAGAACTCAGAGTGAGTAAATTGGCCATTTTCATGCACTTTTAACCATTCCATAAATCTTGTGTTTAGGGCCCCTGGAAGCATGAAAATCACTTTAAACATGCTAATTTTAGCTCTAACACTGATGATCCACCTACAAATGTGAACTGACGTTCAAAAATAAAACATTTGAAAACGGACCATTTTCCACATTTCTGAAGCATGACGTAATGGGGGGGGTGTTATCTCTTTTGTCGAAAATCAGCCGTTTTTGCTTGAACATTAAATGCCTCCAAATGGTATTTAATTCACTTCCCGAGCCCCTGGAAGCATGAAAATCACTTTAAACATGCTAATTTTAGCTCTAACACTGATGATCCACCTACAAATGTGAACTGACGTTCAAAAATAAAACATTTGAAAACGGACCATTTTCCACATTTCTGAAGCATGACGTAATGGGGGGGTGTTATCTCTTTTGTCGAAAATCAGCCGTTTTTGCTCGAACATTTAATGCCTCCAAATGGTATTTAATACACTTCCCGGGGTGAAGAAACCCTTTTTGAGAACTCAGAGTGAGTAAATTGGCCATTTTCATGCACTTTTAACCATTCCATAAATCTTGTGTTTAGGGCCCCTGGAAGCATGAAAATCACTTTAAACATGCTAATTTTAGCTCTAACACTGATGATCCACCTACAAATGTGATCTGACGTTCAAAAATAAAACATTTGAAAACGGACCATTTTCACATTTCTGAAGCATGACGTAATGGGGGGGTGTTATCTCTTTTGTCGAAAATCAGCCGTTTTTGCTCGAACATTAAATGCCTCCAAATAGTATTTAATTCACTTCCCGGGGTGAAGAAACCCTTTTTGAGAACTCAGAGTGAGTAAATTGGCCATTTTCATGCACTTTTAACCATTCCATAAATCTTGTGTTTAGGGCCCCTGGAAGCATGAAAATCACTTTAAACATGCTAATTTTAGCTCTAACACTGATGATCCACCTACAAATGTGAACTGACGTTCACAAATAAAACATTTGAAAATGGACCATTTTCCATATTTCTGAAGCATGACGTAATGGGGGGGTGTTATCTCTTTTGTCGAAAATCAGCCGTTTTTGCTTGAACATTAAATGCCTCCAAATGGTATTTAATTCACTTCCCGAGCCCCTGGAAGCATGAAAATCACTTTAAACATGCTAATTTTATCTCTAACACTGATGATCCACCTACAAATGGGAACTGACGTTCAAAAATAAAACATTTGAAAACGGACCATTTTTCACATTTCTGAAGCATGACGTAATGGGGGGGTGTTATCTCTTTTGTCGAAAATCAGCCGTTTTTGCTTGAACATTAAATGCCTCCAAATGGTATTTAATTACCTTCCCGAGCCCATGGAAGCATGAAAATCACTTTAAACATGCTAATTTTAGCTCTAACACTGATGATCCACCTACAAATGTGAACTGACGTTCAAAAATAAAACATTTGAAAACGGACCTTTTTCCACATTTCTGAAGCATGACGTAATGGGGGGGGTGTTATCTCTTTTGTCGAAAATCAGCCGTTTTTGCTTGAACATTAAATGCCTCCAAATGGTATTTAATTCACTTCCCGAGCCCCTGGAAGCATGAAAATCACTTTAAACATGCTAATTTTAGCTCTAACACTGATGATCCACCTACAAATGTGAACTGACGTTCAAAAATAAAACATTTGAAAACGGACCATTTTCCACATTTCTGAAGCATGACCTAATGGGGGGGTGTTATCTCTTTTGTCGAAAATCAGCCGTTTTTGCTCGAACATTAAATGCCTCAAAATGGTATTTAATTCACTTCCCGGGTGAAGAAACCCTTTTTGAGAACTCAGAGTGAGTAAATTGGCCATTTTCATGCACTTTTAACCATTCCATAAATCTTGTGTTTAGGGCCCCTGGAAGCATGAAAATCACTTTAAACATGCTAATTTTAGCTCTAACACTGATGATCCACCTACAAATGTGAACTGACGTTCACAAATAAAACATTTGAAAATGGACCATTTTCCATATTTCTGAAGCATGACGTAATGGGGGGGTGTTATCTCTTTTGTCGAAAATCAGCCGTTTTTGCTTGAACATTAAATGCCTCCAAATGGTATTTAATTCACTTCCCGAGCCCCTGGAAGCATGAAAATCACTTTAAACATGCTAATTTTATCTCTAACACTGATGATCCACCTACAAATGGGAACTGACGTTCAAAAATAAAACATTTGAAAACGGACCATTTTTCACATTTCTGAAGCATGACGTAATGGGGGGGTGTTATCTCTTTTGTCGAAAATCAGCCGTTTTTGCTTGAACATTAAATGCCTCCAAATGGTATTTAATTACCTTCCCGAGCCCATGGAAGCATGAAAATCACTTTAAACATGCTAATTTTAGCTCTAACACTGATGATCCACCTACAAATGTGAACTGACGTTCAAAAATAAAACATTTGAAAACGGACCTTTTTCCACATTTCTGAAGCATGACGTAATGGGGTGGTGTTATCTCTTTTGTCGAAAATCAGCCGTTTTTGCTCGAACATTAAATGCCTCCAAATAGTATTTAATTTACTTCCCGGGGTGAAGAACCCCTTTTTGAGAACTCAGAGTGAGTAAATTGGCCATTTTCATGCACTTTTAACCATTCCATAAATCTTGTGTTTAGGGCCCCTGGAAGCATGAAAATCACTTTAAACATGCTAATTTTAGCTCTAACACTGATGATCCACCTACAAATGTGAACTGACGTTCAAAAATAAAACATTTGAAAACGGACCATTTTCCACATTTCTGAAGCATGACGTAATGGGGGGGGTGTTATCTCTTTTGTCGAAAATCAGCCGTTTTTGCTTGAACATTAAATGCCTCCAAATGGTATTTAATTCACTTCCCGAGCCCCTGGAAGCATGAAAATCACTTTAAACATGCTAATTTTAGCTCTAACACTGATGATCCACCTACAAATGTGAACTGACGTTCAAAAATAAAACATTTGAAAACGGACCATTTTCCACATTTCTGAAGCATGACGTAATGGGGGGGTGTTATCTCTTTTGTCGAAAATCAGCCGTTTTTGCTCGAACATTAAATGCCTCCAAATAGTATTTAATTCACTTCCCGGGGTGAAGAAACCCTTTTTGAGAACTCAGAGTGAGTAAATTGGCCATTTTCATGCACTTTTAACCATTCCATAAATCTTGTGTTTAGGGCCCCTGGAAGCATGAAAATCACTTTAAACATGCTAATTTTAGCTCTAACACTGATGATCCACCAACAAATGTGAACTGACGTTCAAAAATAAAACATTGGAAAACGGACCATTTTCCACATTTCTGAAGCATGACGTAATGGGGGGGTGTTATCTCTTTTGTCGAAAATCAGCTGTTTTTGCTTGAACATTAAATGCCTCCAAATGGTATTTAATTACCTTCCCGAGCCCATGGAAGCATGAAAATCACTTTAAACATGCTAATTTTAGCTCTAACACCGATGATCCACCTACAAATGTGAACTGAGGTTCAAAAATAAAACATTTCAAAACAGACCATTTTCCACATTTCTGAAGCATGACGTAATGGGGGGGTGTTATCTCTTTTGTCGAAAATCAGCCGTTTTTGCTCGAACATTAAATGCCTCCAAATGGTATTTAATTCACTTCCCGGGTGAAGAAACCCTTTTTGAGAACTCAGAGTGAGTAAATTGGCCATTTTCATGCACTTTTAACCATTCCATAAATCTTGTGTTTAGGGCCCCTGGAAGCATGAAAATCACTTTAAACATGCTAATTTTAGCTCTAAAACTGATGATCCACCTACAAATGTGAACTGACGTTCAAAAATAAAACATTTGAAAGATGGACCATTTTCCACATTTCTGAAGCATGACGTAATGGGGGGGTGTTATCTCTTTTGTCGAAAATCAGCCGTTTTTGCTCGAACATTAAATGCCTCCAAATAGTATTTAATTTACTTCCCGGGGTGAAGAAACCCTTTTTGAGAACTCAGAGTGAGTAAATTGGCCATTTTCATGCACTTTTAACCATTCCATAAATCTTGTGTTTAGGGCCCCTGGAAGCATGAAAATCACTTTAAACATGCTAATTTTAGCTCTAACACTGATGATCCACCTACAAATGTGAACTGACGTTCAAAAATAAAACATTTGAAAACGGACCATTTTCCATATTTCTGAAGCATGACGTAATGGGGGGGTGTTATCTCTTTTGTCGAAAATCAGCCATTTTTGCTTGAACATTAAATGCCTCCAAATGGTATTTAATTCACTTCCCGAGCCCCTGGAAGCATGAAAATCACTTTAAACATGCTAATTTTAGCTCTAACACTGATAATCCACCTACAAATGGGAACTGACGTTCAAAAATAAAACATTTGAAAACGGACCATTTTCCACATTTCTGAAGCATGACGTAATGGGGGGGTGTTATCTCTTTTGTGGAAAATCAGCCGTTTTTGCTTGAACATTAAATGCCTCCAAATGGTATTTAATTACCTTCACGAGCCCATGGAAGCATGAAAATCACTTTAAACATGCTAATTTTAGCTCTAACACTGATGATCCACCTACAAATGTGAACTGGCGTTCAAAAATAAAACATTTGAAAACGGACCATTTTCCACATTTCTGAAGCATGACGTAATGGGGGGTGTTATCTCTTTTGTCGAAAATCAGCCGTTTTTGCTTGAACATTAAATGCCTCCAAATGGTATTTAATTACCTTCCCGAGCCCATGGAAGCATGAAAATCACTTTAAACATGCTAATTTGAGCTCTAACACTGATGATCCACCTTCAAATGTGAACTGAGGTTCAAAAATAAAACATTTGAAAACAGACCATTTTCCACATTTCTGAAGCATGACGTAATGGGGGGTGTTGTCTCTTTTGTTTAAAATCAGCCGTTTTTGCTCGAACATTTAATGCCTCCAAATGGTATTTAATACACTTCCCGGGGTGAAGAAACCCTTTTTGAGAACTCAGAGTGAGTAAATTGGCCATTTTCATGCACTTTTAACCATTCCATAAATCTTGTGTTTAGGGCCCCTGGAAGCATGAAAATCACTTTAAACATGCTAATTTTAGCTCTAACACTGATGATCCACCTACAAATGTGATCTGACGTTCAAAAATAAAACATTTGAAAACGGACCATTTTCACATTTCTGAAGCATGACGTAATGGGGGGGTGTTATCTCTTTTGTCGAAAATCAGCCGTTTTTGCTCGAACATTAAATGCCTCCAAATAGTATTTAATTTACTTCCCGGGGTGAAGAAACCCTTTTTGAGAACTCAGAGTGAGTAAATTGGCCATTTTCATGCACTTTTAACCATTCCATACATCTTGTGTTTAGGGACCCAGGAAGCATGAAAATCACTTTAAACGTGCTAATTTTAGCTCTAACACTGATGATCCACCTACAAATGTGAACTGACGTTCAAAAATAAAACATTTGAAAACAGACCATTTTCCACATTTCCGAAGCATGACGTAATGTGGGGGTGTTATCTCTTTTGTCGAAAATCAGACGTTTTTGCTCGAACATTAAATGCCTCCAAATGGTATTTAATTCACTTCCCGGGGTGAAGAAACCCTTTTTGAGAACTCAGAGTGAGTAAATTGGACATTTTCATGCACTTTTAACTATTCCATAAATCTTGTGTTTAGGGCCCCTGGAAGCATGAAAATCACTTTAAACATGCTAATTTTAGCTCTAACACTGATGATCCACCTACAAATGTGAACTGACGTTCAAAAATAAAACATTTGAAAACGGACCATTTTCCACATTTCTGAAGCATGACGTAATGGGGGGGTGTTATCTCTTTTCTCGAAAATCAGCCGTTTTTGCTTGAACATTAAAAGCCTCCAAATGGTATTTAATTCACTTCCCGAGCCCCTGGAAGCATGAAAATCACTTTAAACATGCTAATTTTAGCTCTAACACTGATAATCCACCTACAAATGGGAACTGACGTTCAAAAATAAAACATTTGAAAACGGACCATTTTCCACATTTCTGAAGCATGACGTAATGGGGGGTGTTATCTCTTTTGTCGAAAATCAGCCGTTTTTGCTTGAACATTAAATGCCTCCAAATGGTATTTAATTACCTTCCCGAGCCCATGGAAGCATGAAAATCACTTTAAACATGCTAATTTGAGCTCTAACACTGATGATCCACCTTCAAATGTGAACTGAGGTTCAAAAATAAAACATTTGAAAACAGACCATTTTCCACATTTCTGAAGCATGACGTAATGGGGGGTGTTGTCTCTTTTGTCGAAAATCAGCCGTTTTTGCTCGAACATTTAATGCCTCCAAATGGTATTTAATACACTTCCCGGGGTGAAGAAACCCTTTTTGAGAACTCAGAGTGAGTAAATTGGCCATTTTCATGCACTTTTAACCATTCCATAAATCTTGTGTTTAGGGCCCCTGGAAGCATGAAAATCACTTTAAACATGCTAATTTTAGCTCTAACACTGATGATCCACCTACAAATGTGATCTGACGTTCAAAAATAAAACATTTGAAAACGGACCATTTTCACATTTCTGAAGCATGACGTAATGGGGGGGTGTTATCTCTTTTGTCGAAAATCAGCCGTTTTTGCTCGAACATTAAATGCCTCCAAATAGTATTTAATTTACTTCCCGGGGTGAAGAAACCCTTTTTGAGAACTCAGAGTGAGTAAATTGGCCATTTTCATGCACTTTTAACCATTCCATACATCTTGTGTTTAGGGACCCAGGAAGCATGAAAATCACTTTAAACGTGCTAATTTTAGCTCTAACACTGATGATCCACCTACAAATGTGAACTGACGTTCAAAAATAAAACATTTGAAAACAGACCATTTTCCACATTTCCGAAGCATGACGTAATGTGGGGGTGTTATCTCTTTTGTCGAAAATCAGACGTTTTTGCTCGAACATTAAATGCCTCCAAATGGTATTTAATTCACTTCCCGGGGTGAAGAAACCCTTTTTGAGAACTCAGAGTGAGTAAATTGGACATTTTCATGCACTTTTAACTATTCCATAAATCTTGTGTTTAGGGCCCCTGGAAGCATGAAAATCACTTTAAACATGCTAATTTTAGCTCTAACACTGATGATCCACCTACAAATGTGAACTGACGTTCAAAAATAAAACATTTGAAAACGGACCATTTTCCACATTTCTGAAGCATGACGTAATGGGGGGGTGTTATCTCTTTTCTCGAAAATCAGCCGTTTTTGCTTGAACATTAAAAGCCTCCAAATGGTATTTAATTCACTTCCCGAGCCCCTGGAAGCATGAAAATCACTTTAAACATGCTAATTTTAGCTCTAACACTGATAATCCACCTACAAATGGGAACTGACGTTCAAAAATAAAACATTTGAAAACGGACCATTTCCCACATTTCTGAAGCATGACGTAATGGGGGGGTGTTATCTCTTTTGTCGAAAATCAGCCGTTTTTAGTCGAACATTAAATGCCTCCAAATAGTATTTAATTCACTTCCCGGGGTGAAGAAACCCTTTTTGAGAACTCAGAGTGAGTAAATTGGCCATTTTCATGCACTTTTAACCATTCCATAAATCTTGTGTTTAGGGCCCCTGGAAGCATGAAAATCACTTTAAACATGCTAATTTTAGCTCTAACACAGATGATCCACCTACAAATGTGAACTGACGTTCAAAAATAAAACATTTGAAAACGGACCATTTTCCACATTTCTGAAGCATGACGTAATGGGGGGGGTGTTATCTCTTTTGTCGAAAATCAGCCGTTTTTGCTTGAACATTAAATGCCTCCAAATGGTATTTAATTCACTTCCCGAGCCCCTGGAAGCATGAAAATCACTTTAAACATGGTAATTTTAGCTCTAACACTGATGATCCACCTACAAATGTGAACTGACGTTCAAAAATAAAACATTTGAAAACGGACCATTTCCCACATTTCTGAAGCATGACGTAATGGGGGGGTGTTATCTCTTTTGTCGAAAATCAGCCGTTTTTAGTCGAACATTAAATGCCTCCAAATAGTATTTAATTCACTTCCCGGGGTGAAGAAACCCTTTTTGAGAACTCAGAGTGAGTAAATTGGCCATTTTCATGCACTTTTAACCATTCCATAAATCTTGTGTTTAGGGCCCCTGGAAGCATGAAAATCACTTTAAACATGCTAATTTTAGCTCTAACACAGATGATCCACCTACAAATGTGAACTGACGTTCAAAAATAAAACATTTGAAAACGGACCATTTTCCACATTTCTGAAGCATGACGTAATGGGGGGGGTGTTATCTCTTTTGTCGAAAATCAGCCGTTTTTGCTTGAACATTAAATGCCTCCAAATGGTATTTAATTCACTTCCCGAGCCCCTGGAAGCATGAAAATCACTTTAAACATGCTAATTTTAGCTCTAACACTGATGATCCACCTACAAATGTGAACTGACGTTCAAAAATAAAACATTTGAAAACGGACCATTTTCCACATTTCTGAAGCATGACGTAATGGGGGGTGTTATCTCTTTTGTCGAAAATCAGCCGTTTTTGCTCGAACATTAAATGCCTCCAAATGGTATTTAATTCACTTCCCGGGGTGAAGAAACCCTTTTTGAGAACTCAGAGTGAGTAAATTGGCCATTTTCATGCACTTATAACCATTCCATAAATTTTGTGTTTAGGGCCCCTGGAAGCATGAAAATCACTTTAAACATGGTAATTTTAGCTCTAACACTGATGATCCACCTACAAATGTGAACTGACGTTCAAAAATAAAACATTTGAAAACGGACCATTTTCCACATTTCTGAAGCATGACGTAATGGGGGGTGTTATCTCTTTTGTCGAAAATCAGCCATTTTTTGCTCGAACATTAAATGCCTCCAAATGGTATTTAATTCACTTCCCGGGGTGAAGAAACCCTTTTTGAGAACTCAGAGTGAGTAAATTGGCCATTTTCATGCACTTTTAACCATTCCATAAATCTTGTGTTTAGGGACCCTGGAAGCATGAAAATCACTTTAAACGTGCTAATTTTAGCTCTAACACTGATGATCCACCTACAAATGTGAACTGACGTTCAAAAATAAAACATTTGAAAACAGACCATTTTCCACATTTCTGAAGTATGACGTAATGGGGGGTGTTATCTCTTTTGTCGAAAATCAGCCGTTTTTGCTCGAACATTAAATGCCTCCAAATGGTATTTAATTCACTTCCCGGGGTGAAGAAACCCTTTTTGAGAACTCAGAGTGAGTAAATTGGCCATTTTCATGCACTTATAACCATTCCATAAATCTTGTGTTTAGGGCCCCTGGAAGCATGAAAATCACTTTAAACATGGTAATTTTAGCTCTAACACTGATGATCCACCTACAAATGTGAACTGACGTTCAAAAATAAAACATTTGAAAACGGACCATTTTCCACATTTCTGAAGCATGACGTAATGGGGGGGGTGTTATCTCTTTTGTAAAAAATCAGCCATTTTTTGCTCGAACATTAAATGCCTCCAAATGGTATTTAATTCACTTCCCGGGGTGAAGAAACCCTTTTTGAGAACTCAGAGTGAGTAAATTGGCCATTTTCATGCACTTTTAACCATTCCATAAATCTTGTGTTTAGGGACCCTGGAAGCATGAAAATCACTTTAAACGTGCTAATTTTAGCTCTAACACTGATGATCCACCTACAAATGTGAACTGACGTTCAAAAATAAAACATTTGAAAACAGACCATTTTCCACATTTCTGAAGTATGACGTAATGGGGGGTGTTATCTCTTTTGTCGAAAATCAGCCGTTTTTGCTCGAACATTAAATGCCTCCAAATGGTATTTAATTAACTTCCCGGGGTGAAGAAACCCTTTTTGAGAACTCAGAGTGAGTAAATTGGCCATTTTCATTCACTTTTAACCATTCCATAAATCTTGTGTTTAGGGCCCCTGGAAGCATGAAAATCACTTTAAACGTGCTAATTTTAGCTCTAACACTGATGATCCACCTACAAATGTGAACTGACGTTCAAAAATAAAACATTTGAAAACGGACCATTTTCCACATTTCTGAAGCATGACGTAATGGGGGGGTGTTATCTCTTTTGTCGAAAATCAGCCATTTTTGCTTGAACATTAAATGCCTCCAAATGGTATTTAATTCACTTACCAAGCCCCTGGAAGCATGAAAATCACTTTAAACATGCTAATTTTAGCTCTAACACTGATGATCCACCTACAAATGTGAACTGACGTTCAAAAATAAAACATTTGAAAACGGACCATTTTCCACATTTCTGAAGCATGACGTAATGGGGGGGTGTTATCTCTTTTGTCGAAAATCAGCCGTTTTTGCTCGAACATTAAATGCCTCCAAATAGTATTTAATTCACTTCCCGGGGTGAAGAAACCCTTTTTGAGAACTCAGAGTGAGTAAATTGGCCATTTTCATGCACTTTTAACCATTCCATAAATCTTGTGTTTAGGGCCCCTGGAAGCATGAAAATCACTTTAAACATGCTAATTTTAGCTCTAACACTGATGATCCACCTACAAATGTGAACTGACGTTCACAAATAAAACATTTGAAAATGGACCATTTTCCATATTTCTGAAGCATGACGTAATGGGGGGGTGTTATCTCTTTTGTCGAAAATCAGCCGTTTTTGCTTGAACATTAAATGCCTCCAAATGGTATTTAATTCACTTCCCGAGCCCCTGGAAGCATGAAAATCACTTTAAACATGCTAATTTTATCTCTAACACTGATGATCCACCTACAAATGGGAACTGACGTTCAAAAATAAAACATTTGAAAACGGACCATTTTTCACATTTCTGAAGCATGACGTAATGGGGGGGTGTTATCTCTTTTGTCGAAAATCAGCCGTTTTTGCTTGAACATTAAATGCCTCCAAATGGTATTTAATTACCTTCCCGAGCCCATGGAAGCATGAAAATCACTTTAAACATGCTAATTTTAGCTCTAACACTGATGATCCACCTACAAATGTGAACTGACGTTCAAAAATAAAACATTTGAAAACGGACCTTTTTCCACATTTCTGAAGCATGACGTAATGGGGTGGTGTTATCTCTTTTGTCGAAAATCAGCCGTTTTTGCTCGAACATTAAATGCCTCCAAATAGTATTTAATTTACTTCCCGGGGTGAAGAAACCCTTTTTGAGAACTCAGAGTGAGTAAATTGGCCATTTTCATGCACTTTTAACCATTCCATAAATCTTGTGTTTAGGGCCCCTGGAAGCATGAAAATCACTTTAAACATGCTAATTTTAGCTCTAACACTGATGATCCACCTACAAATGTGAACTGACGTTCAAAAATAAAACATTTGAAAACGGACCATTTTCCACATTTCTGAAGCATGACGTAATGGGGGGGGTGTTATCTCTTTTGTCGAAAATCAGCCGTTTTTGCTTGAACATTAAATGCCTCCAAATGGTATTTAATTCACTTCCCGAGCCCCTGGAAGCATGAAAATCACTTTAAACATGCTAATTTTAGCTCTAACACTGATGATCCACCTACAAATGTGAACTGACGTTCAAAAATAAAACATTTGAAAATGGACCATTTTCCACATTTCTGAAGCATGACGTAATGGGGGGGTGTTATCTCTTTTGTCGAAAATCAGCCGTTTTTGCTCGAACATTAAATGCCTCCAAATAGTATTTAATTCACTTCCCGGGGTGAAGAAACCCTTTTTGAGAACTCAGAGTGAGTAAATTGGCCATTTTCATGCACTTTTAACCATTCCATAAATCTTGTGTTTAGGGCCCCTGGAAGCATGAAAATCACTTTAAACATGCTAATTTTAGCTCTAACACTGATGATCCACCAACAAATGTGAACTGACGTTCAAAAATAAAACATTGGAAAACGGACCATTTTCCACATTTCTGAAGCATGACGTAATGGGGGGGTGTTATCTCTTTTGTCGAAAATCAGCTGTTTTTGCTTGAACATTAAATGCCTCCAAATGGTATTTAATTACCTTCCCGAGCCCATGGAAGCATGAAAATCACTTTAAACATGCTAATTTTAGCTCTAACACCGATGATCCACCTACAAATGTGAACTGAGGTTCAAAAATAAAACATTTCAAAACAGACCATTTTCCACATTTCTGAAGCATGACGTAATGGGGGGGTGTTATCTCTTTTGTCGAAAATCAGCCGTTTTTGCTCGAACATTAAATGCCTCCAAATGGTATTTAATTCACTTCCCGGGTGAAGAAACCCTTTTTGAGAACTCAGAGTGAGTAAATTGGCCATTTTCATGCACTTTTAACCATTCCATAAATCTTGTGTTTAGGGCCCCTGGAAGCATGAAAATCACTTTAAACATGCTAATTTTAGCTCTAAAACTGATGATCCACCTACAAATGTGAACTGACGTTCAAAAATAAAACATTTGAAAGATGGACCATTTTCCACATTTCTGAAGCATGACGTAATGGGGGGGTGTTATCTCTTTTGTCGAAAATCAGCCGTTTTTGCTCGAACATTAAATGCCTCCAAATAGTATTTAATTTACTTCCCGGGGTGAAGAAACCCTTTTTGAGAACTCAGAGTGAGTAAATTGGCCATTTTCATGCACTTTTAACCATTCCATAAATCTTGTGTTTAGGGCCCCTGGAAGCATGAAAATCACTTTAAACATGCTAATTTTAGCTCTAACACTGATGATCCACCTACAAATGTGAACTGACGTTCAAAAATAAAACATTTGAAAACGGACCATTTTCCATATTTCTGAAGCATGACGTAATGGGGGGGTGTTATCTCTTTTGTCGAAAATCAGCCGTTTTTGCTTGAACATTAAATGCCTCCAAATGGTATTTAATTCACTTCCCGAGCCCCTGGAAGCATGAAAATCACTTTAAACATGCTAATTGTAGCTCTAACACTGATAATCCACCTACAAATGGGAACTGACGTTCAAAAATAAAACATTTGAAAACGGACCATTTTCCACATTTCTGAAGCATGACGTAATGGGGGGGTGTTATCTCTTTTGTGGAAAATCAGCCGTTTTTGCTTGAACATTAAATGCCTCCAAATGGTATTTAATTACCTTCACGAGCCCATGGAAGCATGAAAATCACTTTAAACATGCTAATTTTAGCTCTAACACTGATGATCCACCTACAAATGTGAACTGGCGTTCAAAAATAAAACATTTGAAAACGGACCATTTTCCACATTTCTGAAGCATGACGTAATGGGGGGGTGTTATCTCTTTTGTCGAAAATCAGCCGTTTTTGCTCGAACATTAAATGCCTCCAAATAGTATTTAATTTACTTCCCGGGGTGAAGAAACCCTTTTTGAGAACTCAGAGTGAGTAAATTGGCCATTTTCATGCACTTTTAACCATTCCATAAATCTTGTGTTTAGGGCCCCTGGAAGCATGAAAATCACTTTAAACATGCTAATTTTAGCTCTAACACTGATGATCCACCTACAAATGTGAACTGACGTTCAAAAATAAAACATTTGAAAACGGACCATTTTCCACATTTCTGAAGCATGACGTAATGGGGGGGGGGTGTTATCTCTTTTGTCGAAAATCAGCCGTTTTTGCTTGAACATTAAATTCCTCCAAATGGTATTTAATTCACTTCCCGAGCCCCTGGAAGCATGAAAATCACTTTAAACATGCTCATTTTAGCTCTAACACTGATGATCCACCTACAAATGTGAACTGACGTTCAAAAATAAAACATTTGAAAACGGACCATTTTCCACATTTCTGAAGCATGATGTAATGGGGGGTGTTATCTCTTTTGTCGAAAATCAGCCGTTTTTGCTCGAACATTAAATGCCTCCAAATAGTATTTAATTCACTTCCCGGGGTGAAGAAACCCTTTTTGAGAACTCAGAGTGAGTAAATTGGCCATTTTCATGCACTTTTAACCATTCCATAAATCTTGTGTTTAGGGCCCCTGGAAGCATGAAAATCACTTTAAACATGCTAATTTTAGCTCTAACACTGATGATCCACCTACAAATGTGAACTGACGTTCAAAAATAATTCATTTGAAAACGGACCATTTTCCACATTTCTGAAGCATGACGTAATGGGGGGGTGTTATCTCTTTTGTAGAAAATCAGCCGTTTTTGCTTGAACATTAAATGCCTCCAAATGGTATTTAATTACCTTCCCAAGCCCATGGAAGCATGAAAATCACTTTAAACATGCTAATTTTAGCTCTAACACTGATGATCCACCTACAAATGTGAACTGACGTTCACAAATAAAACATTTGAAAATGGACCATTTTCCATATTTCTGAAGCATGACGTAATGGGGGGGTGTTATCTCTTTTGTCGAAAATCAGCCGTTTTTGCTTGAACATTAAATGCCTCCAAATGGTATTTAATTCACTTCCCGAGCCCCTGGAAGCATGAAAATCACTTTAAACATGCTAATTTTATCTCTAACACTGATGATCCACCTACAAATGGGAACTGACGTTCAAAAATAAAACATTTGAAAACGGACCATTTTTCACATTTCTGAAGCATGACGTAATGGGGGGGTGTTATCTCTTTTGTCGAAAATCAGCCGTTTTTGCTTGAACATTAAATGCCTCCAAATGGTATTTAATTACCTTCCCGAGCCCATGGAAGCATGAAAATCACTTTAAACATGCTAATTTTAGCTCTAACACTGATGATCCACCTACAAATGTGAACTGACGTTCAAAAATAAAACATTTGAAAACGGACCTTTTTCCACATTTCTGAAGCATGACGTAATGGGGTGGTGTTATCTCTTTTGTCGAAAATCAGCCGTTTTTGCTCGAACATTAAATGCCTCCAAATAGTATTTAATTTACTTCCCGGGGTGAAGAAACCCTTTTTGAGAACTCAGAGTGAGTAAATTGGCCATTTTCATGCACTTTTAACCATTCCATAAATCTTGTGTTTAGGGCCCCTGGAAGCATGAAAATCACTTTAAACATGCTAATTTTAGCTCTAACACTGATGATCCACCTACAAATGTGAACTGACGTTCAAAAATAAAACATTTGAAAACGGACCATTTTCCACATTTCTGAAGCATGACGTAATGGGGGGGGTGTTATCTCTTTTGTCGAAAATCAGCCGTTTTTGCTTGAACATTAAATGCCTCCAAATGGTATTTAATTCACTTCCCGAGCCCCTGGAAGCATGAAAATCACTTTAAACATGCTAATTTTAGCTCTAACACTGATGATCCACCTACAAATGTGAACATGCCGTTCAAAAATAAAACATTTGAAAACGGACCATTTTCCACATTTCTGAAGCATGACGTAATGGGGGGGTGTTATCTCTTTTGTCGAAAATCAGCCGTTTTTGCTCGAACATTAAATGCCTCCAAATAGTATTTAATTCACTTCCCGGGGTGAAGAAACCCTTTTTGAGAACTCAGAGTGAGTAAATTGGCCATTTTCATGCACTTTTAACCATTCCATAAATCTTGTGTTTAGGGCCCCTGGAAGCATGAAAATCACTTTAAACATGCTAATTTTAGCTCTAACACTGATGATCCACCAACAAATGTGAACTGACGTTCAAAAATAAAACATTGGAAAACGGACCATTTTCCACATTTCTGAAGCATGACGTAATGGGGGGGTGTTATCTCTTTTGTCGAAAATCAGCTGTTTTTGCTTGAACATTAAATGCCTCCAAATGGTATTTAATTACCTTCCCGAGCCCATGGAAGCATGAAAATCACTTTAAACATGCTAATTTTAGCTCTAACACCGATGATCCACCTACAAATGTGAACTGAGGTTCAAAAATAAAACATTTCAAAACAGACCATTTTCCACATTTCTGAAGCATGACGTAATGGGGGGGTGTTATCTCTTTTGTCGAAAATCAGCCGTTTTTGCTCGAACATTAAATGCCTCCAAATGGTATTTAATTCACTTCCCGGGTGAAGAAACCCTTTTTGAGAACTCAGAGTGAGTAAATTGGCCATTTTCATGCACTTTTAACCATTCCATAAATCTTGTGTTTAGGGCCCCTGGAAGCATGAAAATCACTTTAAACATGCTAATTTTAGCTCTAAAACTGATGATCCACCTACAAATGTGAACTGACGTTCAAAAATAAAACATTTGAAAGATGGACCATTTTCCACATTTCTGAAGCATGACGTAATGGGGGGGTGTTATCTCTTTTGTCGAAAATCAGCCGTTTTTGCTCGAACATTAAATGCCTCCAAATAGTATTTAATTCACTTCCCGGGGTGAAGAAACCCTTTTTGAGAACTCAGAGTGAGTAAATTGGCCATTTTCATGCACTTTTAACCATTCCATAAATCTTGTGTTTAGGGCCCCTGGAAGCATGAAAATCACTTTAAACATGCTAATTTTAGCTCTAACACTGATGATCCACCAACAAATGTGAACTGACGTTCAAAAATAAAACATTGGAAAACGGACCATTTTCCACATTTCTGAAGCATGACGTAATGGGGGGGTGTTATCTCTTTTGTCGAAAATCAGCCGTTTTTGCTTGAACATTAAATGCCTCCAAATGGTATTTAATTACCTTCCCGAGCCCATGGAAGCATGAAAATCACTTTAAACATGCTAATTTTAGCTCTAACACCGATGATCCACCTACAAATGTGAACTGAGGTTCAAAAATAAAACATTTGAAAACAGACCATTTTCCACATTTCTGAAGCATGACGTAATGGGGGGGTGTTATCTCTTTTGTCGAAAATCAGCCGTTTTTGCTCGAACATTAAATGCCTCCAAATGGTATTTAATTCACTTCCCGGGTGAAGAAACCCTTTTTGAGAACTCAGAGTGAGTAAATTGGCCATTTTCATGCACTTTTAACCATTCCATAAATCTTGTGTTTAAGGCCCCTGGAAGCATGAAAATCACTTTAAACATGCTAATTTTAGCTCTAAAACTGATGATCCACCTACAAATGTGAACTGACGTTCAAAAATAAAACATTTGAAAGATGGACCATTTTCCACATTTCTGAAGCATGACGTAATGGGGGGGTGTTATCTCTTTTGTCGAAAATCAGCCGTTTTTGCTCGAACATTAAATGCCTCCAATAGTATTTAATTTACTTCCCGGGGTGAAGAAACCCTTTTTGAGAACTCAGAGTGAGTAAATTGGCCATTTTCATGCACTTTTAACCATTCCATAAATCTTGTGTTTAGGGCCCCTGGAAGCATGAAAATCACTTTAAACATGCTAATTTTAGCTCTAACACTGATGATCCACCTACAAATGTGAACTGACGTTCAAAAATAAAACATTTGAAAATGGACCATTTTCCATATTTCTGAAGCATGACGTAATGGGGGGGTGTTATCTCTTTTGTCGAAAATCAGCCGTTTTTGCTTGAACATTAAATGCCTCCAAATGGTATTTAATTCACTTCCCGAGCCCCTGGAAGCATGAAAATCACTTTAAACATGCTAATTTTAGCTCTAAAACTGATGATCCACCTACAAATGTGAACTGACGTTCAAAAATAAAACATTTGAAAGATGGACCATTTTCCACATTTCTGAAGCATGACGTAATGGGGGGGTGTTATCTCTTTTGTCGAAAATCAGCCGTTTTTGCTCGAACATTAAATGCCTCCAAATAGTATTTAATTTACTTCCCGGGGTGAAGAAACCCTTTTTGAGAACTCAGAGTGAGTAAATTGGCCATTTTCATGCACTTTTAACCATTCCATAAATCTTGTGTTTAGGGCCCCTGGAAGCATGAAAATCACTTTAAACATGCTAATTTTAGCTCTAACACTGATGATCCACCTACAAATGTGAACTGACGTTCAAAAATAAAACATTTGAAAACGGACCATTTTCCATATTTCTGAAGCATGACGTAATGGGGGGGTGTTATCTCTTTTGTCGAAAATCAGCCGTTTTTGCTTGAACATTAAATGCCTCCAAATGGTATTTAATTCACTTCCCGAGCCCCTGGAAGCATGAAAATCACTGTAAACATGCTAATTTTAGCTCTAACACTTATAATCCACCTACAAATGGGAACTGACGTTCAAAAATAAAACATTTGAAAACGGACCATTTTCCACATTTCTGAAGCATGACGTAATGGGGGGGTGTTATCTCTTTTGTGGAAAATCAGCCGTTTTTGCTTGAACATTAAATGCCTCCAAATGGTATTTAATTACCTTCACGAGCCCATGGAAGCATGAAAATCACTTTAAACATGCTAATTTTAGCTCTAACACTGATGATCCACCTACAAATGTGAACTGACGTTCAAAAATAAAACATTTGAAAACGGACCATTTTCCACATTTCTGAAGCATGACGTAATGGGGGGGTGTTATCTCTTTTGTCGAAAATCAGCCGTTTTTGCTCGAACATTAAATGCCTCCAAATAGTATTTAATTTACTTCCCGGGGTGAAGAAACCCTTTTTGAGAACTCAGAGTGAGTAAATTGGCCATTTTCATGCACTTTTAACCATTCCATAAATCTTGTGTTTAGGGCCCCTGGAAGCATGAAAATCACTTTAAACATGCTAATTTTAGCTCTAACACTGATGATCCACCTACAAATGTGAACTGACGTTCAAAAATAAATCATTTGAAAACGGACCATTTTCCACATTTCTGAAGCATGATGTAATGGGGGGGTGTTATCTCTTTTGTCGAAAATCAGCCGTTTTTGCTCGAACATTAAATGCCTCCAAATAGTATTTAATTCACTTCCCGGGGTGAAGAAACCCTTTTTGAGAACTCAGAGTGAGTAAATTGGCCGTTTTCATGCACTTTTAACCATTCCATAAATCTTGTGTTTAGGGCCCCTGGAAGCATGAAAATCACTTTAAACATGCTAATTTTAGCTCTAACACTGATGATCCACCTACAAATGTGAACTGACGTTCAAAAATAATTCATTTGAAAACGGACCATTTTCCACATTTCTGAAGCATGACGTAATGGGGGGGTGTTATCTCTTTTGTAGAAAATCAGCCGTTTTTGCTTGAACATTAAATGCCTCCAAATGGTATTTAATTACCTTCCCAAGCCCATGGAAGCATGAAAATCACTTTAAACATGCTAATTTTAGCTCTAACACTGATGATCCACCTACAAATGTGAACTGAGGTTCAAAAATAAAACATTTGAAAACAGACCATTTTCCACATTTCTGAAGCATGACGTAATGGGGGGTGTTGTCTCTTTTGTCGAAAATCAGCCGTTTTTGCTCGAACATTTAATGCCTCCAAATGGTATTTAATACACTTCCCGGGGTGAAGAAACCCTTTTTGAGAACTCAGAGTGAGTAAATTGGCCATTTTCATGCACTTTTAACCATTCCATAAATCTTGTGTTTAGGGCCCCTGGAAGCATGAAAATCACTTTAAACATGCTAATTTTAGCTCTAACACTGATGATCCACCTACAAATGTGATCTGACGTTCAAAAATAAAACATTTGAAAACGGACCATTTTCCACATTTCTGAAGCATGACGTAATGGGGGGGTGTTATCTCTTTTGTCGAAAATCAGCCGTTTTTGCTCGAACATTAAATGCCTCCAAATAGTATTTAATTTACTTCCCGGGGTGAAGAAACCCTTTTTGAGAACTCAGAGTGAGTAAATTGGCCGTTTTCATGCACTTTTAACCATTCCATAAATCTTGTGTTTAGGGCCCCTGGAAGCATGAAAATCACTTTAAACATGCTAATTTTAGCTCTAACACTGATGATCCACCTACAAATGTGAACTGACGTTCAAAAATAAAACATTTGAAAACGGACCATTTTCCACATTTCTGAAGCATGACGTAATGGGGGGGTGTTATCTCTTTTGTCGAAAATCAGCCATTTTTGCTTGAACATTAAATGCCTCCAAATGGTATTTAATTCACTTCCCGAGCCCCTGGAAGCATGAAAATCACTTTAAACATGCTAATTTTAGCTCTAACACTGATGATCCACCTACAAATGTGAACTGACGTTCAAAAATAAAACATTTGAAAACGGACCATTTTCCACATTTCTGAAGCATGACGTAATGGGGGGGTGTTATCTCTTTTGTCGAAAATCAGCCGTTTTTGCTCGAACATTAAATGCCTCCAAATAGTATTTAATTCACTTCCCGGGGTGAAGAAACCCTTTTTGAGAACTCAGAGTGAGTAAATTGGCCATTTTCATGCACTTTTAACCATTCCATAAATCTTGTGTTTAGGGCCCCTGGAAGCATGAAAATCACTTTAAACATGCTAATTTTAGCTCTAACACTGATGATCCACCTACAAATGTGAACTGACGTTCAAAAATAAAACATTTGAAAACGGACCATTTTCCACATTTTTGAAGCATGACGTAATGGGGGGGTGTTATCTCTTTTGTCGAAAATCAGCTGTTTTTGCTCGAACATTAAATGCCTCCAAATGGTATTTAATTACCTTCCCGGGGTGAAGAAACGCTTTTTGAGAACTCAGAGTGAGTAAATTGGCCATTTTCATGCACTTTTAACCATTCCATAAATCTTGTGTTTAGGGCCCCTGGAAGCATGAAAATCACTTTAAACATGCTAATTTTAGCTCTAACACTGATGATCCACCTACAAATGTGAACTGACGTTCAAAAATAAAACATTTGAAAACTGACCATTTTACACATTTCTGAAGCATGACGTAATGGGGGGGTGTTATCTCTTTTGTCGAAAATCAGCCGTTTTTGCTTGAACATTAAATGCCTCCAAATGGTATTTAATTCACTTCCCGAGCCCGTGGAAGCATGAAAATCACTTTAAACATGCTAATTTTAGCTCTAACACTGATGATCCACCTACAAATGTGAACTGACGTTCAAAAATAAAACATTTGAAAACGGACCATTTTCCACATTTCTGAAGCATGACGTAATGGGGGGTGTTATCTCTTTTGTCGAAAATCAGCTGTTTTTGCTTGAACATTAAATGCCTCCAAATAGCATTTAATTCACTTCCCGGGGTGAAGAAACCCTTTTTGAGAACTCAGAGTGAGTAAATTGGCCATTTTCATGCACTTTTAACCATTCCATAAATCTTGTGTTTAGGGCCCGTGGAAGCATGAAAATCACTTTAAACACGCTAATTTTAGCTCTAACACTGATGATCCACCTACAAATGTGAACTGACGTTCAAAAATAAAACATTTGAAAACGGACCATTTTCCACATTTTTGAAGCATGACGTAATGGGGGGGTGTTATCTCTTTTGTCGAAAATCAGCTGTTTTTGCTCGAACATTAAATGCCTCCAAATGGTATTTAATTACCTTCCCGGGGTGAAGAAATGCTTTTTGAGAACTCAGAGTGAGTAAATTGGCCATTTTCATGCACTTTTAACCATTCAATAAATCTTGTGTTTAGGGCCCCATGGAAGCATGAAAATCACTTTAAACATGCTAATTTTAGCTCTAACACTGATGATCCACCTACAAATGTGAACTGACGTTCAAAAATAAAACATTTGAAAACGGACCATTTTACACATTTCTGAAGCATGACGTAATGGGGGGGTGTTATCTCTTTTGCCGAAAATCAGCTGTTTTTGCTTGAACATTAAATGCCTCCAAATGGTATTTAATTCACTTCCCAAGCCCCTGGAAGCATGAAAATCACTTTAAACATGCTAATTTTAGCTCTAACACTGATGATCCACCTACAAATGTGAACTGACGTTCAAAAATAAAACATTTGAAAACGGACCATTTTACACATTTCTGAAGCATGACGTAATGGGGGGGTGTTATCTCTTTTGTCGAAAATCAGCTGTTTTTGCTTGAACATTAAATGCCTCCAAATGGTATTTAGTTCACTTCCCGAGCCCCTGGAAGCATGAAAATCACTTTAAACATGCTAATTTTAGCTCGAACACTGATGATCCACCTACAAATGTGAACTGACGTTCAAAAATAAAACATTTGAAAACGGACCATTTTCCACATTTCTGAAGCATGACGTAATGGGGGGGTGTTATCTCTTTTGTCGAAAATCAGCCGTTTTTGCTCGAACAGTAAATGCCTCCAAATGGTATTTAATTAACTTCCCGGGGGTGAAGAAACCCTTTTTGAGAACTCAGAGTGAGTAAATTGGCCATTTTCATGCACTTTTAACCATTCCATAAATCTTGTGTTTAGGGCCCCTGGAAGCATGAAAATCACTTTAAACATGCTAATTTTAGCTCTAACACTGATGATCCACCTACAAATGTGAACTGACGTTCAAAAATAAAACATTTGAAAACGGACCATTTTCCACATTTCTGAAGCATGACGTAATGGGGGGGTGTTATCTCTTTTGTCGAAAATCAGCCGTTTTTGCTTGAACATTAAATGCCTCCAAATGGTATTTAATTCACTTCCCGAGCCCCTGGAAGCATGAAAATCACTTTAAACATGCTAATTTTAGCTCTAACACTGATGATCCACCTACAAATGTGAACTGACGTTCAAAAATAAAACATTTGAAAACGGACCATTTTCCACATTTCTGAAGCATGACGTAATGGGGGGGTGTTATCTCTTTTGTCGAAAATCAGCTGTTTTTGCTCGAACATTAAATGCCTCCAAATGGTATTTAATTAACTTCCCGGGGTGAAGAAACCCTTTTTGAGAACTCAGAGTGAGTAAATTGGCCATTTTCATGCACTTTTAACCATTCCATAAATCTTGTGTTTAGGGCCCCTGGAAGCATGAAAATCACTTTAAACATGCTAATTTTAGCTCTAACACTGATGATCCACCTACAAATGTGAACTGACGTTCAAAAATAAAAAATTTGAAAACGGACCATTTTCCACATTTCTGAAGCATGACGTAATGGTGGGTGTTATCTCTTTTGTCGAAAATCAGCCGTTTTTGCTTGAACATTAAATGCCTCCAAATGGTATTTAATTCACTTCCCGAGCCCCTGGAAGCATGAAAATCACTTTAAATATGCTAATTTTAGCTCTAACACTGATGATCCACCTACAAATGTGAACTGACGTTCAAAAATAAAACATTTGAAAACGGACCATTTTCCACATTTTTGAAGCATGACGTAATGGGGGGGTGTTATCTCTTTTTTCGAAAATCAGCCGTTTTTGCTCGAACATTAAATGCCTCCAAATGGTATTTAATTCACTTCCCGGGGTGAAGAAACCCTTTTTGAGAACTCAGAGTGAGTAAATTGGCCATTTTCATGCACTTTTAACCATTCCATAAATCTTGTGTTTAGGGCCCCTGGAAGCATGAAAATCACTTTAAACATGCTAATTTTAGCTCTAACACTGATGATCCACCTACAAATGTGAACTGACGTTCAAAAATAAAACATTTGAAAACGGACCATTTTACACATTTCTGAAGCATGACGTAATGGGGGGGTGTTATCTCTTTTGTCGAAAATCAGCTGTTTTTGCTTGAACATTAAATGCCTCCAAATGGTATTTAATTCACTTCCCAAGCCCCTGGAAGCATGAAAATCACTTTAAACATGCTAATTTTAGCTCTAACACTGATGATCCACCTACAAATGTGAATTGACGTTCAAAAATAAAACATTTGAAAACGGACCATTTTACACATTTCTGAAGCATGACGTAATGGGGGGGTGTTATCTCTTTTGTCGAAAATCAGCTGTTTTTGCTTGAACATTAAATGCCTCCAAATGGTATTTAATTCACTTCCCGAGCCCCTGGAAGCATGAAAATAACTTTAAACATGCTAATTTTAGCTCGAACACTGATGATCCACCTACAAATGTGAACTGACGTTCAAAAATAAAACATTTGAAAACGGACCATTTTCCACATTTCTGAAGCATGACGTAATGGGGGGGTGTTATCTCTTTTGTCGAAAATCAGCCGTTTTTGCTCGAACAGTAAATGCCTCCAAATGGAATTTAATTAACTTCCCGGGGGTGAAGAAACCCTTTTTGAGAACTCAGAGTGAGTAAATTGGCCATTTTCATGCACTTTTAACCATTCCATAAATCTTGTGTTTAGGGCCCCTGGAAGCATGAAAATCACTTTAAACATGCTAATTTTAGCTCTAACACTGATGATCCACCTACAAATGTGAACTGACGTTCAAAAATAAAACATTTGAAAACGGACCATTTTCCACATTTCTGAAGCATGACGTAATGGGGGGGTGTTATCTCTTTTGTCGAAAATCAGCCGTTTTTGCTTGAACATTAAATGCCTCCAAATGGTATTTAATTCACTTCCCGAGCCCCTGGAAGCATGAAAATCACTTTAAACATGCTAATTTTAGCTCTAACACTGATGATCCACCTACAAATGTGAACTGACGTTCAAAAATAAAACATTTGAAAACGGACCATTTTCCACATTTCTGAAGCATGACGTAATGGGGGGGTGTTATCTCTTTTGTCGAAAATCAGCTGTTTTTGCTCGAACATTAAATGCCTCCAAATGGTATTTAATTAACTTCCCGGGGTGAAGAAACCCTTTTTGAGAACTCAGAGTGAGTAAATTGGCCATTTCATGCACTTTTAACCATTCCATAAATCTTGTGTTTAGGGCCCCTGGAAGCATGAAAATCACTTTAAACATGCTAATTTTAGCTCTAACACTGATGATCCACCTACAAATGTGAACTGGCGTTCAAAAATAAAAAATTTGAAAACGGACCATTTTCCACATTTCTGAAGCATGACGTAATGGGGGGGTGTTATCTCTTTTGTCGAAAATCAGCCATTTTTGCTTGAACATTAAATGCCTCCAAATGGTATTTAATTCACTTCCCGAGCCCCTGGAAGCATGAAAATCAGTTTAAACATGCTAATTTTAGCTCTAACACTGATGATCCACCTACAAATGTGAACTGACGTTCAAAAATAAAACATTTGAAAATGGACCATTTTCCACATTTTTGAAGCATGACGTAATGGGGGGGTGTTATCTCTTTTGTCGAAAATCAGCTGTTTTTGCTTGAACATTAAATGCCTCCAAATGGTATTTAATTCACTTCCCGAGCCCCTGGAAGCATGAAAATCACTTTAAACATGCTAATTTTAGCTCTAACACTGATGATCCACCTACAAATGTGAACTGTCGTTCAAAAATAAAACATTTGAAAACGGACCATTTTCCACATTTCTGAAGCATGACGTAATGGGGGGGTGTTATCTCTTTTGTCGAAAATCAGCCGTTTTTGCTCGAACAGTAAATGCCTCCAAATGGTATTTAATTAACTTCCCGGGGGTGAAGAAACCCTTTTTGAGAACTCAGAGTGAGTAAATTGGCCATTTTCATGCACTTTTAACCATTCCATAAATCTTGTGTTTAGGGCCCCTGGAAGCATGAAAATCACTTTAAACATGCTAATTTTAGCTCTAACACTGATGATCCACCTACAAATGTGAACTGACGTTCAAAAATAAAACATTTGAAAACAGACCATTTTCCACATTTCTGAGCATGACGTAATGGGGGGGTGTTATCTCTTTTGTCGAAAATCAGCCGTTTTTGCTTGAACATTAAATGCCTCCAAATGGTATTTAATTCACTTCCCGAGCCCCTGGAAGCATGAAAATCACTTTAAACATGCAAATTTTAGCTCTAACACTGATGATCCACCTACAAATGTGAACTGACGTTCAAAAATAAAACATTTGAAAACGGACCATTTTCCACATTTTTGAAGCATGACGTAATGGGGGGTGTTATCTCTTTTGTCGAAAATCAGCTGTTTTTGCTCGAACATTAAATGCCTCCAAATGGTATTTAATGACCTTCCCGGGGTGAAGAAACGCTTTTTGAGAACTCAGAGTGAGTAAATTGGCCATTTTCATGCACTTTTAACCATTCCATAAATCTTGTGTTTAGGGCCCCTGGAAGCATGAAAATCACTTTAAACATGCTAATTTTAGCTCTAACACTGATGATCCACCTACAAATGTGAACTGACGTTCAAAAATAAAACATTTGAAAACGGACCATTTTACACATTTCTGAAGCATGACGTAATGGGGGGGTGTTATCTCTTTTGTCGAAAATCAGCAGTTTTTGCTTGAACATTAAATGCCTTCAAATGGTATTTAATTCACTTCCCGAGCCCCTGGAAGCATGAAAATCACTTTAAACATGCTAATTTTAGCTCTAACACTGATGATCCACCTACAAATGTGAACTGACGTTCAAAAATAAAACATTTGAAAACGGACCATTTTCCACATTTTTGAAGCATGACGTAATGGGGGGGTGTTATCTCTTTTGTCGAAAATCAGCTGTTTTTGCTCGAACATTAAATGCCTCCAAATGGTATTTAATTACCTTCCCGGGGTGAAGAAACGCTTTTTGAGAACTCAGAGTGAGTAAATTGGCCATTTTCATGCACTTTTAACCATTCCATAAATCTTGTGTTTAGGGCCCCTGGAAGCATGAAAATCACTTTAAACATGCTAATTTTAGCTCTAACACTGATGATCCACCTACAAATGTGAACTGACGTTCAAAAATAAAACATTTGAAAACGGACCATTTTCCACATTTCTGAAGCATGACGTAATGGGGGGGTGTTATCTCTTTTGTCGAAAATCAGCCGTTTTTGCTTGAACATTAAATGCCTCCAAATGGTATTTAATTCACTTCCCGAGCCCCTGGAAGCATGAAAATCACTTTAAACATGCTAATTTTAGCTCTAACACTGATGATCCACCTACAAATGTGAACTGACGTTCAAAAATAAAACATTTGAAAACGGACCATTTTTCACATTTCTGAAGCATGACGTAATGGGGGGGTGTTATCTCTTTTGTCGAAAATCAGCCGTTTTTGCTCGAACATTAAATGCCTCCAAATGGTATTTAATTCACTTCCCGGGGTGAAGAAACCCTTTTTGAGAACTCAGAGTGAGTAAATTGGCCATTTTCATGCACTTTTAACCATTCCATAAATCTTGTGCTTCGGGCCCCTGGAAGCATGAAAATCACTTTAAACATGCTAATTTTAGCTCTAACACTGATGATCCACTTACAAATGTGAACTGACGTTCAAAAATAAAACATTTGAAAACGGACCATTTTCCACATTTCTGAAGCATGAAGTAATGGGGGGGTGTTATCTCTTTTGTCGAAAATCAGCCGTTTTTGCTTGAACATTAAATGCCTCCAAATGGTATTTAATTCACTTCCCGAGCCCCTGGAAGCATGAAAATCACTTTAAACATGCTAATTTTAGCTCTAACACTGATGATCCACCTACAAATGTGAACTGACGTTCAAAAATAAAACATTTGAAAACGGACCATTTTCCACATTTTTGAAGCATGACGTAATGGGGGGGTGTTATCTCTTTTTTCGAAAATCAGCTGTTTTTGCTCGAACATTAAATGCCTCCAAATGGTATTTAATTACCTTCCCGGGGTGAAGAAACGCTTTTTGAGAACTCAGAGTGAGTAAATTGGCCATTTTCATGCACTTTTAACCATTCCATAAATCTTGTGTTTAGGGCCCCTGGAAGCATGAAAATCACTTTAAACATGCTAATTTTAGCTCTAACACTGATGATCCACCTACAAATGTGAACTGACGTTCAAAAATAAAACATTTGAAAACTGACCATTTTACACATTTCTGAAGCATGACGTAATGGGGGGGTGTTATCTCTTTTGTCGAAAATCAGCCGTTTTTGCTTGAACATTAAATGCCTCCAAATGGTATTTAATTCACTTCCCCAGCCCGTGGAAGCATGAAAATCACTTTAAACATGCTAATTTTAGCTCTAACACTGATGATCCACCTACAAATGTGAACTGACGTTCAAAAATAAAACATTTGAAAACGGACCATTTTCCACATTTCTGAAGCATGACGTAATGGGGGGTGTTATCTCTTTTGTCGAAAATCAGCTGTTTTTGCTTGAACATTAAATGCCTCCAAATAGCATTTAATTCACTTCCCGGGGTGAAGAAACCCTTTTTGAGAACTCAGAGTGAGTAAATTGGCCATTTTCATGCACTTTTAACCATTCCATAAATCTTGTGTTTAGGGCCCGTGGAAGCATGAAAATCACTTTAAACACGCTAATTTTAGCTCTAACACTGATGATCCACCTACAAATGTGAACTGACGTTCAAAAATAAAACATTTGAAAACGGACCATTTTCCACATTTTTGAAGCATGACGTAATGGGGGGGTGTTATCTCTTTTGTCGAAAATCAGCTGTTTTTGCTCGAACATTAAATGCCTCCAAATGGTATTTAATTACCTTCCCGGGGTGAAGAAATGCTTTTTGAGAACTCAGAGTGAGTAAATTGGCCATTTTCATGCACTTTTAACCATTCAATAAATCTTGTGTTTAGGGCCCCTGGAAGCATGAAAATCACTTTAAACATGCTAATTTTAGCTCTAACACTGATGATCCACCTACAAATGTGAACTGACGTTCAAAAATAAAACATTTGAAAACGGACCATTTTACACATTTCTGAAGCATGACGTAATGGGGGGGTGTTATCTCTTTTGCCGAAAATCAGCTGTTTTTGCTTGAACATTAAATGCCTCCAAATGGTATTTAATTCACTTCCCAAGCCCCTGGAAGCATGAAAATCACTTTAAACATGCTAATTTTAGCTCTAACACTGATGATCCACCTACAAATGTGAACTGACGTTCAAAAATAAAACATTTGAAAACGGACCATTTTACACATTTCTGAAGCATGACGTAATGGGGGGGTGTTATCTCTTTTGTCGAAAATCAGCTGTTTTTGCTTGAACATTAAATGCCTCCAAATGGTATTTAATTCACTTCCCGAGCCCCTGGAAGCATGAAAATCACTTTAAACATGCTAATTTTAGCTCGAACACTGATGATCCACCTACAAATGTGAACTGACGTTCAAAAATAAAACATTTGAAAACGGACCATTTTCCACATTTCTGAAGCATGACGTAATGGGGGGGTGTTATCTCTTTTGTCGAAAATCAGCCGTTTTTGCTTGAACATTAAATGCCTCCAAATGGTATTTAATTCACTTCCCGAGCCCCTGGAAGCATGAAAATCACTTTAAACATGCTAATTTTAGCTCTAACACTGATGATCCACCTACAAATGTGAACTGACGTTCAAAAATAAAACATTTGAAAACGGACCATTTTCCACATTTCTGAAGCATGACGTAATGGGGGGGTGTTATCTCTTTTGTCGAAAATCAGCTGTTTTTGCTTGAACATTAAATGCCTCCAAATGGTATTTAATTAACTTCCCGGGGTGAAGAAACCCTTTTTGAGAACTCAGAGTGAGTAAATTGGCCATTTTCATGCACTTTTAACCATTCCATAAATCTTGTGTTTAGGGCCCCTGGAAGCATGAAAATCACTTTAAACATGCTAATTTTAGCTCTAACACTGATGATCCACCTACAAATGTGAACTGACGTTCAAAAATAAAAAATTTGAAAACGGACCATTTTCCACATTTCTGAAGCATGACGTAATGGGGGGGGTGTTATCTCTTTTGTCGAAAATCAGCCTTTTTCGCTTGAACATTAAATGCCTCCAAATGGTATTTAATTCACTTCCCGAGCCCCTGGAAGCATGAAAATCACTTTAAATATGCTAATTTTAGCTCTAACACTGATGATCCACCTACAAATGTGAACTGACGTTCAAAAATAAAACATTTGAAAACGGACCATTTTCCACATTTTTGAAGCATGACGTAATGGGGGGGTGTTATCTCTTTTTTCGAAAATCAGCCGTTTTTGCTCGAACATTAAATGCCTCCAAATGGTATTTAATTCACTTCCCGGGGTGAAGAAACCCTTTTTGAGAACTCAGAGTGAGTAAATTGGCCATTTTCATGCACTTTTAACCATTCCATAAATCTTGTGTTTAGGGCCCCTGGAAGCATGAAAATCACTTTAAACATGCTAATTTTAGCTCTAACACTGATGATCCACCTACAAATGTGAACTGACGTTCAAAAATAAAACATTTGAAAACGGACCATTTTACACATTTCTGAAGCATGACGTAATGGGGGGGTGTTATCTCTTTTGTCGAAAATCAGCTGTTTTTGCTTGAACATTAAATGCCTCCAAATGGTATTTAATTCACTTCCCAAGCCCCTGGAAGCATGAAAATCACTTTAAACATGCTAATTTTAGCTCTAACACTGATGATCCACCTACAAATGTGAATTGACGTTCAAAAATAAAACATTTGAAAACGGACCATTTTACACATTTCTGAAGCATGACGTAATGGGGGGGTGTTATCTCTTTTGTCGAAAATCAGCTGTTTTTGCTTGAACATTAAATGCCTCCAAATGGTATTTAATTCACTTCCCGAGCCCCTGGAAGCATGAAAATAACTTTAAACATGCTAATTTTAGCTCGAACACTGATGATCCACCTACAAATGTGAACTGACGTTCAAAAATAAAACATTTGAAAACGGACCATTTTCCACATTTCTGAAGCATGACGTAATGGGGGGGTGTTATCTCTTTTGTCGAAAATCAGCCGTTTTTGCTCGAACAGTAAATGCCTCCAAATGGAATTTAATTAACTTCCCGGGGGTGAAGAAACCCTTTTTGAGAACTCAGAGTGAGTAAATTGGCCATTTTCATGCACTTTTAACCATTCCATAAATCTTGTGTTTAGGGCCCCTGGAAGCATGAAAATCACTTTAAACATGCTAATTTTAGCTCTAACACTGATGATCCACCTACAAATGTGAACTGACGTTCAAAAATAAAACATTTGAAAACGGACCATTTTCCACATTTCTGAAGCATGACGTAATGGGGGGGGGTTATCTCTTTTGTCGAAAATCAGCCGTTTTTGCTTGAACATTAAATGCCTCCAAATGGTATTTAATTCACTTCCCGAGCCCCTGGAAGCATGAAAATCACTTTAAACATGCTAATTTTAGCTCTAACACTGATGATCCACCTACAAATGTGAACTGACGTTCAAAAATAAAACATTTGAAAACGGACCATTTTCCACATTTCTGAAGCATGACGTAATGGGGGGGTGTTATCTCTTTTGTCGAAAATCAGCTGTTTTTGCTCGAACATTAAATGCCTCCAAATGGTATTTAATTAACTTCCCGGGGTGAAGAAACCCTTTTTGAGAACTCAGAGTGAGTAAATTGGCCATTTCATGCACTTTTAACCATTCCATAAATCTTGTGTTTAGGGCCCCTGGAAGCATGAAAATCACTTTAAACATGCTAATTTTAGCTCTAACACTGATGATCCACCTACAAATGTGAACTGACGTTCAAAAATAAAAAATTTGAAAACGGACCATTTTCCACATTTCTGAAGCATGACGTAATGGGGGGGTGTTATCTCTTTTGTCGAAAATCAGCCGTTTTTGCTTGAACATTAAATGCCTCCAAATGGTATTTAATTCACTTCCCGAGCCCCTGGAAGCATGAAAATCAGTTTAAACATGCTAATTTTAGCTCTAACACTGATGATCCACCTACAAATGTGAACTGACGTTCAAAAATAAAACATTTGAAAATGGACCATTTTCCACATTTTTGAAGCATGACGTAATGGGGGGGTGTTATCTCTTTTTTCGAAAATCAGCCGTTTTTGCTCGAACATTAAATGCCTCCAAATGGTATTTAATTCACTTCCCGGGGTGAAGAAACCCTTTTTGAGAACTCAGAGTGAGTAAATTGGCCATTTTCATGCACTTTTAACCATTCCATAAATCTTGTGTTTAGGGCCCCTGGAAGCATGAAAATCACTTTAAACATGCTAATTTTAGCTCTAACACTGATGATCCACTTACAAATGTGAACTGACGTTCAAAAATAAAACATTTGAAAACGGACCATTTTCCACATTTCTGAAGCATGACGTAATGGGGGGGTGTTATCTCTTTTGTCGAAAATCAGCGGTTTTTGCTCGAACATTAAATGCCTCCAAATGGTATTTAATGACCTTCCCGGGGTGAAGAAACGCTTTTTGAGAACTCAGAGTGAGTAAATTGGCCATTTTCATGCACTTTTAACCATTCCATAAATCTTGTGTTTAGGGCCCCTGGAAGCATGAAAATCACTTTAAACATGCTAATTTTAGCTCTAACACTGATGATCCACCTACAAATGTGAACTGACGTTCAAAAATAAAACATTTGAAAACGGACCATTTTACACATTTCTGAAGCATGACGTAATGGGGGGGTGTTATCTCTTTTGTCGAAAATCAGCCGTTTTTGCTTGAACATTAAATGCCTCCAAATGGTATTTAATTCACTTCCCGAGCCCCTGGAAGCATGAAAATCACTTTAAACATGCTAATTTTAGCTCTAACACTGATGATCCACCTACAAATGTGAACTGACGTTCAAAAATAAAACATTTGAAAACGGACCATTTTCCACATTTTTGAAGCATGACGTAATGGGGGGGTGTTATCTCTTTTGTCGAAAATCAGCTGTTTTTGCTCGAACATTAAATGCCTCCAAATGGTATTTAATTACCTTCCCGGGGTGAAGAAACGCTTTTTGAGAACTCAGAGTGAGTAAATTGGCCATTTTCATGCACTTTTAACCATTCCATAAATCTTGTGTTTAGGGCCCCTGGAAGCATGAAAATGGAAAGGGGCGACCGAATCGGTCCCCCCGAACGTATGGCCGAGTGCCTCGATCCCCCCGGGAAGCCATTTTGGGCGGGAGGCGCGTCTCAGCTGGTATGCCCGAAGCGGCGTAGCTGGGGCGCGCTCGTTCCCGCCCTAGAGTGGGCTGGCCTAGACACCGACGCAGCCAGCCACGCCCTCAGGGGCAGGCAGGGGCGGGTATACGCCCGCCCTGAAGACGGATAAAAAGGGACGCAAGACCAGAAGACATCCTCTTGTTCTTATGCTCTGGAGCTGCACCTCCTCGCTGCACGTGAGCTCGGGACAGAACGAAGAGCCAATTTTGAGCGTTTTAATCTCTCTCTTTGTCTTTTAGATACTTCATCTGAAAAGATGCCCAAGAAAGGAGCGAAGACAATGTCGACTGACCAGTTGGTTCGGGCCCTCATGAAGGACATGTCCGAAATTAAGAAGCGGTTGGCGGAGCGAGACGGCGAGGAGGGATCGGGGCGTCCACCGGCCGGAGGGAAGCCAAAGAGGCCGAGAAGGGGGCCGGTTGGGGGAGACGTCCCGGTTCCCTGTTCCCCGCTCGAGGCGCCAGCCCCGGTACCGGCCCCGGTACCGGATGAGGGGAATCCGATTCCCGTGGTAGTCACCCCGACGTCTGCCGAAGATATGCCTCCCGAGTTGGCGGCACAGTTAGCAGCATGGTTGGGGGACGGTAATGGGGGCGCCATGGCTACCGAAGCGCAAGCACTCATAAAGCAGTTGCGCGAGAAACGTGATACAGCCAAGGTGCCCGCGCCGGATGCGGCGATAGACAAGCCACGAGGGACGGAAGCAGCGTCCGGTGCAGGTAAGCGGCCATTGCCGATTGCAAGGGATGAGTCAACCCCCTCTCGTAGAGAAAAATTGGGGCAACATGTTCCTTTGCCAATAAAGGAAAAGATTTGGGCGGGGGAATACGTTAACATTTTCTCCCTGCTCGTTGATCACTATGAGGTCGAAACTGTTAAGGGTCAAAAGGATCTGATGCATCCGAGTGTTTGGCGCGCAAAAATGGCCGCCTTTAAAGTGAATGAAAATATTGGTAACTGGGGTAATGCTTGGGGAATTTTTACGGCAATTTTGGGGGAACGTAGGCCTGATTTGCTCCCTGAATTTCCAGTATATCAGTCACGAATTATGGGGTACTCGACATCGCACCAAGGTAACCAATGGTTCTGTTATGACAACCTTTTCAGGAAAGCGATGGAGCATAACAAAAGTTTAACCTGGGACTGTTACGATTCTTTAACATGGAATAAGATGAAAGAGTCAGGGATGTTGAAAGTGCCGTTGGTGGGGAGTGCTGTTGGTGAGTCCTCCCGCCAAAATGGGGGGACACCCTTTCGGTCGGGTACGGGTACAGACGATTACCCGAGACCCGCCGGCAATACAGGGAAGAGGGGGTTCTGTTTCAATTTCAACAGAAGCAAATGTACTAGGCCCCCGGGATCTTGTAAGTTCAAACACGAATGTAGTGGTTGTGGGGCACCCCATCCTGAGTCCTCGTGCAGAGCCAAATCGGGTGAAAATGGGGGTAGAGGAGGCGCTAAACAGGTCTAATATAGTCCGAGGGGCGCCTTTACCAACCCCGATTGATACCCTGGCGATGATTCCCTGGCTCAGCGAATACCCAGATCGTACTTCTGCTGGGGTGCTACGAAACGGTTTTTCATATGGTTTCCGCATCCCGGTGGGTAACTTTCAGGGTGTCGGGACGTGCAAAAATCAACTTTCCGTCTTGCAGCATACTACTGTAGTACAGGATAAGATCCGGAAAGAGGTTACCCGAGGTCGGGTTGCCGGCCCGTTTCCTGTCCCCCCGGTGCCGAACTTTGTTTGTTCTCCTTTAGGGGTGGTCCCCAAGAAGGACCCGGGTGAGTTTCGATTGATTCACAATTTATCAGCCCCTCATGGCCTTTCTGTAAACGATGCAATTAATCCAGAAATGTGTTCGGTGCGGTACGCATCATTCGATGAGGCCGTAGCCATTTTGAATCGCCTGGGGCCCGGGACGCTGATGGCGAAATCAGATATCGAGTCAGCGTTCCGTTTGCTCCCGGTATACCCGGAAGACCAACGTTTGTTGGGATTCATGTTTCAAGGTTTGTATTACATGGACAGGTGTATGCCGATGGGGTGCTCGATATCTTGTGCTTATTTCGAGAAATTCAGTAGTTTTCTGCAATGGGTTTACACGAAGAAAACAGGTTTTCGGAATGTGATGCATTACCTCGATGACTTTCTGTTCCTTGGGGCCGCTGGGGATGATGAATGTGCCCGGGCCTTGACTGAATTTTGTGTTTTAATGAATCAATTTGGCGTGCCGTTGGCACCAGGTAAAACTGTGGGTCCCACGACTTGCCTCGAGTTCCTCGGGATCGAGTTGGACTCTAGTGAGGGTTGTTTTCGTTTACCAGCTTCCAAAGTATCGAAATTCAAAACAGCCCTACAAATGTGTATCACTGCATCTAAAGTTACGCTGCATCAATTGCAGCAATTGGTGGGGAAGTTGAATTTTGCCTTAAGGGTGATCCCGATGGCCCGCCCCTTCTCCCGTTCGATTGCACAGGCGATGGTCGGCCTAAAGGAGGGTCACCATCGCACGAGGTTATCGGCCGAGGTCCGCCAAGACATGCGTATTTGGTTAGCATTTTTGGCGGATTTCAATGGTCGAGTCGTCTGGAACAAACCGGCCTTGTCCTCTGAAGAGCTTGGTCTATGGACGGATTCAGCGGGAAGCATGGGTTTCGGCGCCATCTTCGGCACAAAATGGTCGGCACAAAAGTGGCCAACATGGTGGCACGATGAGGGGCTGACGAGTAATATTGCTTTCCTTGAGCTGTTTCCTATTTTGGTGGCCCTCAGATCCTGGCCCGATGGATTCAAAAATCATTCTGTCATATTTTGGTCTGACAATATGACCGTTGTAGAATGCATCAATAGTCAGGCAGCACGTTGTAAAATGATTTTGAGGCTGCTTAAAGAAATTGTCTTACTGTGTATGCAACTGAACGTGGTATTCAGAGCAAAACATGTCCCGGGGGTGATGAATCAGGCTGCTGATGCACTGTCTCGTTTTCAAATGCAGGCTTTCTCGGGTTTCCTTCCCTCAGCGGACCCCGAGCCAGCACCCTTTCCCGAAGCTCTCTGGTCTCTCGGTGCCCCGAACTTCGTTACCTCGTGGGAGAGAGTCTAGCACCAAGGACGAGGAAGGCATACGAAGGGGCGTTTCGGGCTTATTTGGCCTTTTTGGGGACTGAGAGAGGGGGACTTTGGGGGCATGAGGATTGGGTAGTACATTTTCTGATGTCCTTGCGTAAGGCTGGGAAGTCGGTGGCTACAGCCCAGAGGCATCGTGCTGCCATCTCCTTTGTTGCCAGGGCTCATAATATCCAGGACCCGACAGCGTCTTTTGCTGTACAGAAAGCGCTGCGTGGGTGGCAACGCCTTGAGGGTCGCAGAGTAGATGAGAGGCGCCCGATAGGTCTGGATAGGTTGTCCCAGTTGCTGGCCACACTCCCCGACATATGCTCGTCTCAGTTCGAGGCCTGTTTGTTCCGAGCCGCTTTTACGCTTGCATTTCACGGGGCTATGAGGATAAGTGAGCTGGTGGCAAGGAGCAAGCGGGATGTGGCGGGGGGTTTGTGCCGGGAACACGTTCAGATCAGGGGTGAGACTATGACGGTATCCTTTGTCAAGTCAAAAACCGATCAAAGTGGGGTGGGAGACTGCATAGTCATTCGCAGGATTCCAGGGTCTTCCATGTGTCCGGTGAGGTGTTTAGAGGATTACCTAGCACGAAGGGTGGCATCATGGGGGGGGACAATGTTGAGACACGCGGACGCCACCCCACTGACAAAGTTTCAGTTTCAGCGGGTGCTCGCGATGTCGATTACCGCAGCGGGCTTGGACCCGGGTGAGTTTGGGACCCATTCCTTTCGGATAGGGGCTGCCACTGAAGCTGCAGCCAGGGGTCTTAATGTGGAACAAGTAAAACGAGTGGGGCGTTGGTCCTCCAATTGTTATAAGAGGTATGTGCGGTTGCACATGTTGTGAAGCTGTAATAATGTACTCACGCTTCTTGTCTTTTGTTTGGTTTTCAGTTACGCAAGCCTTCGAGGCGGGGCGGACTATGCAGTCGACCCAACACCGGGCCAGCGGTCAGACATCACCGGCTGTGAGAAAGGAGGTGTGGGTCGTGGGCCACTCATACGTGAGGCGTGCCGCAGACGTATTCGAAGCAGGTGACATGATTCACGTAGCTGGGGAATACGGGTACAGGATGTCCTTCTACGGAAGGGGCGGTCTCTGTATTGACCAGTTTCAGGCTTACTTTGAGGGTTTGTTAGGGCGGATGAGGTCACCGCCGTCTATAGTCATAGTACATTTAGGGGGCAATGATTTGGTCACCACCGGTAGACGACTTCTCCTGGAGGCAATGCTTTCCACTGTAAGTTGGTTGGCGAGGAAAGTTCCGGGGTGCATAATTGCGTGGTCTCATATGATCCCACGAAAAGCGTGGCGGGGGGCTATTTCGATCCCTGCTTTGAACCATTCTGTTAGGAAACTTAATAACAAAATGGGTAGGTTGTTCCGTTCCAGGACATTGCATTCTATCTCGCACGGTTGTATTAATGATGACAGTATGTATCTGGGGGATGGTGTGCATTTGTCTCGGGTGGGAAATGAGTTACTCATAGGAGACTTCTTAGCATGGTTAAAAACGTTGGAACATGACCTTTAGCTAGGAGTTTTGTGGGGGGCCCGGATAGCCGGTCAACTATCCGGGCCTGTGGCGGTAAGGTCATGATCGGTGAGCACTAATTAGTAGATCCCTATGAGTGGGCGTCACCCAACACGGATGGGAGCGCTCGGGAGAGGTGGCCATTGGCCCCTCAATGGGGAGGCGGTCCCTTCTAAGGATGGGTCGCCGGAAGTAAAGGAAAGGCGGTCAAGGCCCCTTCCTTTGTAGGAGGGGTTACAGCCCCCTCCTGGGGAATTTCCCGGGGCCAGTGACATCTGCGACGGCAGATGCGGTAAGTTGTGTGGGGTTGGGATAAGGGCCACGATACCTTCTAGATACCTCACACGAGTATTCGAACGACCTTTAACTGGCGTCGAGTTTTAGGTGCCCCCGTCAAGTCAAGGGAAATTGGTAGTAGTTGCACTTGAGGTACGCCTCCGTGCTGTCGCCCATCCCAAGTGGGAGGGGTAAGTCTGGTTAGGGATCTTGACACCGGTTATGACCCTGCCGTTGGCCCTTAAACGTTAGGTTGTACAATTTCAATATGTCAAGAAATGTTTTGTAGGTTGCTAGTTCGGCTAGGAGAACCTCTGTATTAGAGAATCTGTTAAGGTTAGCCAAACATCGCAATATGGTAATGAAATTGTACATAACATGAAACGTTTAATGTTTTAATTTTGTTTTAATAAATACGGCCGGGATGGTCACTCCATCCCACTTCCAAAAACTTCAAGAACTGTTTCCGGTTTCACTCCTTTTGGGGATTGTGTTGAGAGGGGGTGGCGGGTATCTCGGCCATATGGAAAGGGGCGACCGAATCGGTCCCCCCGAACGTATGGCCGAGTGCCTCGATCCCCCCGGGAAGCCATTTTGGGCGGGAGGCGCGTCTCAGCTGGTATGCCCGAAGCGGCGTAGCTGGGGCGCGCTCGTTCCCGCCCTAGAGTGGGCTGGCCTAGACACCGACGCAGCCAGCCACGCCCTCAGGGGCAGGCAGGGGCGGGTATACGCCCGCCCTGAAGACGGATAAAAAGGGACGCAAGACCAGAAGACATCCTCTTGTTCTTATGCTCTGGAGCTGCACCTCCTCGCTGCACGTGAGCTCGGGACAGAACGAAGAGCCAATTTTGACCCACCCACCAGCCCCTGAAGACAGCCAGTTGTGTATAATAAAGTTGATTAATTTTGTTTGTTTGCGTTTACAGGTTGTAGTGCCGTGTTGATTTTGAGTTAATAAAGAATGGTCGTTTTTGAGTACGTTTGCCATTAAAGATATTCAGTTTAGTGTTGAATTTTGATGTATGCTCTTTCGGTCATAGTGGCCAAGGTATTCTTAGGTTAATTTGCACTGTCGTATTTATTTTTGGTAGGCGGTAAGGTCATGATCGGTGAGCACTAATTAGTAGATCCCTATGAGTGGGCGTCACCCAACACGGATGGGAGCGCTCGGGAGAGGTGGCCATTGGCCCCTCAATGGGGAGGCGGTCCCTTCTAAGGATGGGTCGCCGGAAGTAAAGGAAAGGCGGTCAAGGCCCCTTCCTTTGTAGGAGGGGTTACAGCCCCCTCCTGGGGAATTTCCCGGGGCCAGTGACATCTGCGACGGCAGATGCGGTAAGTTGTGTGGGGTTGGGATAAGGGCCACGATACCTTCTAGATACCTCACACGAGTATTCGAACGACCTTTAACTGGCGTCGAGTTTTAGGTGCCCCCGTCAAGTCAAGGGAAATTGGTAGTAGTTGCACTTGAGGTACGCCTCCGTGCTGTCGCCCATCCCAAGTGGGAGGGGTAAGTCTGGTTAGGGATCTTGACACCGGTTATGACCCTGCCGTTGGCCCTTAAACGTTAGGTTGTACAATTTCAATATGTCAAGAAATGTTTTGTAGGTTGCTAGTTCGGCTAGGAGAACCTCTGTATTAGAGAATCTGTTAAGGTTAGCCAAACATCGCAATATGGTAATGAAATTCTACATAACATGAAATGTTTAATGTTTTAATTTTGTTTTAATAAATACGGCCGGGATGGTCACTCCATCCCACTTCCAAAAACTTCAAGAACTGTTTCCGGTTTCACTCCTTTTGGGGATTGTGTTGAGAGGGGGTGGCGGGTATCTCGGCCATATCACTTTAAACATGCTAATTTTAGCTCTAACACTGATGATCCACCTACAAATGTGAACTGACGTTCAAAAATAAAACATTTGAAAACGGACCATTTTCCACATTTCTGAAGCATGACGTAATGGGGGGGTGTTATCTCTTTTGTCGAAAATCAGCCGTTTTTGCTTGAACATTAAATGCCTCCAAATGGTATTTAATTCACTTCCCGAGCCCCTGGAAGCATGAAAATCACTTTAAACATGCTAATTTTAGCTCTAACACTGATGATCCACCTACAAATGTGAACTGACGTTCAAAAATAAAACATTTGAAAACTGACCATTTTCCACATTTCTGAAGCATGACGTAATGGGGGGGTGTTATCTCTTTTGTCGAAAATCAGCCATTTTTGCTCGAACATTAAATGCCTCCAAATGGTATTTAATTCACTTCCCGGGGTGAAGAAACCCTTTTTGAGAACTCAGAGTGAGTAAATTGGCCATTTTCATGCACTTTTAACCATTCCATAAATCTTGTGTTTAGGGCCCCTGGAAGCATGAAAATCACTTTAAACATGCTAATTTTAGCTCTAACACTGATGATCCACTTACAAATGTGAACTGACGTTCAAAAATAAAACATTTGAAAACGGACCATTTTCCACATTTCTGAAGCATGAAGTAATGGGGAGGTGTTATCTCTTTTGTCGAAAATCAGCCGTTTTTGCTTGAACATTAAATGCCTCCAAATGGTATTTAATTCACTTCCCGAGCCCCTGGACGCATGAAAATCACTTTAAACATGCTAATTTTAGCTCTAACACTGATGATCCACCTACAAATGTGAACTGACGTTCAAAAATGAAACATTTGAAAACGGACCATTTTCCACATTTTTGAAGCAACACGTAATGGGGGGTGTTATCTCTTTTGTCGAAAATCAGCTGTTTTTGCTCGAACATTAAATGCCTCCAAATGGTATTTAATTACCTTCCCGGGGTGAAGAAACGCTTTTTGAGAACTCAGAGTGAGTAAATTGGCCATTTTCATGCACTTTTAACCATTCCATAAATCTTGTGTTTAGGGCCCCTGGAAGCATGAAAATCACTTTAAACATGCTAATTTTAGCTCTAACACTGATGATCCACCTACAAATGTGAACTGACGTTCAAAAATAAAACATTTGAAAACGGACCATTTTCCACATTTCTGAAGCATGACGTAATGGGGGGGTGTTATCTCTTTTGTCGAAAATCAGCCGTTTTTGCTTGAACATTAAATGCCTCCAAATGGTATTTAATTCACTTCCCGAGCCCCTGGAAGCATGAAAATCAGTTTAAACATGCTAATTTTAGCTCTAACACTGATGATCCACCTACAAATGTGAACTGACGTTCAAAAATAAAACATTTGAAAATGGACCATTTTCCACATTTTTGAAGCATGACGTAATGGGGGGGTGTTATCTCTTTTTTCGAAAATCAGCCGTTTTTGCTCGAACATTAAATGCCTCCAAATGGTATTTAATTCACTTCCCGGGGTGAAGAAACCCTTTTTGAGAACTCAGAGTGAGTAAATTGGCCATTTTCATGCACTTTTAACCATTCCATAAATCTTGTGTTTAGGGCCCCTGGAAGCATGAAAATCACTTTAAACATGCTAATTTTAGCTCTAACACTGATGATCCACTTACAAATGTGAACTGACGTTCAAAAATAAAACATTTGAAAACGGACCATTTTCCACATTTCTGAAGCATGACGTAATGGGGGGGTGTTATCTCTTTTGTCGAAAATCAGCTGTTTTTGCTCGAACATTAAATGCCTCCAAATGGTATTTAATGACCTTCCCGGGGTGAAGAAACGCTTTTTGAGAACTCAGAGTGAGTAAATTGGCCATTTTCATGCACTTTTAACCATTCCATAAATCTTGTGTTTAGGGCCCCTGGAAGCATGAAAATCACTTTAAACATGCTAATTTTAGCTCTAACACTGATGATCCACCTACAAATGTCAACTGACGTTCAAAAATAAAACATTTGAAAATGGACCATTTTACACATTTCTGAAGCATGACGTAATGGGGGGGTGTTATCTCTTTTGTCGAAAATCAGCCGTTTTTGCTTGAACATTAAATGCCTCCAAATGGTATTTAATTCACTTCCCGAGCCCCTGGAAGCATGAAAATCACTTTAAACATGCTAATTTTAGCTCTAACACTGATGATCCACCTACAAATGTGAACTGACGTTCAAAAATAAAACATTTGAAAACGGACCATTTTCCACATTTTTGAAGCATGACGTAATGGGGGGGTGTTATCTCTTTTGTCGAAAATCAGCTGTTTTTGCTCGAACATTAAATGCCTCCAAATGGTATTTAATTACCTTCCCGGGGTGAAGAAACGCTTTTTGAGAACTCAGAGTGAGTAAATTGGCCATTTTCATGCACTTTTAACCATTCCATAAATCTTGTGTTTAGGGCCCCTGGAAGCATGAAAATCACTTTAAACATGCTAATTTTAGCTCTAACACTGATGATCCACCTACAAATGTGAACTGACGTTCAAAAATAAAACATTTGAAAACGGACCATTTTCCACATTTCTGAAGCATGACGTAATGGGGGGGTGTTATCTCTTTTGTCGAAAATCAGCCGTTTTTGCTTGAACATTAAATGCCTCCAAATGGTATTTAATTCACTTCCCGAGCCCCTGGAAGCATGAAAATCACTTTAAACATGCTAATTTTAGCTCTAACACTGATGATCCACCTACAAATGTGAACTGACGTTCAAAAATAAAACATTTGAAAACGGACCATTTTCCACATTTCTGAAGCATGACGTAATGGGGGGGTGTTATCTCTTTTGTCGAAAATCAGCCGTTTTTGCTCGAACATTAAATGCCTCCAAATGGTATTTAATTCACTTCCCGGGGTGAAGAAACCCTTTTTGAGAACTCAGAGTGAGTAAATTGGCCATTTTCATGCACTTTCAACCATTCCATAAATCTTGTGTTTAGGGCCCCTGGAAGCATGAAAATCACTTTACACATGCTAATTTTAGCTCTAACACTGATGATCCACTTACAAATGTGAACTGACGTTCAAAAATAAAACATTTGAAAACGGACCATTTTCCACATTTCTGAAGCATGAAGTAATGGGGGGGTGTTATCTCTTTTGTCGAAAATCAGACGTTTTTGCTTGAACATTAAATGCCTCCAAATGGTATTTAATTCACTTCCCGAGCCCCTGGACGCATGAAAATCACTTTAAACATGCTAATTTTAGCTCTAACACTGATGATCCACCTACAAATGTGAACTGACGTTCAAAAATGAAACATTTGAAAACGGACCATTTTCCACATTTTTGAAGCATGACGTAATGGGGGGTGTTATCTCTTTTGTCGAAAATCAGCTGTTTTTGCTCGAACATTAAATGCCTCCAAATGGTATTTAATTACCTTCCCGGGGTGAAGAAACGCTTTTTGAGAACTCAGAGTGAGTAAATTGGCCATTTTCATGCACTTTTAACCATTCCATAAATCTTGTGTTTAGGGCCCCTGGAAGCATGAAAATCACTTTAAACATGCTAATTTTAGCTCTAACACTGATGATCCACCTACAAATGTGAACTGACGTTCAAAAATAAAACATTTGAAAACTGACCATTTTACACATTTCTGAAGCATGACGTAATGGGGGGGTGTTATCTCTTTTGTCGAAAATCAGCAGTTTTTGCTTGAACATTAAATGCCTCCAAATGGTATTTAATTCACTTCCCGAGCCCCTGGAAGCATGAAAATCACTTTAAACATGCTAATTTTAGCTCTAACACTGATGATCCACCTACAAATGTGAACTGACGTTCAAAAATAAAACATTTGAAAACGGACCATTTTCCACATTTTTGAAGCATGACGTAATGGGGGGGTGTTATCTCTTTTGTCGAAAATCAGCCGTTTTTGCTTGAACATTAAATGCCTCCAAATGGTATTTAATTCACTTCCCAAGCCCCTGGAAGCATGAAAATCACTTTAAACATGCTAATTTTAGCTCTAACACTGATGATCCACCTACAAATGTGAACTGACGTTCAAAAATAAAACATTTGAAAACGGACCATTTTCCACATTTTTGAAGCATGACGTAATGGGGGGGTGTTATCTCTTTTGTCGAAAATCAGCTGTTTTTGCTCGAACATTAAATGCCTCCAAATGGTATTTAATGACCTTCCCGGGGTGAAGAAACGCTTTTTGAGAACTCAGAGTGAGTAAATTGGCCATTTTCATGCACTTTTAACCATTCCATAAATCTTGTGTTTAGGGCCCCTGGAAGCATGAAAATCACTTTAAACATGCTAATTTTAGCTCTAACACTGATGATCCACCTACAAATGTGAACTGACGTTCAAAAATGAAACATTTGAAAACGGACCATTTTCCACATTTTTGAAGCATGACGTAATGGGGGGTGTTATCTCTTTTGTCGAAAATCAGCTGTTTTTGCTCGAACATTAAATGCCTCCAAATGGTATTTAATTACCTTCCCGGGGTGAAGAAACGCTTTTTGAGAACTCAGAGTGAGTAAATTGGCCATTTTCATGCACTTTTAACCATTCCATAAATCTTGTGTTTAGGGCCCCTGGAAGCATGAAAATCACTTTAAACATGCTAATTTTAGCTCTAACACTGATGATCCACCTACAAATGTGAACTGACGTTCAAAAATAAAACATTTGAAAACTGACCATTTTACACATTTCTGAAGCATGACGTAATGGGGGGGTGTTATCTCTTTTGTCGAAAATCAGCAGTTTTTGCTTGAACATTAAATGCCTCCAAATGGTATTTAATTCACTTCCCGAGCCCCTGGAAGCATGAAAATCACTTTAAACATGCTAATTTTAGCTCTAACACTGATGATCCACCTACAAATGTGAACTGACGTTCAAAAATAAAACATTTGAAAACGGACCATTTTCCACATTTTTGAAGCATGACGTAATGGGGGGGTGTTATCTCTTTTGTCGAAAATCAGCCGTTTTTGCTTGAACATTAAATGCCTCCAAATGGTATTTAATTCACTTCCCAAGCCCCTGGAAGCATGAAAATCACTTTAAACATGCTAATTTTAGCTCTAACACTGATGATCCACCTACAAATGTGAACTGACGTTCAAAAATAAAACATTTGAAAACGGACCATTTTCCACATTTTTGAAGCATGACGTAATGGGGGGGTGTTATCTCTTTTGTCGAAAATCAGCTGTTTTTGCTCGAACATTAAATGCCTCCAAATGGTATTTAATGACCTTCCCGGGGTGAAGAAACGCTTTTTGAGAACTCAGAGTGAGTAAATTGGCCATTTTCATGCACTTTTAACCATTCCATAAATCTTGTGTTTAGGGCCCCTGGAAGCATGAAAATCACTTTAAACATGCTAATTTTAGCTCTAACACTGATGATCCACCTACAAATGTGAACTGACGTTCAAAAATAAAACATTTGAAAACGGACCATTTTACACATTTCTGAAGCATGACGTAATGGGGGGGTGTTATCTCTTTTGTCGAAAATCAGCCGTTTTTGCTTGAACATTAAATGCCTCCAAATGGTATTTAATTCACTTCCCGAGCCCCTGGAAGCATGAAAATCACTTTAAACATGCTAATTTTAGCTCTAACACTGATGATCCACCTACAAATGTGAACTGACGTTCAAAAATAAAACATTTGAAAACGGACCATTTTCCACATTTTTGAAGCATGACGTAATGGGGGGGTGTTATCTCTTTTGTCGAAAATCAGCTGTTTTTGCTCGAACATTAAATGCCTCCAAATGGTATTTAATTACCTTCCCGGGGTGAAGAAACGCTTTTTGAGAACTCAGAGTGAGTAAATTGGCCATTTTCATGCACTTTTAACCATTCCATAAATCTTGTGTTTAGGGCCCCTGGAAGCATGAAAATCACTTTAAACATGCTAATTTTAGCTCTAACACTGATGATCCACCTACAAATGTGAACTGACGTTCAAAAATAAAACATTTGAAAACGGACCATTTTCCACATTTCTGAAGCATGACGTAATGGGGGGGTGTTATCTCTTTTGTCGAAAATCAGCCGTTTTTGCTTGAACATTAAATGCCTCCAAATGGTATTTAATTCACTTCCCGAGCCCCTGGAAGCATGAAAATCACTTTAAACATGCTAATTTTAGCTCTAACACTGATGATCCACCTACAAATGTGAACTGACGTTCAAAAATAAAACATTTGAAAACGGACCATTTTCCACATTTCTGAAGCATGACGTAATGGGGGGGTGTTATCTCTTTTGTTGAAAATCAGCCGTTTTTGCTCGAACATTAAATGCCTCCAAATGGTATTTAATTCACTTCCCGGGGTGAAGAAACCCTTTTTGAGAACTCAGAGTGAGTAAATTGGCCATTTTCATGCACTTTTAACCATTCCATAAATCTTGTGTTTCGGGCCCCTGGAAGCATGAAAATCACTTTAAACATGCTAATTTTAGCTCTAACACTGATGATCCACTTACAAATGTGAACTGACGTTCAAAAATAAAACATTTGAAAACGGACCATTTTCCACATTTCTGAAGCATGAAGTAATGGGGGGTGTTATCTCTTTTGTCGAAAATCAGCCGTTTTTGCTTGAACATTAAATGCCTCCAAATGGTATTTAATTCACTTCCCGAGCCCCTGGAAGCATGAAAATCACTTTAAACATGCTAATTTTAGCTCTAACACTGATGATCCACCTACAAATGTGAACTGACGTTCAAAAATAAAACATTTGAAAACGGACCATTTTCCACATTTTTGAAGCATGACGTAATGGGGGGGTGTTATCTCTTTTGTCGAAAATCAGCTGTTTTTGCTCGAACATTAAATGCCTCCAAATGGTATTTAATTACCTTCCCGGGGTGAAGAAACGCTTTTTGAGAACTCAGAGTGAGTAAATTGGCCATTTTCATGCACTTTTAACCATTCCATAAATCTTGTGTTTAGGGCCCCTGGAAGCATGAAAATCACTTTAAACATGCTAATTTTAGCTCTAACACTGATGATCCACCTACAAATGTGAACTGACGTTCAAAAATAAAACATTTGAAAACGGACCATTTTCCACATTTCTGAAGCATGACGTAATGGGGGGGTGTTATCTCTTTTGTCGAAAATCAGCCGTTTTTGCTTGAACATTAAATGCCTCCAAATGGTATTTAATTCACTTCCCGAGCCCCTGGAAGCATGAAAATCACTTTAAACATGCTAATTTTAGCTCTAACACTGATGATCCACCTACAAATGTGAACTGACGTTCAAAAATAAAACATTTGAAAACGGACCATTTTCCACATTTCTGAAGCATGACGTAATGGGGGGGTGTTATCTCTTTTGTCGAAAATCAGCTGTTTTTGCTCGAACATTAAATGCCTCCAAATGGTATTTAATTAACTTCCCGGGGTGAAGAAACCCTTTTTGAGAACTCAGAGTGAGTAAATTGGCCATTTTCATGCACTTTTAACCATTCCATAAATCTTGTGTTTAGGGCCCCTGGAAGCATGAAAATCACTTTAAACATGCTAATTTTAGCTCTAACACTGATGATCCACCTACAAATGTGAACTGACGTTCAAAAATAAAAAATTTGAAAACGGACAATTTTCCACATTTCTGAAGCATGACATAATGGGGGGGTGTTATCTCTTTTGTCGAAAATCAGCCGTTTTTGCTTGAACATTAAATGCCTCCAAATGGTATTTAATTCACTTCCCGAGCCCCTGGAAGCATGAAAATCAGTTTAAACATGCTAATTTTAGCTCTAACACTGATGATGCACCTACAAATGTGAACTGACGTTCAAAAATAAAACATTTGAAAATGGACCATTTTCCACATTTTTGAAGCATGACGTAATGGGGGGGTGTTATCTCTTTTTTCGAAAATCAGCCATTTTTGCTCGAACATTAAATGCCTCCAAATGGTATTTAATTCACTTCCCGGGGTGAAGAAACCCTTTTTGAGAACTCAGAGTGAGTAAATTGGCCATTTTCATGCACTTTTAACCATTCCATAAATCTTGTGTTTAGGGCCCCTGGAAGCATGAAAATCACTTTAAACATGCTAATTTTAGCTCTAACACTGATGATCCACTTACAAATGTGAACTGACGTTCAAAAATAAAACATTTGAAAACGGACCATTTTCCACATTTCTGAAGCATGACGTAATGGGGGGGTGTTATCTCTTTTGTCGAAAATCAGCTGTTTTTGCTCGAACATTAAATGCCTCCAAATGGTATTTAATGACCTTCCCGGGGTGAAGAAACGCTTTTTGAGAACTCAGAGTGAGTAAATTGGCCATTTTCATGCACTTTTAACCATTCCATAAATCTTGTGTTTAGGGCCCCTGGAAGCATGAAAATCACTTTAAACATGCTAATTTTAGCTCTAACACTGATGATCCACCTACAAATGTGAACTGACGTTCAAAAATAAAACATTTGAAAATGGACCATTTTACACATTTCTGAAGCATGACGTAATGGGGGGGTGTTATCTCTTTTGTCGAAAATCAGCCGTTTTTGCTTGAACATTAAATGCCTCCAAATGGTATTTAATTCACTTCCCGAGCCCCTGGAAGCATGAAAATCACTTTAAACATGCTAATTTTAGCTCTAACACTGATGATCCACCTACAAATGTGAACTGACGTTCAAAAATAAAACATTTGAAAACGGACCATTTTCCACATTTTTGAAGCATGACGTAATGGGGGGGTGTTATCTCTTTTGTCGAAAATCAGCTGTTTTTGCTCGAACATTAAATGCCTCCAAATGGTATTTAATTACCTTCCCGGGGTGAAGAAACGCTTTTTGAGAACTCAGAGTGAGTAAATTGGCCATTTTCATGCACTTTTAACCATTCCATAAATCTTGTGTTTAGGGCCCCTGGAAGCATGAAAATCACTTTAAACATGCTAATTTTAGCTCTAACACTGATGATCCACCTACAAATGTGAACTGACGTTCAAAAATAAAACATTTGAAAACGGACCATTTTCCACATTTCTGAAGCATGACGTAATGGGGGGGTGTTATCTCTTTTGTCGAAAATCAGCCGTTTTTGCTTGAACATTAAATGCCTCCAAATGGTATTTAATTCACTTCCCGAGCCCCTGGAAGCATGAAAATCACTTTAAACATGCTAATTTTAGCTCTAACACTGATGATCCACCTACAAATGTGAACTGACGTTCAAAAATAAAACATTTGAAAACGGACCATTTTCCACATTTCTGAAGCATGACGTAATGGGGGGGTGTTATCTCTTTTGTCGAAAATCAGCCGTTTTTGCTCGAACATTAAATGCCTCCAAATGGTATTTAATTCACTTCCCGGGGTGAAGAAACCCTTTTTGAGAACTCAGAGTGAGTAAATTGGCCATTTTCATGCACTTTTAACCATTCCATAAATCTTGTGTTTCGGGCCCCTGGAAGCATGAAAATCACTTTAAACATGCTAATTTTAGCTCTAACACTGATGATCCACTTACAAATGTGAACTGACGTTCAAAAATAAAACATTTGAAAACGGACCATTTTCCACATTTCTGAAGCATGAAGTAATGGGGGGTGTTATCTCTTTTGTCGAAAATCAGCCGTTTTTGCTTGAACATTAAATGCCTCCAAATGGTATTTAATTCACTTCCCGAGCCCCTGGAAGCATGAAAATCACTTTAAACATGCTAATTTTAGCTCTAACACTGATGATCCACCTACAAATGTGAACTGACGTTCAAAAATAAAACATTTGAAAACGGACCATTTTCCACATTTTTGAAGCATGACGTAATGGGGGGGTGTTATCTCTTTTGTCGAAAATCAGCTGTTTTTGCTCGAACATTAAATGCCTCCAAATGGTATTTAATTACCTTCCCGGGGTGAAGAAACGCTTTTTGAGAACTCAGAGTGAGTAAATTGGCCATTTTCATGCACTTTTAACCATTCCATAAATCTTGTGTTTAGGGCCCCTGGAAGCATGAAAATCACTTTAAACATGCTAATTTTAGCTCTAACACTGATGATCCACCTACAAATGTGAACTGACGTTCAAAAATAAAACATTTGAAAACGGACCATTTTCCACATTTCTGAAGCATGACGTAATGGGGGGGTGTTATCTCTTTTGTCGAAAATCAGCCGTTTTTGCTTGAACATTAAATGCCTCCAAATGGTATTTAATTCACTTCCCGAGCCCCTGGAAGCATGAAAATCACTTTAAACATGCTAATTTTAGCTCTAACACTGATGATCCACCTACAAATGTGAACTGACGTTCAAAAATAAAACATTTGAAAACGGACCATTTTCCACATTTCTGAAGCATGACGTAATGGGGGGGTGTTATCTCTTTTGTCGAAAATCAGCTGTTTTTGCTCGAACATTAAATGCCTCCAAATGGTATTTAATTAACTTCCCAGGGTGAAGAAACCCTTTTTGAGAACTCAGAGTGAGTAAATTGGCCATTTTCATGCACTTTTAACCATTCCATAAATCTTGTGTTTAGGGCCCCTGGAAGCATGAAAATCACTTTAAACATGCTAATTTTAGCTCTAACACTGATGATCCACCTACAAATGTGAACTGACGTTCAAAAATAAAAAATTTGAAAACGGACAATTTTCCACATTTCTGAAGCATGACATAATGGGGGGGTGTTATCTCTTTTGTCGAAAATCAGCCGTTTTTGCTTGAACATTAAATGCCTCCAAATGGTATTTAATTCACTTCCCGAGCCCCTGGAAGCATGAAAATCAGTTTAAACATGCTAATTTTAGCTCTAACACTGATGATCCACCTACAAATGTGAACTGACGTTCAAAAATAAAACATTTGAAAATGGACCATTTTCCACATTTTTGAAGCATGACGTAATGGGGGGGTGTTATCTCTTTTTTCGAAAATCAGCCGTTTTTGCTCGAACATTAAATGCCTCCAAATGGTATTTAATTCACTTCCCGGGGTGAAGAAACCCTTTTTGAGAACTCAGAGTGAGTAAATTGGCCATTTTCATGCACTTTTAACCATTCCATAAATCTTGTGTTTAGGGCCCCTGGAAGCATGAAAATCACTTTAAACATGCTAATTTTAGCTCTAACACTGATGATCCACTTACAAATGTGAACTGACGTTCAAAAATAAAACATTTGAAAACGGACCATTTTCCACATTTCTGAAGCATGACGTAATGGGGGGGTGTTATCTCTTTTGTCGAAAATCAGCTGTTTTTGCTCGAACATTAAATGCCTCCAAATGGTATTTAATGACCTTCCCGGGGTGAAGAAACGCTTTTTGAGAACTCAGAGTGAGTAAATTGGCCATTTTCATGCACTTTTAACCATTCCATAAATCTTGTGTTTAGGGCCCCTGGAAGCATGAAAATCACTTTAAACATGCTAATTTTAGCTCTAACACTGATGATCCACCTACAAATGTGAACTGACGTTCAAAAATAAAACATTTGAAAATGGACCATTTTACACATTTCTGAAGCATGACGTAATGGGGGGGTGTTATCTCTTTTGTCGAAAATCAGCCGTTTTTGCTTGAACATTAAATGCCTCCAAATGGTATTTAATTCACTTCCCGAGCCCCTGGAAGCATGAAAATCACTTTAAACATGCTAATTTTAGCTCTAACACTGATGATCCACCTACAAATGTGAACTGACGTTCAAAAATAAAACATTTGAAAACGGACCATTTTCCACATTTTTGAAGCATGACGTAATGGGGGGGTGTTATCTCTTTTGTCGAAAATCAGCTGTTTTTGCTCGAACATTAAATGCCTCCAAATGGTATTTAATTACCTTCCCGGGGTGAAGAAACGCTTTTTGAGAACTCAGAGTGAGTAAATTGGCCATTTTCATGCACTTTTAACCATTCCATAAATCTTGTGTTTAGGGCCCCTGGAAGCATGAAAATCACTTTAAACATGCTAATTTTAGCTCTAACACTGATGATCCACCTACAAATGTGAACTGACGTTCAAAAATAAAACATTTGAAAACGGACCATTTTCCACATTTCTGAAGCATGACGTAATGGGGGGGTGTTATCTCTTTTGTCGAAAATCAGCCGTTTTTGCTCGAACATTAAATGCCTCCAAATGGTATTTAATTCACTTCCCGGGGTGAAGAAACCCTTTTTGAGAACTCAGAGTGAGTAAATTGGCCATTTTCATGCACTTTCAACCATTCCATAAATCTTGTGTTTAGGGCCCCTGGAAGCATGAAAATCACTTTAAACATGCTAATTTTAGCTCTAACACTGATGATCCACTTACAAATGTGAACTGACGTTCAAAAATAAAACATTTGAAAACGGACCATTTTCCACATTTCTGAAGCATGAAGTAATGGGGGGGTGTTATCTCTTTTGTCGAAAATCAGACGTTTTTGCTTGAACATTAAATGCCTCCAAATGGTATTTAATTCACTTCCCGAGCCCCTGGACGCATGAAAATCACTTTAAACATGCTAATTTTAGCTCTAACACTGATGATCCACCTACAAATGTGAACTGACGTTCAAAAATGAAACATTTGAAAACGGACCATTTTCCACATTTTTGAAGCATGACGTAATGGGGGGTGTTATCTCTTTTGTCGAAAATCAGCTGTTTTTGCTCGAACATTAAATGCCTCCAAATGGTATTTAATTACCTTCCCGGGGTGAAGAAACGCTTTTTGAGAACTCAGAGTGAGTAAATTGGCCATTTTCATGCACTTTTAACCATTCCATAAATCTTGTGTTTAGGGCCCCTGGAAGCATGAAAATCACTTTAAACATGCTAATTTTAGCTCTAACACTGATGATCCACCTACAAATGTGAACTGACGTTCAAAAATAAAACATTTGAAAACTGACCATTTTACACATTTCTGAAGCATGACGTAATGGGGGGGTGTTATCTCTTTTGTCGAAAATCAGCAGTTTTTGCTTGAACATTAAATGCCTCCAAATGGTATTTAATTCACTTCCCGAGCCCCTGGAAGCATGAAAATCACTTTAAACATGCTAATTTTAGCTCTAACACTGATGATCCACCTACAAATGTGAACTGACGTTCAAAAATAAAACATTTGAAAACGGACCATTTTCCACATTTTTGAAGCATGACGTAATGGGGGGGTGTTATCTCTTTTGTCGAAAATCAGCCGTTTTTGCTTGAACATTAAATGCCTCCAAATGGTATTTAATTCACTTCCCAAGCCCCTGGAAGCATGAAAATCACTTTAAACATGCTAATTTTAGCTCTAACACTGATGATCCACCTACAAATGTGAACTGACGTTCAAAAATAAAACATTTGAAAACGGACCATTTTCCACATTTTTGAAGCATGACGTAATGGGGGGGTGTTATCTCTTTTGTCGAAAATCAGCTGTTTTTGCTCGAACATTAAATGCCTCCAAATGGTATTTAATGACCTTCCCGGGGTGAAGAAACGCTTTTTGAGAACTCAGAGTGAGTAAATTGGCCATTTTCATGCACTTTTAACCATTCCATAAATCTTGTGTTTAGGGCCCCTGGAAGCATGAAAATCACTTTAAACATGCTAATTTTAGCTCTAACACTGATGATCCACCTACAAATGTGAACTGACGTTCAAAAATAAAACATTTGAAAACGGACCATTTTACACATTTCTGAAGCATGACGTAATGGGGGGGTGTTATCTCTTTTGTCGAAAATCAGCCGTTTTTGCTTGAACATTAAATGCCTCCAAATGGTATTTAATTCACTTCCCGAGCCCCTGGAAGCATGAAAATCACTTTAAACATGCTAATTTTAGCTCTAACACTGATGATTCACCTACAAATGTGAACTGACGTTCAAAAATAAAACATTTGAAAACGGACCATTTTCCACATTTTTGAAGCATGACGTAATGGGGGGGTGTTATCTCTTTTGTCGAAAATCAGCTGTTTTTGCTCGAACATTAAATGCCTCCAAATGGTATTTAATTACCTTCCCGGGGTGAAGAAACGCTTTTTGAGAACTCAGAGTGAGTAAATTGGCCATTTTCATGCACTTTTAACCATTCCATAAATCTTGTGTTTAGGGCCCCTGGAAGCATGAAAATCACTTTAAACATGCTAATTTTAGCTCTAACACTGATGATCCACCTACAAATGTGAACTGACGTTCAAAAATAAAACATTTGAAAACGGACCATTTTCCACATTTCTGAAGCATGACGTAATGGGGGGGTGTTATCTCTTTTGTCGAAAATCAGCCGTTTTTGCTTGAACATTAAATGCCTCCAAATGGTATTTAATTCACTTCCCGAGCCCCTGGAAGCATGAAAATCACTTTAAACATGCTAATTTTAGCTCTAACACTGATGATCCACCTACAAATGTGAACTGACGTTCAAAAATAAAACATTTGAAAACGGACCATTTTCCACATTTCTGAAGCATGACGTAATGGGGGGGTGTTATCTCTTTTGTCGAAAATCAGCCGTTTTTGCTCGAACATTAAATGCCTCCAAATGGTATTTAATTCACTTCCCGGGGTGAAGAAACCCTTTTTGAGAACTCAGAGTGAGTAAATTGGCCATTTTCATGCACTTTCAACCATTCCATAAATCTTGTGTTTAGGGCCCCTGGAAGCATGAAAATCACTTTAAACATGCTAATTTTAGCTCTAACACTGATGATCCACTTACAAATGTGAACTGACGTTCAAAAATAAAACATTTGAAAACGGACCATTTTCCACATTTCTGAAGCATGAAGTAATGGGGGGGTGTTATCTCTTTTGTCGAAAATCAGACGTTTTTGCTTGAACATTAAATGCCTCCAAATGGTATTTAATTCACTTCCCGAGCCCCTGGACGCATGAAAATCACTTTAAACATGCTAATTTTAGCTCTAACACTGATGATCCACCTACAAATGTGAACTGACGTTCAAAAATGAAACATTTGAAAACGGACCATTTTCCACATTTTTGAAGCATGACGTAATGGGGGGTGTTATCTCTTTTGTCGAAAATCAGCTGTTTTTGCTCGAACATTAAATGCCTCCAAATGGTATTTAATTACCTTCCCGGGGTGAAGAAACGCTTTTTGAGAACTCAGAGTGAGTAAATTGGCCATTTTCATGCACTTTTAACCATTCCATAAATCTTGTGTTTAGGGCCCCTGGAAGCATGAAAATCACTTTAAACATGCTAATTTTAGCTCTAACACTGATGATCCACCTACAAATGTGAACTGACGTTCAAAAATAAAACATTTGAAAACTGACCATTTTACACATTTCTGAAGCATGACGTAATGGGGGGGTGTTATCTCTTTTGTCGAAAATCAGCAGTTTTTGCTTGAACATTAAATGCCTCCAAATGGTATTTAATTCACTTCCCGAGCCCCTGGAAGCATGAAAATCACTTTAAACATGCTAATTTTAGCTCTAACACTGATGATCCACCTACAAATGTGAACTGACGTTCAAAAATAAAACATTTGAAAACGGACCATTTTCCACATTTTTGAAGCATGACGTAATGGGGGGGTGTTATCTCTTTTGTCGAAAATCAGCCGTTTTTGCTTGAACATTAAATGCCTCCAAATGGTATTTAATTCACTTCCCAAGCCCCTGGAAGCATGAAAATCACTTTAAACATGCTAATTTTAGCTCTAACACTGATGATCCACCTACAAATGTGAACTGACGTTCAAAAATAAAACATTTGAAAACGGACCATTTTCCACATTTTTGAAGCATGACGTAATGGGGGGGTGTTATCTCTTTTGTCGAAAATCAGCTGTTTTTGCTCGAACATTAAATGCCTCCAAATGGTATTTAATGACCTTCCCGGGGTGAAGAAACGCTTTTTGAGAACTCAGAGTGAGTAAATTGGCCATTTTCATGCACTTTTAACCATTCCATAAATCTTGTGTTTAGGGCCCCTGGAAGCATGAAAATCACTTTAAACATGCTAATTTTAGCTCTAACACTGATGATCCACCTACAAATGTGAACTGACGTTCAAAAATAAAACATTTGAAAACGGACCATTTTACACATTTCTGAAGCATGACGTAATGGGGGGGTGTTATCTCTTTTGTCGAAAATCAGCCGTTTTTGCTTGAACATTAAATGCCTCCAAATGGTATTTAATTCACTTCCCGAGCCCCTGGAAGCATGAAAATCACTTTAAACATGCTAATTTTAGCTCTAACACTGATGATTCACCTACAAATGTGAACTGACGTTCAAAAATAAAACATTTGAAAACGGACCATTTTCCACATTTTTGAAGCATGACGTAATGGGGGGGTGTTATCTCTTTTGTCGAAAATCAGCTGTTTTTGCTCGAACATTAAATGCCTCCAAATGGTATTTAATTACCTTCCCGGGGTGAAGAAACGCTTTTTGAGAACTCAGAGTGAGTAAATTGGCCATTTTCATGCACTTTTAACCATTCCATAAATCTTGTGTTTAGGGCCCCTGGAAGCATGAAAATCACTTTAAACATGCTAATTTTAGCTCTAACACTGATGATCCACCTACAAATGTGAACTGACGTTCAAAAATAAAACATTTGAAAACGGACCATTTTCCACATTTCTGAAGCATGACGTAATGGGGGGGTGTTATCTCTTTTGTCGAAAATCAGCCGTTTTTGCTTGAACATTAAATGCCTCCAAATGGTATTTAATTCACTTCCCGAGCCCCTGGAAGCATGAAAATCACTTTAAACATGCTAATTTTAGCTCTAACACTGATGATCCACCTACAAATGTGAACTGACGTTCAAAAATAAAACATTTGAAAACGGACCATTTTCCACATTTCTGAAGCATGACGTAATGGGGGGGTGTTATCTCTTTTGTCGAAAATCAGCCGTTTTTGCTCAAACATTAAATGCCTCCAAATGGTATTTAATTCACTTCCCGGGGTGAAGAAACCCTTTTTGAGAACTCAGAGTGAGTAAATTGGCCATTTTCATGCACTTTTAACCATTCCATAAATCTTGTGTTTCGGGCCCCTGGAAGCATGAAAATCACTTTAAACATGCTAATTTTAGCTCTAACACTGATGATCCACTTACAAATGTGAACTGACGTTCAAAAATAAAACATTTGAAAACGGACCATTTTCCACATTTCTGAAGCATGAAGTAATGGGGGGTGTTATCTCTTTTGTCGAAAATCAGCCGTTTTTGCTTGAACATTAAATGCCTCCAAATGGTATTTAATTCACTTCCCGAGCCCCTGGAAGCATGAAAATCACTTTAAACATGCTAATTTTAGCTCTAACACTGATGATCCACCTACAAATGTGAACTGACGTTCAAAAATAAAACATTTGAAAACGGACCATTTTCCACATTTTTGAAGCATGACGTAATGGGGGGGTGTTATCTCTTTTGTCGAAAATCAGCTGTTTTTGCTCGAACATTAAATGCCTCCAAATGGTATTTAATTACCTTCCCGGGGTGAAGAAACGCTTTTTGAGAACTCAGAGTGAGTAAATTGGCCATTTTCATGCACTTTTAACCATTCCATAAATCTTGTGTTTAGGGCCCCTGGAAGCATGAAAATCACTTTAAACATGCTAATTTTAGCTCTAACACTGATGATCCACCTACAAATGTGAACTGACGTTCAAAAATAAAACATTTGAAAACTGACCATTTTACACATTTCTGAAGCATGACGTAATGGGGGGGTGTTATCTCTTTTGTCGAAAATCAGCCGTTTTTGCTTGAACATTAAATGCCTCCAAATGGTATTTAATTCACTTCCCGAGCCCGTGGAAGCATGAAAATCACTTTAAACATGCTAATTTTAGCTCTAACACTGATGATCCACCTACAAATGTGAACTGACGTTCAAAAATAAAACATTTGAAAACGGACCATTTTCCACATTTCTGAAGCATGACGTAATGGGGGGTGTTATCTCTTTTGTCGAAAATCAGCTGTTTTTGCTTGAACATTAAATGCCTCCAAATAGCATTTAATTCACTTCCCGGGGTGAAGAAACCCTTTTTGAGAACTCAGAGTGAGTAAATTGGCCATTTTCATGCACTTTTAACCATTCCATAAATCTTGTGTTTAGGGCCCGTGGAAGCATGAAAATCACTTTAAACACACTAATTTTAGCTCTAACACTGATGATCCACCTACAAATGTGAACTGACGTTCAAAAATAAAACATTTGAAAACGGACCATTTTCCACATTTTTGAAGCATGACGTAATGGGGGGGTGTTATCTCTTTTGTCGAAAATCAGCTGTTTTTGCTCGAACATTAAATGCCTCCAAATGGTATTTAATTACCTTCCCGGGGTGAAGAAATGCTTTTTGAGAACTCAGAGTGAGTAAATTGGCCATTTTCATGCACTTTTAACCATTCCGTAAATCTTGTGTTTAGGGCCCCTGGAAGCATGAAAATCACTTTAAACATGCTAATTTTAGCTCTAACACTGATGATCCACCTACAAATGTGAACTGACGTTCAAAAATAAAACATTTGAAAACGGACCATTTTACACATTTCTGAAGCATGACGTAATGGGGGGGTGTTATCTCTTTTGTCGAAAATCAGCTGTTTTTGCTTGAACATTAAATGCCTCCAAATGGTATTTAATTCACTTCCCAAGCCCCTGGAAGCATGAAAATCACTTTAAACATGCTAATTTTAGCTCTAACACTGATGATCCACCTACAAATGTGAACTGACGTTCAAAAAGAAAACATTTGAAAACGGACCATTTTACACATTTCTGAAGCATGACGTAATGGGGGGGTGTTATCTCTTTTGTCGAAAATCAGCTGTTTTTGCTTGAACATTAAATGCCTCCAAATGGTATTTAATTCACTTCCCGAGCCCCTGGAAGCATGAAAATCACTTTAAACATGCTAATTTTAGCTCGAACACTGATGATCCACCTACAAATGTGAACTGACGTTCAAAAATAAAACATTTGAAAACGGACCATTTTCCACATTTCTGAAGCATGACGTAATGGGGGGGTGTTATCTCTTTTGTCGAAAATCAGCCGTTTTTGCTCGAACAGTAAATGCCTCCAAATGGTATTTAATTAACTTCCCGGGGGTGAAGAAACCCTTTTTGAGAACTCAGAGTGAGTAAATTGGCCATTTTCATGCACTTTTAATCATTCCATAAATCTTGTGTTTAGGGCCCCTGGAAGCATGAAAATCACTTTAAACATGCTAATTTTAGCTCTAACACTGATGATCCACCTACAAATGTGAACTGACGTTCAAAAATAAAACATTTGAAAACGGACCATTTTCCACATTTCTGAAGCATGACGTAATGGGGGGGTGTTATCTCTTTTGTCGAAAATCAGCCGTTTTTGCTTGAACATTAAATGCCTCCAAATGGTATTTAATTCACTTCCCGAGCCCCTGGAAGCATGAAAATCACTTTAAACATGCTAATTTTAGCTCTAACACTGATGATCCACCTACAAATGTGAACTGACGTTCAAAAATAAAACACTTGAAAACGGACCATTTTCCACATTTCTGAAGCATGACGTAATGGGGGGGTGTTATCTCTTTTGTCGAAAATCAGCTGTTTTTGCTCGAACATTAAATGCCTCCAAATGGTATTTAATTAACTTCCCGGGGTGAAGAAACTCTTTTTGAGAACTCAGAGTGAGTAAATTGGCCATTTTCATGCACTTTTAACCATTCCATAAATCTTGTGTTTAGGGCCCCTGGAAGCATGAAAATCACTTTAAACATGCTAATTTTAGCTCTAACACTGATGATCCACCTACAAATGTGAACTGACGTTCAAAAATAAAAAATTTGAAAACGGACCATTTTCCACATTTCTGAAGCATGACGTAATGGGGGGTGTTATCTCTTTTGTCGAAAATCAGCCGTTTTTGCTTGAACATTAAATGCCTCCAAATGGTATTTAATTCACTTCCCGAGCCCCTGGAAGCATGAAAATCACTTTAAACATGCTAATTTTAGCTCTAACACTGATGATCCACCTACAAATGTGAACTGACGTTCAAAAATAAAACATTTGAAAACGGACCATTTTCCACATTTTTGAAGCATGACGTAATGGGGGGGTGTTATCTCTTTTTTTGAAAATCAGCCGTTTTTGCTCGAACATTAAATGCCTCCAAATGGTATTTAATTCACTTCCCGGGGTGAAGAAACCCTTTTTGAGAACTCAGAGTGAGTAAATTGGCCATTTTCATGCACTTTTAACCATTCCATAAATCTTGTGTTTAGGGCCCCTGGAAGCATGAAAATCACTTTAAACATGCTAATTTTAGCTCTAACACTGATGATCCACTTACAAATGTGAACTGACGTTCAAAAATAAAACATTTGAAAACGGACCATTTTCCACATTTCTGAAGCATGACGTAATGGGGGGGTGTTATCTCTTTTGTCGAAAATCAGCTGTTTTTGCTCGAACATTAAATGCCTCCAAATGGTATTTAATGACCTTCCCGGGGTGAAGAAACCCTTTTTGAGAACTCAGAGTGAGTAAATTGGCCATTTTCATGCACTTTTAACCATTCCATAAATCTTGTGTTTAGGGCCCCTGGAAGCATGAAAATCACTTTAAACATGCTAATTTTAGCTCTAACACTGATGATCCACCTACAAATGTGAACTGACGTTCAAAAATAAAACATTTGAAAACGGACCATTTTGCACATTTCTGAAGCATGACGTAATGGGGGGGTGTTATCTCTTTTGTCGAAAATCAGCCGTTTTTGCTTGAACATTAAATGCCTCCAAATGGTATTTAATTCACTTCCCGAGCCCCTGGAAGCATGAAAATCACTTTAAACATGCTAATTTTAGCTCTAACACTGATGATCCACCTACAAATGTGAACTGACGTTCAAAAATAAAACACTTGAAAACGGACCATTTTCCACATTTCTGAAGCATGACGTAATGGGGGGGTGTTATCTCTTTTGTCGAAAATCAGCTGTTTTTGCTCGAACATTAAATGCCTCCAAATGGTATTTAATTAACTTCCCGGGGTGAAGAAACCCTTTTTGAGAACTCAGAGTGAGTAAATTGGCCATTTTCATGCACTTTTAACCATTCCATAAATCTTGTGTTTAGGGCCCCTGGAAGCATGAAAATCACTTTAAACATGCTAATTTTAGCTCTAACACTGATGATCCACCTACAAATGTGAACTGACGTTCAAAAATAAAAAATTTGAAAACGGACCATTTTCCACATTTCTGAAGCATGACGTAATGGGGGGTGTTATCTCTTTTGTCGAAAATCAGCCGTTTTTGCTTGAACATTAAATGCCTCCAAATGGTATTTAATTCACTTCCCGAGCCCCTGGAAGCATGAAAATCACTTTAAACATGCTAATTTTAGCTCTAACACTGATGATCCACCTACAAATGTGAACTGACGTTCAAAAATAAAACATTTGAAAACGGACCATTTTCCACATTTTTGAAGCATGACGTAATGGGGGGGTGTTATCTCTTTTTTCGAAAATCAGCCGTTTTTGCTCGAACATTAAATGCCTCCAAATGGTATTTAATTCACTTCCCGGGGTGAAGAAACCCTTTTTGAGAACTCAGAGTGAGTAAATTGGCCATTTTCATGCACTTTTAACCATTCCATAAATCTTGTGTTTAGGGCCCCTGGAAGCATGAAAATCACTTTAAACATGCTAATTTTAGCTCTAACACTGATGATCCACTTACAAATGTGAACTGACGTTCAAAAATAAAACATTTGAAAACGGACCATTTTCCACATTTCTGAAGCATGACGTAATGGGGGGGTGTTATCTCTTTTGTCGAAAATCAGCTGTTTTTGCTCGAACATTAAATGCCTCCAAATGGTATTTAATGACCTTCCCGGGGTGAAGAAACGCTTTTTGAGAACTCAGAGTGAGTAAATTGGCCATTTTCATGCACTTTTAACCATTCCATAAATCTTGTGTTTAGGGCCCCTGGAAGCATGAAAATCACTTTAAACATGCTAATTTTAGCTCTAACACTGATGATCCACCTACAAATGTGAACTGACGTTCAAAAATAAAACATTTGAAAACGGACCATTTTACACATTTCTGAAGCATGACGTAATGGGGGGGTGTTATCTCTTTTGTCGAAAATCAGCCGTTTTTGCTTGAACATTAAATGCCTCCAAATGGTATTTAATTCACTTCCCGAGCCCCTGGAAGCATGAAAATCACTTTAAACATGCTAATTTTAGCTCTAACACTGATGATCCACCTACAAATGTGAACTGACGTTCAAAAATAAAACATTTGAAAACGGACCATTTTCCACATTTTTGAAGCATGACGTAATGGGGGGGTGTTATCTCTTTTGTCGAAAATCAGCTGTTTTTGCTCGAACATTAAATGCCTCCAAATGGTATTTAATTACCTTCCCGGGGTGAAGAAACGCTTTTTGAGAACTCAGAGTGAGTAAATTGGCCATTTTCATGCACTTTTAACCATTCCATAAATCTTGTGTTTAGGGCCCCTGGAAGCATGAAAATCACTTTAAACATGCTAATTTTAGCTCTAACACTGATGATCCACCTACAAATGTGAACTGACGTTCAAAAATAAAACATTTGAAAACGGACCATTTTCCACATTTCTGAAGCATGACGTAATGGGGGGGTGTTATCTCTTTTGTCGAAAATCAGCCGTTTTTGCTTGAACATTAAATGCCTCCAAATGGTATTTAATTCACTTCCCGAGCCCCTGGAAGCATGAAAATCACTTTAAACATGCTAATTTTAGCTCTAACACTGATGATCCACCTACAAATGTGAACTGACGTTCAAAAATAAAACATTTGAAAACGGACCATTTTCCACATTTCTGAAGCATGACGTAATGGGGGGGTGTTATCTCTTTTGTCGAAAATCAGCCGTTTTTGCTCGAACATTAAATGCCTCCAAATGGTATTTAATTCACTTCCCGGGGTGAAGAAACCCTTTTTGAGAACTCAGAGTGAGTATATTGGCCATTTTCATGCACTTTTAACCATTCCATAAATCTTGTGTTTAGGGCCCCTGGAAGCATGAAAATCACTTTAAACATGCTAATTTTAGCTCTAACACTGATGATCCACTTACAAATGTGAACTGACGTTCAAAAATAAAACATTTGAAAACGGACCATTTTCCACATTTCTGAAGCATGAAGTAATGGGGGGGGTGTTATCTCTTTTGTCGAAAATCAGCCGTTTTTGCTTGAACAATAAATGCCTCCAAATGGTATTTAATTCACTTCCCGAGCCCCTGGAAGCATGAAAATCACTTTAAACATGCTAATTTTAGCTCTAACACTGATGATCCACCTACAAATGTGAACTGACGTTCAAAAATGAAACATTTGAAAACGGACCATTTTCCACATTTTTGAAGCATGACGTAATGGGGGGGTGTTATCTCTTTTGTCGAAAATCAGCTGTTTTTGCTCGAACATTAAATGCCTCCAAATGGTATTTAATTACCTTCCCGGGGTGAAGAAACGCTTTTTGAGAACTCAGAGTGAGTAAATTGGCCATTTTCATGCACTTTTAACCATTCCATAAATCTTGTGTTTAGGGCCCCTGGAAGCATGAAAATCACTTTAAACATGCTAATTTTAGCTCTAACACTGATGATCCACCTACAAATGTGAACTGACGTTCAAAAATAAAACATTTGAAAACGGACCATTTTACACATTTCTGAAGCATGACGTAATGGGGGGGTGTTATCTCTTTTGTCGAAAATCAGCTGTTTTTGCTTGAACATTAAATGCCTCCAAATGGTATTTAATTCACTTCCCGAGCCCCTGGAAGCATGAAAATCACTTTAAACATGCTAATTTTAGCTCTAACACTGATGATCCACCTACAAATGTGAACTGACGTTCAAAAATAAAACATTTGAAAACGGACCATTTTCCACATTTCTGAAGCATGACGTAATGGGGGGGTGTTATCTCTTTTGTCGAAAATCAGCCGTTTTTGCTCGAACAGTAAATGCCTCCAAATGGTATTTAATTAACTTCCCGGGGGTGAAGAAACCCTTTTTGAGAACTCAGAGTGAGTAAATTGGCCATTTTCATGCACTTTTAACCATTCCATAAATCTTGTGTTTAGGGCCCCTGGAAGCATGAAAATCACTTTAAACATGCTAATTTTAGCTCTAACACTGATGATCCACCTACAAATGTGAACTGACGTTCAAAAATAAAACATTTGAAAACGGACCATTTTCCACATTTCTGAAGCATGACGTAATGGGGGGGTGTTATCTCTTTTGTCGAAAATCAGCCGTTTTTGCTTGAACATTAAATGCCTCCAAATGGTATTTAATTCACTTCCCGAGCCCCTGGAAGCATGAAAATCACTTTAAACATGCTAATTTTAGCTCTAACACTGATGATCCACCTACAAATGTGAACTGACGTTCAAAAATGAAACATTTGAAAACGGACCATTTTCCACATTTTTGAAGCATGACGTAATGGGGGGGTGTTATCTCTTTTGTCGAAAATCAGCTGTTTTTGCTCGAACATTAAATGCCTCCAAATGGTATTTAATTACCTTCCCGGGGTGAAGAAACGCTTTTTGAGAACTCAGAGTGAGTAAATTGGCCATTTTCATGCACTTTTAACCATTCCATAAATCTTGTGTTTAGGGCCCCTGGAAGCATGAAAATCACTTTAAACATGCTAATTTTAGCTCTAACACTGATGATCCACCTACAAATGTGAACTGACGTTCAAAAATAAAACATTTGAAAACTGACCATTTTACACATTTCTGAAGCATGACGTAATGGGGGGGTGTTATCTCTTTTGTCGAAAATCAGCCGTTTTTGCTTGAACATTAAATGCCTCCAAATGGTATTTAATTCACTTCCCGAGCCCCTGGAAGCATGAAAATCACTTTAAACATGCTAATTTTAGCTCTAACACTGATGATCCACCTACAAATGTGAACTGACGTTCAAAAATAAAACATTTGAAAACGGACCATTTTCCACATTTTTGAAGCATGACGTAATGGGGGGGGTGTTATCTCTTTTGTCGAAAATCAGCTGTTTTTGCTCGAACATTAAATGCCTCCAAATGGTATTTAATTACCTTCCCGGGGTGAAGAAACGCTTTTTGAGAACTCAGAGTGAGTAAATTGGCCATTTTCATGCACTTTTAACCATTCCATAAATCTTGTGTTTAGGGCCCCTGGAAGCATGAAAATCACTTTAAACATGCTAATTTTAGCTCTAACACTGATGATCCACCTACAAATGTGAACTGACGTTCAAAAATAAAACATTTGAAAACGGACCATTTTACACATTTCTGAAGCATGACGTAATGGGGGGGTGTTATCTCTTTTGTCGAAAATCAGCTGTTTTTGCTTGAACATTAAATGCCTCCAAATGGTATTTAATTCACTTCCCGAGCCCCTGGAAGCATGAAAATCACTTTAAACATGCTAATTTTAGCTCTAACACTGATGATCCACCTACAAATGTGAACTGACGTTCAAAAATAAAACATTTGAAAACGGACCATTTTCCACATTTCTGAAGCATGACGTAATGGGGGGGTGTTATCTCTTTTGTCGAAAATCTGCCGTTTTTGCTCGAACAGTAAATGCCTCCAAATGGTATTTAATTAACTTCCCGGGGGTGAAGAAACCCTTTTTGAGAACTCAGAGTGAGTAAATTGGCCATTTTCATGCACTTTTAACCATTCCATAAATCTTGTGTTTAGGGCCCCTGGAAGCATGAAAATCACTTTAAACATGCTAATTTTAGCTCTAACACTGATGATCCACCTACAAATGTGAACTGACGTTCAAAAATAAAACATTTGAAAACGGACCATTTTCCACATTTCTGAAGCATGACGTAATGGGGGGGTGTTATCTCTTTTGTCGAAAATCAGCCGTTTTTGCTTGAACATTAAATGCCTCCAAATGGTATTTAATTCACTTCCCGAGCCCCTGGAAGCATGAAAATCACTTTAAACATGCTAATTTTAGCTCTAACACTGATGATCCACCTACAAATGTGAACTGACGTTCAAAAATAAAACATTTGAAAACGGACCATTTTCCACATTTTTGAAGCATGACGTAATGGGGGGGTGTTATCTCTTTTGTCGAAAATCAGCTGTTTTTGCTCGAACATTAAATGCCTCCAAATGGTATTTAATTACCTTCCCGGGGTGAAGAAACGCTTTTTGAGAACTCAGAGTGAGTAAATTGGCCATTTTCATGCACTTTCAACCATTCCATAAATCTTGTGTTTAGGGCCCCTGGAAGCATGAAAATCACTTTAAACATGCTAATTTTAGCTCTAACACTGATGATCCACCTACAAATGTGAACTGACGTTCAAAAATAAAACATTTGAAAACGGACCATTTTACACATTTCTGAAGCATGAGGTAATGGGGGGGTGTTATCTCTTTTGTCGAAAATCAGCTGTTTTTGCTTGAACATTAAATTCCTCCAAATGGTATTTAATTCACTTCCAGAGCCCATGGAAGCATGAAAATCACTTTAAACATGCTAATTTTAGCTCTAACACTGATGATCCACCTACAAATGTGAACTGACGTTCAAAAATAAAACATTTGAAAACGGACCATTTTCCACATTTCTGAAGCATGACGTAATGGGGGGGTGTTATCTCTTTTGTCGAAAATCAGCTGTTTTTGCTCGAACATTAAATGCCTCCAAATGGTATTTAATTAACTTCCCGGGGTGAAGAAACCCTTTTTGAGAACTCAGAGTGAGTAAATTGGCCATTTTCATGCACTTTTAACCATTCCATAAATCTTGTGTTTAGGGCCCCTGGAAGCATGAAAATCACTTTAAACATGCTAATTTTAGCTCTAACACTGATGATCCACCTACAAATGTGAACTGACGTTCAAAAATAAAACATTTGAAAACGGACTGTTTTCCACATTTCTGAAGCATGACGTAATGGGGGGGTGTTATCTCTTTTGTCGAAAATCAGCTGTTTTTGCTTGAACATTAAATGCCTCCAAATGGTATTTAATTCACTTCCAGAGCCCCTGGAAGCATGAAAATCACTTTAAACATGCTAATTTTAGCTCTAACACTGATGATCCACCTACAAATGTGAACTGACGTTCAAAAATAAAACATTTGAAAACGGACCATTTTCCACATTTCTGAAGCATGACGTAATGGGGGGGTGTTATCTCTTTTGTCGAAAATCAGCTGTTTTTGCTCGAACATTAAATGCCTCCAAATGGTATTTAATTAACTTCCCGGGGTGAAGAAACCCTTTTTGAGAACTCAGAGTGAGTAAATTGGCCATTTTCATGCACTTTTAACCATTCCATAAATCTTGTGTTCAGGGCCCCTGGAAGCATGAAAATCACTTTAAACATGCTAATTTTAGCTCTAACACTGATGATCCACCTACAAATGTGAACTGACGTTCAAAAATAAAACATTTGAAAACGGACCATTTTCCACATTTCTGAAGCATGACGTAATGGGGTGGTGTTATCTCTTTTGTCGAAAATCAGCTGTTTTTGCTCGAACATTAAATGCCTCCAAATGGTATTTAATTAACTTCCCGGGGTGAAGAAACCCTTTTTGAGAACTCAGAGTGAGTAAATTGGCCATTTTCATGCACTTTTAACCATTCCATAAATCTTGTGTTTAGGGCCCCTGGAAGCATGAAAATCACTTTAAACATGCTAATTTTAGCTCTAACACTGATGATCCACCTACAAATGTGAACTGACGTTCAAAAATAAAACATTTGAAAACGGACCATTTTCCACATTTCTGAAGCATGACGTAATGGGGGGGTGTTATCTCTTTTGTCGAAAATCAGCCGTTTTTGCTTGAACATTAAATGCCTCCAAATGGTATTTAATTCACTTCCCGAGCCCCTGGAAGCATGAAAATCACTTTAAACATGCTAATTTTAGCTCTAACACTGATGATCCACCTACAAATGTGAACTGACGTTCAAAAATAAAACATTTGAAAACGGACCATTTTCCACATTTTTGAAGCATGACGTAATGGGGGGTGTTATCTCTTTTGTCGAAAATCAGCTGTTTTTGCTCGAACATTAAATGCCTCCAAATGGTATTTAATTACCTTCCCGGGGTGAAGAAACGCTTTTTGAGAACTCAGAGTGAGTAAATTGGCCATTTTCATGCACTTTTTACCATTCCATAAATCTTGTGTTTAGGGCCCCTGGAAGCATGAAAATCACTTTAAACATGCTAATTTTAGCTCTAACACTGATGATCCACCTACAAATGTGAACTGACGTTCAAAAATAAAACATTTGAAAACGGACCATTTTCCACATTTCTGAAGCATGACGTAATGGGGGGGTGTTATCTCTTTTGTCGAAAATCAGCCGTTTTTGCTTGAACATTAAATGCCTCCAAATGGTATTTAATTCACTTCCCGAGCCCCTGGAAGCATGAAAATCACTTTAAACATGCTAATTTTAGCTCTAACACTGATGATCCACCTACAAATGTGAACTGACGTTCAAAAATAAAACATTTGAAAACGGACCATTTTCCACATTTCTGAAGCATGACGTAATGGGGGGGTGTTATCTCTTTTGTCGAAAATCAGCCGTTTTTGCTCGAACATTAAATGCCTCCAAATGGTATTTAATTCACTTCCCGGGGTGAAGAAACCCTTTTTGAGAACTCAGAGTGAGTAAATTGGCCATTTTCATGCACTTTTAACCATTCCATAAATCTTGTGTTTAGGGCCCCTGGAAGCATGTAAATCACTTTAAACATGCTAATTTTAGCTCTAACACTGTTGATCCACTTACAAATGTGAACTGACGTTCAAAAATAAAACATTTGAAAACGGACCATTTTCCACATTTCTGAAGCATGAAGTAATGGGGGGGGTGTTATCTCTTTTGTCGAAAATCAGCCGTTTTTGCTTGAACATTAAATGCCTCCAAATGGTATTTAATTCACTTCCTGAGCCCCTGGAAGCATGAAAATCACTTTAAACATGCTAATTTTAGCTCTAACACTGATGATCCACCTACAAATGTGAACTGACATTCAAAAATAAAACATTTGAAAACAGACCATTTTCCACATTTTTGAAGCATGACGTAATGGGGGGGTGTTATCTCTTTTGTCGAAAATCAGCTGTTTTTGCTCGAACATTAAATGCCTCCAAATGGTATTTAATTACCTTCCCGGGGTGAAGAAACGCTTTTTGAGAACTCAGAGTGAGTAAATTGGCCATTTTCATGCACTTTCAACCATTCCATAAATCTTGTGTTTAGGGCCCCTGGAAGCATGAAAATCACTTTAAACATGCTAATTTTAGCTCTAACACTGATGATCCACCTACAAATGTGAACTGACGTTCAAAAATAAAACATTTGAAAACGGACCATTTTACACATTTCTGAAGCATGAGGTAATGGGGGGGTGTTATCTCTTTTGTCGAAAATCAGCTGTTTTTGCTTGAACATTAAATTCCTCCAAATGGTATTTAATTCACTTCCAGAGCCCCTGGAAGCATGAAAATCACTTTAAACATGCTAATTTTAGCTCTAACACTGATGATCCACCTACAAATGTGAACTGACGTTCAAAAATAAAACATTTGAAAACGGACCATTTTCCACATTTCTGAAGCATGACGTAATGGGGGGGTGTGATCTCTTTTGTCGAAAATCAGCTGTTTTTGCTCGAACATTAAATGCCTCCAAATGGTATTTAATTAACTTCCCGGGGTGAAGAAACCCTTTTTGAGAACTCAGAGTGAGTAAATTGGCCATTTTCATGCACTTTTAACCATTCCATAAATCTTGTGTTTAGGGCCCCTGGAAGCATGAAAATCACTTTAAACATGCTAATTTTAGCTCTAACACTGATGATCCAACTACAAATGTGAACTGACGTTCAAAAATAAAACATTTGAAAACGGACCGTTTTCCACATTTCTGAAGCATGACGTAATGGGGGGGGTGTTATCTCTTTTGTCGAAAATCAGCTGTTTTTGCTTGAACATTAAATGCCTCCAAATGGGATTTAATTCACTTCCAGAGCCCCTGGAAGCATGAAAATCACTTTAAACATGCTAATTTTAGCTCTAACACTGATGATCCACCTACAAATGTGAACTGACGTTCAAAAATAAAACATTTGAAAACGGACCATTTTCCACATTTCTGAAGCATGACGTAATGGGGGGGTGTTATCTCTTTTGTCGAAAATCAGCTGTTTTTGCTCGAACATTAAATGCCTCCAAATGGTATTTAATTAACTTCCCGGGGTGAAGAAACCCTTTTTGAGAACTCAGAGTGAGTAAATTGGCCATTTTCATGCACTTTTAACCATTCCATAAATCTTGTGTTTAGGGCCCCTGGAAGCATGAAAATCACTTTAAACATGCTAATTTTAGCTCTAACACTGATGATCCACCTACAAATGTGAACTGACGTTCAAAAATAAAACATTTGAAAACGGATCATTTTCCACATTTCTGAAGCATGACGTAATGGGGGGGTGTTATCTCTTTTGTCGAAAATCAGCTGTTTTTGCTCGAACATTAAATGCCTCCAAATGGTATTTAATGACCTTCCCGGGGTGAAGAAACGCTTTTTGAGAACTCAGAGTGAGTAAATTGGCCATTTTCATGCACTTTTAACCATTCCATAAATCTTGTGTTTAGGGCCCCTGGAAGCATGAAAATCACTTTAAACATGCTAATTTTAGCTCTAACACTGATGATCCACCTACAAATGTGAACTGACGTTCAAAAATAAAACATTTGAAAACGGACCATTTTACACATTTCTGAAGCATGACGTAATGGGGGGGTGTTATCTCTTTTGTCGAAAATCAGCCGTTTTTGTTTGAACATTAAATGCCTCCAAATGGTATTTAATTCACTTCCCGAGCCCCTGGAAGCATGAAAATCACTTTAAACATGCTAATTTTAGCTCTAACACTGATGATCCACCTACAAATGTGAACTGACGTTCAAAAATAAAACATTTGAAAACGGACCATTTTCCACATTTTTGAAGCATGACGTAATGGGGGGTGTTATCTCTTTTGTCGAAAATCAGCTGTTTTTGCTCGAACATTAAATGCCTCCAAATGGTATTTAATTACCTTCCCGGGGTGAAGAAACGCTTTTCGAGAACTCAGAGTGAGTAAATTGGCCATTTTCATGCACTTTTAACCATTCCATAAATCTTGTGTTTAGGGCCCCTGGAAGCATGAAAATCACTTTAAACATGCTAATTTTAGCTCTAACACTGATGATCCACCTACAAATGTGAACTGACGTTCAAAAATAAAACATTTGAAAACGGACCATTTTCCACATTTCTGAAGCATGACGTAATGGGGGGGTGTTATCTCTTTTGTCGAAAATCAGCCGTTTTTGCTTGAACATTAAATGCCTCCAAATGGTATTTAATTCACTTCCCGAGCCCCTGGAAGCATGAAAATCACTTTAAACATGCTAATTTTAGCTCTAACACTGATGATCCACCTACAAATGTGAACTGACGTTCAAAAATGAAACATTTGAAAACGGACCATTTTCCACATTTTTGAAGCATGACGTAATGGGGGGGTGTTATCTCTTTTGTCGAAAATCAGCTGTTTTTGCTCGAACATTAAATGCCTCCAAATGGTATTTAATTACCTTCCCGGGGTGAAGAAACGCTTTTTGAGAACTCAGAGTGAGTAAATTGGCCATTTTCATGCACTTTTAACCATTCCATAAATCTTGTGTTTAGGGCCCCTGGAAGCATGAAAATCACTTTAAACATGCTAATTTTAGCTCTAACACTGATGATCCACCTACAAATGTGAACTGACGTTCAAAAATAAAACATTTGAAAACTGACCATTTTACACATTTCTGAAGCATGACGTAATGGGGGGGTGTTATCTCTTTTGTCGAAAATCAGCCGTTTTTGCTTGAACATTAAATGCCTCCAAATGGTATTTAATTCACTTCCCGAGCCCCTGGAAGCATGAAAATCACTTTAAACATGCTAATTTTAGCTCTAACACTGATGATCCACCTACAAATGTGAACTGACGTTCAAAAATAAAACATTTGAAAACGGACCATTTTCCACATTTTTGAAGCATGACGTAATGGGGGGGGTGTTATCTCTTTTGTCGAAAATCAGCTGTTTTTGCTCGAACATTAAATGCCTCCAAATGGTATTTAATTACCTTCCCGGGGTGAAGAAACGCTTTTTGAGAACTCAGAGTGAGTAAATTGGCCATTTTCATGCACTTTTAACCATTCCATAAATCTTGTGTTTAGGGCCCCTGGAAGCATGAAAATCACTTTAAACATGCTAATTTTAGCTCTAACACTGATGATCCACCTACAAATGTGAACTGACGTTCAAAAATAAAACATTTGAAAACGGACCATTTTACACATTTCTGAAGCATGACGTAATGGGGGGGTGTTATCTCTTTTGTCGAAAATCAGCTGTTTTTGCTTGAACATTAAATGCCTCCAAATGGTATTTAATTCACTTCCCGAGCCCCTGGAAGCATGAAAATCACTTTAAACATGCTAATTTTAGCTCTAACACTGATGATCCACCTACAAATGTGAACTGACGTTCAAAAATAAAACATTTGAAAACGGACCATTTTCCACATTTCTGAAGCATGACGTAATGGGGGGGTGTTATCTCTTTTGTCGAAAATCAGCCGTTTTTGCTCGAACAGTAAATGCCTCCAAATGGTATTTAATTAACTTCCCGGGGGTGAAGAAACCCTTTTTGAGAACTCAGAGTGAGTAAATTGGCCATTTTCATGCACTTTTAACCATTCCATAAATCTTGTGTTTAGGGCCCCTGGAAGCATGAAAATCACTTTAAACATGCTAATTTTAGCTCTAACACTGATGATCCACCTACAAATGTGAACTGACGTTCAAAAATAAAACATTTGAAAACGGACCATTTTCCACATTTCTGAAGCATGACGTAATGGGGGGGTGTTATCTCTTTTGTCGAAAATCAGCCGTTTTTGCTTGAACATTAAATGCCTCCAAATGGTATTTAATTCACTTCCCGAGCCCCTGGAAGCATGAAAATCACTTTAAACATGCTAATTTTAGCTCTAACACTGATGATCCACCTACAAATGTGAACTGACGTTCAAAAATAAAACATTTGAAAACGGACCATTTTCCACATTTTTGAAGCATGACGTAATGGGGGGGTGTTATCTCTTTTGTCGAAAATCAGCTGTTTTTGCTCGAACATTAAATGCCTCCAAATGGTATTTAATTACCTTCCCGGGGTGAAGAAACGCTTTTTGAGAACTCAGAGTGAGTAAATTGGCCATTTTCATGCACTTTCAACCATTCCATAAATCTTGTGTTTAGGGCCCCTGGAAGCATGAAAATCACTTTAAACATGCTAATTTTAGCTCTAACACTGATGATCCACCTACAAATGTGAACTGACGTTCAAAAATAAAACATTTGAAAACGGACCATTTTACACATTTCTGAAGCATGAGGTAATGGGGGGGTGTTATCTCTTTTGTCGAAAATCAGCTGTTTTTGCTTGAACATTAAATTCCTCCAAATGGTATTTAATTCACTTCCAGAGCCCATGGAAGCATGAAAATCACTTTAAACATGCTAATTTTAGCTCTAACACTGATGATCCACCTACAAATGTGAACTGACGTTCAAAAATAAAACATTTGAAAACGGACCATTTTCCACATTTCTGAAGCATGACGTAATGGGGGGGTGTTATCTCTTTTGTCGAAAATCAGCTGTTTTTGCTCGAACATTAAATGCCTCCAAATGGTATTTAATTAACTTCCCGGGGTGAAGAAACCCTTTTTGAGAACTCAGAGTGAGTAAATTGGCCATTTTCATGCACTTTTAACCATTCCATAAATCTTGTGTTTAGGGCCCCTGGAAGCATGAAAATCACTTTAAACATGCTAATTTTAGCTCTAACACTGATGATCCACCTACAAATGTGAACTGACGTTCAAAAATAAAACATTTGAAAACGGACTGTTTTCCACATTTCTGAAGCATGACGTAATGGGGGGGTGTTATCTCTTTTGTCGAAAATCAGCTGTTTTTGCTTGAACATTAAATGCCTCCAAATGGTATTTAATTCACTTCCAGAGCCCCTGGAAGCATGAAAATCACTTTAAACATGCTAATTTTAGCTCTAACACTGATGATCCACCTACAAATGTGAACTGACGTTCAAAAATAAAACATTTGAAAACGGACCATTTTCCACATTTCTGAAGCATGACGTAATGGGGGGGTGTTATCTCTTTTGTCGAAAATCAGCTGTTTTTGCTCGAACATTAAATGCCTCCAAATGGTATTTAATTAACTTCCCGGGGTGAAGAAACCCTTTTTGAGAACTCAGAGTGAGTAAATTGGCCATTTTCATGCACTTTTAACCATTCCATAAATCTTGTGTTCAGGGCCCCTGGAAGCATGAAAATCACTTTAAACATGCTAATTTTAGCTCTAACACTGATGATCCACCTACAAATGTGAACTGACGTTCAAAAATAAAACATTTGAAAACGGACCATTTTCCACATTTCTGAAGCATGACGTAATGGGGTGGTGTTATCTCTTTTGTCGAAAATCAGCTGTTTTTGCTCGAACATTAAATGCCTCCAAATGGTATTTAATTAACTTCCCGGGGTGAAGAAACCCTTTTTGAGAACTCAGAGTGAGTAAATTGGCCATTTTCATGCACTTTTAACCATTCCATAAATCTTGTGTTTAGGGCCCCTGGAAGCATGAAAATCACTTTAAACATGCTAATTTTAGCTCTAACACTGATGATCCACCTACAAATGTGAACTGACGTTCAAAAATAAAACATTTGAAAACGGACCATTTTCCACATTTCTGAAGCATGACGTAATGGGGGGGTGTTATCTCTTTTGTCGAAAATCAGCCGTTTTTGCTTGAACATTAAATGCCTCCAAATGGTATTTAATTCACTTCCCGAGCCCCTGGAAGCATGAAAATCACTTTAAACATGCTAATTTTAGCTCTAACACTGATGATCCACCTACAAATGTGAACTGACGTTCAAAAATAAAACATTTGAAAACGGACCATTTTCCACATTTTTGAAGCATGACGTAATGGGGGGTGTTATCTCTTTTGTCGAAAATCAGCTGTTTTTGCTCGAACATTAAATGCCTCCAAATGGTATTTAATTACCTTCCCGGGGTGAAGAAACGCTTTTTGAGAACTCAGAGTGAGTAAATTGGCCATTTTCATGCACTTTTTACCATTCCATAAATCTTGTGTTTAGGGCCCCTGGAAGCATGAAAATCACTTTAAACATGCTAATTTTAGCTCTAACACTGTTGATCCACTTACAAATGTGAACTGACGTTCAAAAATAAAACATTTGAAAACGGACCATTTTCCACATTTCTGAAGCATGAAGTAATGGGGGGGGTGTTATCTCTTTTGTCGAAAATCAGCCGTTTTTGCTTGAACATTAAATGCCTCCAAATGGTATTTAATTCACTTCCTGAGCCCCTGGAAGCATGAAAATCACTTTAAACATGCTAATTTTAGCTCTAACACTGATGATCCACCTACAAATGTGAACTGACATTCAAAAATAAAACATTTGAAAACGGACCATTTTCCACATTTTTGAAGCATGACGTAATGGGGGGGTGTTATCTCTTTTGTCGAAAATCAGCTGTTTTTGCTCGAACATTAAATGCCTCCAAATGGTATTTAATTACCTTCCCGGGGTGAAGAAACGCTTTTTGAGAACTCAGAGTGAGTAAATTGGCCATTTTCATGCACTTTCAACCATTCCATAAATCTTGTGTTTAGGGCCCCTGGAAGCATGAAAATCACTTTAAACATGCTAATTTTAGCTCTAACACTGATGATCCACCTACAAATGTGAACTGACGTTCAAAAATAAAACATTTGAAAACGGACCATTTTACACATTTCTGAAGCATGAGGTAATGGGGGGGTGTTATCTCTTTTGTCGAAAATCAGCTGTTTTTGCTTGAACATTAAATTCCTCCAAATGGTATTTAATTCACTTCCAGAGCCCCTGGAAGCATGAAAATCACTTTAAACATGCTAATTTTAGCTCTAACACTGATGATCCACCTACAAATGTGAACTGACGTTCAAAAATAAAACATTTGAAAACGGACCATTTTCCACATTTCTGAAGCATGACGTAATGGGGGGGTGTGATCTCTTTTGTCGAAAATCAGCTGTTTTTGCTCGAACATTAAATGCCTCCAAATGGTATTTAATTAACTTCCCGGGGTGAAGAAACCCTTTTTGAGAACTCAGAGTGAGTAAATTGGCCATTTTCATGCACTTTTAACCATTCCATAAATCTTGTGTTTAGGGCCCCTGGAAGCATGAAAATCACTTTAAACATGCTAATTTTAGCTCTAACACTGATGATCCAACTACAAATGTGAACTGACGTTCAAAAATAAAACATTTGAAAACGGACCGTTTTCCACATTTCTGAAGCATGACGTAATGGGGGGGGTGTTATCTCTTTTGTCGAAAATCAGCTGTTTTTGCTTGAACATTAAATGCCTCCAAATGGGATTTAATTCACTTCCAGAGCCCCTGGAAGCATGAAAATCACTTTAAACATGCTAATTTTAGCTCTAACACTGATGATCCACCTACAAATGTGAACTGACGTTCAAAAATAAAACATTTGAAAACGGACCATTTTCCACATTTCTGAAGCATGACGTAATGGGGGGGTGTTATCTCTTTTGTCGAAAATCAGCTGTTTTTGCTCGAACATTAAATGCCTCCAAATGGTATTTAATTAACTTCCCGGGGTGAAGAAACCCTTTTTGAGAACTCAGAGTGAGTAAATTGGCCATTTTCATGCACTTATAACCATTCCATAAATCTTGTGTTTAGGGCCCCTGGAAGCATGAAAATCACTTTAAACATGCTAATTTTAGCTCTAACACTGATGATCCACCTACAAATGTGAACTGACGTTCAAAAATAAAACATTTGAAAACGGATCATTTTCCACATTTCTGAAGCATGACGTAATGGGGGGGTGTTATCTCTTTTGTCGAAAATCAGCTGTTTTTGCTCGAACATTAAATGCCTCCAAATGGTATTTAATGACCTTCCCGGGGTGAAGAAACGCTTTTTGAGAACTCAGAGTGAGTAAATTGGCCATTTTCATGCACTTTTAACCATTCCATAAATCTTGTGTTTAGGGCCCCTGGAAGCATGAAAATCACTTTAAACATGCTAATTTTAGCTCTAACACTGATGATCCACCTACAAATGTGAACTGACGTTCAAAAATAAAACATTTGAAAACGGACCATTTTACACATTTCTGAAGCATGACGTAATGGGGGGGTGTTATCTCTTTTGTCGAAAATCAGCCGTTTTTGTTTGAACATTAAATGCCTCCAAATGGTATTTAATTCACTTCCCGAGCCCCTGGAAGCATGAAAATCACTTTAAACATGCTAATTTTAGCTCTAACACTGATGATCCACCTACAAATGTGAACTGACGTTCAAAAATAAAACATTTGAAAACGGACCATTTTCCACATTTTTGAAGCATGACGTAATGGGGGGTGTTATCTCTTTTGTCGAAAATCAGCTGTTTTTGCTCGAACATTAAATGCCTCCAAATGGTATTTAATTACCTTCCCGGGGTGAAGAAACGCTTTTCGAGAACTCAGAGTGAGTAAATTGGCCATTTTCATGCACTTTTAACCATTCCATAAATCTTGTGTTTAGGGCCCCTGGAAGCATGAAAATCACTTTAAACATGCTAATTTTAGCTCTAACACTGTTGATCCACTTACAAATGTGAACTGACGTTCAAAAATAAAACATTTCAAAACGGACTATTTTCCACATTTCTGAAGCATGAAGTAATGGGGGGGTGTTATCTCTTTTGTCGAAAATCAGCCGTTTTTGCTTGAACATTAAATGCCTCCAAATGGTATTTAATTCACTTCCCGAGCCCCTGGAAGCATGAAAATCACTTTAAACATGCTAATTTTAGCTCTAACACTGATGATCCACCTACAAATGTGAACTGACGTTCAAAAATAAAACATTTGAAAACGGACCATTTTCCACATTTCTGAAGCATGACGTAATGGGGGGGTGTTATCTCTTTTGTCGAAAATCAGCCGTTTTTGCTTGAACATTAACTGCCTCCAAATGGTATTTAATTCACTTCCCGAGCCCCTGGAAGCATGAAAATCACTTTAAACATGCTAATTTTAGCTCTAACACTGATGATCCACCTACAAATGTGAACTGACGTTCAAAAATAAAACATTTGAAAACGGACCATTTTCCACATTTTTGAAGCATGACGTAATGGGGGGTGTTATCTCTTTTGTCGAAAATCAGCTGTTTTTGCTCGAACATTAAATGCCTCCAAATGGTATTTAATTACCTTCCCGGGGTGAAGAAACGCTTTTTGAGAACTCAGAGTGAGTAAATTGGCCATTTTCATGCACTTTTTACCATTCCATAAATCTTGTGTTTAGGGCCCCTGGAAGCATGAAAATCACTTTAAACATGCTAATTTTAGCTCTAACACTGATGATCCACCTACAAATGTGAACTGACGTTCAAAAATAAAACATTTGAAAACGGACCATTTTCCACATTTCTGAAGCATGACGTAATGGGGGTGTGTTATCTCTTTTGTCGAAAATCAGCCGTTTTTGCTTGAACATTAAATGCCTCCAAATGGTATTTAATTCACTTCCCGAGCCCCTGGAAGCATGAAAATCACTTTAAACATGCTAATTTTAGCTCTAACACTGATGATCCACCTACAAATGTGAACTGACGTTCAAAAATAAAACATTTGAAAACGGACCATTTTCCACATTTCTGAAGCATGACGTAATGGGGGGGTGTTATCTCTTTTGTCGAAAATCAGCCGTTTTTGCTCGAACATTAAATGCCTCCAAATGGTATTTAATTCACTTCCCGGGGTGAAGAAACCCTTTTTGAGAACTCAGAGTGAGTAAATTGGCCATTTTCATGCACTTTTAACCATTCCATAAATCTTGTGTTTAGGGCCCCTGGAAGCATGTAAATCACTTTAAACATGCTAATTTTAGCTCTAACACTGTTGATCCACTTACAAATGTGAACTGACGTTCAAAAATAAAACATTTGAAAACGGACCATTTTCCACATTTCTGAAGCATGAAGTAATGGGGGGGGGTGTTATCTCTTTTGTCGAAAATCAGCCGTTTTTGCTTGAACATTAAATGCCTCCAAATGGTATTTAATTCACTTCCTGAGCCCCTGGAAGCATGAAAATCACTTTAAACATGCTAATTTTAGCTCTAACACTGATGATCCACCTACAAATGTGAACTGACATTCAAAAATAAAACATTTGAAAACGGACCATTTTCCACATTTTTGAAGCATGACGTAATGGGGGGGTGTTATCTCTTTTGTCGAAAATCAGCTGTTTTTGCTCGAACATTAAATGCCTCCAAATGGTATTTAATTACCTTCCCGGGGTGAAGAAACGCTTTTTGAGAACTCAGAGTGAGTAAATTGGCCATTTTCATGCACTTTCAACCATTCCATAAATCTTGTGTTTAGGGCCCCTGGAAGCATGAAAATCACTTTAAACATGCTAATTTTAGCTCTAACACTGATGATCCACCTACAAATGTGAACTGACGTTCAAAAATAAAACATTTGAAAACGGACCATTTTACACATTTCTGAAGCATGAGGTAATGGGGGGGTGTTATCTCTTTTGTCGAAAATCAGCTGTTTTTGCTTGAACATTAAATTCCTCCAAATGGTATTTAATTCACTTCCAGAGCCCCTGGAAGCATGAAAATCACTTTAAACATGCTAATTTTAGCTCTAACACTGATGATCCACCTACAAATGTGAACTGACGTTCAAAAATAAAACATTTGAAAACGGACCATTTTCCACATTTCTGAAGCATGACGTAATGGGGGGGTGTGATCTCTTTTGTCGAAAATCAGCTGTTTTTGCTCGAACATTAAATGCCTCCAAATGGTATTTAATTAACTTCCCGGGGTGAAGAAACCCTTTTTGAGAACTCAGAGTGAGTAAATTGGCCATTTTCATGCACTTTTAACCATTCCATAAATCTTGTGTTTAGGGCCCCTGGAAGCATGAAAATCACTTTAAACATGCTAATTTTAGCTCTAACACTGATGATCCACCTACAAATGTGAACTGACGTTCAAAAATAAAACATTTGAAAACGGATCATTTTCCACATTTCTGAAGCATGACGTAATGGGGGGGTGTTATCTCTTTTGTCGAAAATCAGCTGTTTTTGCTCGAACATTAAATGCCTCCAAATGGTATTTAATGACCTTCCCGGGGTGAAGAAACGCTTTTTGAGAACTCAGAGTGAGTAAATTGGCCATTTTCATGCACTTTTAACCATTCCATAAATCTTGTGTTTAGGGCCCCTGGAAGCATGAAAATCACTTTAAACATGCTAATTTTAGCTCTAACACTGATGATCCACCTACAAATGTGAACTGACGTTCAAAAATAAAACATTTGAAAACGGACCATTTTACACATTTCTGAAGCATGACGTAATGGGGGGGTGTTATCTCTTTTGTCGAAAATCAGCCGTTTTTGTTTGAACATTAAATGCCTCCAAATGGTATTTAATTCACTTCCCGAGCCCCTGGAAGCATGAAAATCACTTTAAACATGCTAATTTTAGCTCCAACACTGATGATCCACCTACAAATGTGAACTGACGTTCAAAAATAAAACATTTGAAAACGGACCATTTTCCACATTTTTGAAGCATGACGTAATGGGGGGTGTTATCTCTTTTGTCGAAAATCAGCTGTTTTTGCTCGAACATTAAATGCCTCCAAATGGTATTTAATTACCTTCCCGGGGTGAAGAAACGCTTTTCGAGAACTCAGAGTGAGTAAATTGGCCATTTTCATGCACTTTTAACCATTCCATAAATCTTGTGTTTAGGGCCCCTGGAAGCATGAAAATCACTTTAAACATGCTAATTTTAGCTCTAACACTGTTGATCCACTTACAAATGTGAACTGACGTTCAAAAATAAAACATTTCAAAACGGACTATTTTCCACATTTCTGAAGCATGAAGTAATGGGGGGGTGTTATCTCTTTTGTCGAAAATCAGCCGTTTTTGCTTGAACATTAAATGCCTCCAAATGGTATTTAATTCACTTCCCGAGCCCCTGGAAGCATGAAAATCACTTTAAACATGCTAATTTTAGCTCTAACACTGATGATCCACCTACAAATGTGAACTGACGTTCAAAAATAAAACATTTGAAAACGGACCATTTTCCACATTTTTGAAGCATGACGTAATGGGGGGGTGTTATCTCTTTTGTCGAAAATCAGCTGTTTTTGCTCGAACATTAAATGCCTCCAAATGGTATTTAATTACCTTCCCGGGGTGAAGAAACGCTTTTTGAGAACTCAGAGTGAGTAAATTGGCCATTTTCATGCACTTTTAACCATTCCATAAATCTTGTGTTTAGGGCCCCTGGAAGCATGAAAATCACTTTAAACATGCTAATTTTAGCTCTAACACTGATGATCCACCTACAAATGTGAACTGACGTTCAAAAATAAAACATTTCAAAACGGACCATTTTACACATTTCTGAAGCATGACGTAATGGGGGGGTGTTCTCTTTTGTCGAAAATCAGCTGTTTTTGCTTGAACATTAAATGCCTCCAAATGGTATTTAATTCACTTCCCGAGCCCCTGGAAGCATGAAAATCACTTTAAACATGCTAATTTTAGCTCTAACACTGATGATCCACCTACAAATGTGAACTGACGTTCAAAAATAAAACATTTGAAAACGGACCATTTTCCACATTTCTGAAGCATGACGTAATGGGGGGGTGTTATCTCTTTTGTCGAAAATCAGCTGTTTTTGCTCGAACATTAAATGCCTCCAAATGGTATTTAATTAACTTCCCGGGGTGAAGAAACCCTTTTTGAGAACTCAGAGTGAGTAAATTGGCCATTTTCATGCACTTTTAACCATTCCATAAATCTTGTGTTTAGGGCCCCTGGAAGCATGAAAATCACTTTAAACATGCTAATTTTAGCTCTAACACTGATGATCCACCTACAAATGTGAACTGACGTTCAAAAATAAAACATTTGAAAACGGACCATTTTCCACATTTCTGAAGCATGACGTAATGGGGGGGTGTTATCTCTTTTGTCGAAAATCAGCCGTTTTTGCTTGAACATTAAATGCCTCCAAATGGTATTTAATTCACTTCCCGAGCCCCTGGAAGCATGAAAATCACTTTAAACATGCTAATTTTAGCTCTAACACTGATGATCCACCTACAAATGTGAACTGACATTCAAAAATAAAACATTTGAAAACGGACCATTTTCCACATTTTTGAAGCATGACGTAATGGGGGGGGTGTTATCTCTTTTGTCGAAAATCAGCTGTTTTTGCTCGAACATTAAATGCCTCCAAATGGTATTTAATTACCTTCCCGGGGTGAAGAAACGCTTTTTGAGAACTCAGAGTGAGTAAATTGGCCATTTTCATGCACTTTCAACCATTCCATAAATCTTGTGTTTAGGGCCCCTGGAAGCATGAAAATCACTTTAAACATGCTAATTTTAGCTCTAACACTGATGATCCACCTACAAATGTGAACTGACGTTCAAAAATAAAACATTTGAAAACGGACCATTTTACACATTTCTGAAGCATGAGGTAATGGGGGGGTGTTATCTCTTTTGTCGAAAATCAGCTGTTTTTGCTTGAACATTAAATTCCTCCAAATGGTATTTAATTCACTTCCAGAGCCCCTGGAAGCATGAAAATCACTTTAAACATGCTAATTTTAGCTCTAACACTGATGATCCACCTACAAATGTGAACTGACGTTCAAAAATAAAACATTTGAAAACGGACCATTTTCCACATTTCTGAAGCATGACGTAATGGGGGGGTGTGATCTCTTTTGTCGAAAATCAGCTGTTTTTGCTCGAACATTAAATGCCTCCAAATGGTATTTAATTAACTTCCCGGGGTGAAGAAACCCTTTTTGAGAACTCAGAGTGAGTAAATTGGCCATTTTCATGCACTTTTAACCATTCCATAAATCTTGTGTTTAGGGCCCCTGGAAGCATGAAAATCACTTTAAACATGCTAATTTTAGCTCTAACACTGATGATCCACCTACAAATGTGAACTGACGTTCAAAAATAAAACATTTGAAAACGGACCGTTTTCCACATTTCTGAAGCATGACGTAATGGGGGGGGTGTTATCTCTTTTGTCGAAAATCAGCTGTTTTTGCTTGAACATTAAATGCCTCCAAATGGTATTTAATTCACTTCCAGAGCCCCTGGAAGCATGAAAATCACTTTAAACATGCTAATTTTAGCTCTAACACTGATGATCCACCTACAAATGTGAACTGACGTTCAAAAATAAAACATTTGAAAACGGACCATTTTCCACATTTCTGAAGCATGACGTAATGGGGGGGTGTTATCTCTTTTGTCGAAAATCAGCTGTTTTTGCTCGAACATTAAATGCCTCCAAATGGTATTTAATTAACTTCCCGGGGTGAAGAAACCCTTTTTGAGAACTCAGAGTGAGTAAATTGGCCATTTTCATGCACTTTTAACCATTCCATAAATCTTGTGTTTAGGGCCCCTGGAAGCATGAAAATCACTGTAAACATGCTAATTTTAGCTCTAACACTGATGATCCACCTACAAATGTGAACTGACGTTCAAAAATAAAACATTTGAAAACGGATCATTTTCCACATTTCTGAAGCATGACGTAATGGGGGGGTGTTATCTCTTTTGTCGAAAATCAGCTGTTTTTGCTCGAACATTAAATGCCTCCAAATGGTATTTAATTACCTTCCCGGGGTGAAGAAACGCTTTTTGAGAACTCAGAGTGAGTAAATTGGCCATTTTCATGCACTTTTAACCATTCCATAAATCTTGTGTTTAGGGCCCCTGGAAGCATGAAAATCACTTTAAACATGCTAATTTTAGCTCTAACACTGATGATCCACCTACAAATGTGAACTGACGTTCAAAAATAAAACATTTGAAAACGGACCATTTTCCACATTTCTGAAGCATGACGTAATGGGGGGGTGTTATCTCTTTTGTCGAAAATCAGCCGTTTTTGCTTGAACATTAAATGCCTCCAAATGGTATTTAATTCACTTCCCGAGCCCCTGGAAGCATGAAAATCACTTTAAACATGCTAATTTTAGCTCTAACACTGATGATCCACCTACAAATGTGAACTGACGTTCAAAAATAAAACATTTGAAAACGGACCATTTTCCACATTTCTGAAGCATGACGTAATGGGGGGGTGTTATCTCTTTTGTCGAAAATCAGCTGTTTTTGCTCGAACATTAAATGCCTCCAAATGGTATTTAATTAACTTCCCGGGGTGAAGAAACCCTTTTTGAGAACTCAGAGTGAGTAAATTGGCCATTTTCATGCACTTTTAACCATTCCATAAATCTTGTGTTTAGGGCCCCTGGAAGCATGAAAATCACTTTAAACATGCTAATTTTAGCTCTAACACTGATGATCCACCTACAAATGTGAACTGACGTTCAAAAATAAAACATTTGAAAACGGACCATTTTCCACATTTCTGAAGCATGACGTAATGGGGGGGTGTTATCTCTTTTGTCGAAAATCAGCCGTTTGTGCTTGAACATTAAATGCCTCCAAATGGTATTTAATTCACTTCCCGAGCCCCTGGAAGCATGAAAATCACTTTAAACATGCTAATTTTAGCTCTAACAATGATGATCCACCTACAAATGTGAACTGACATTCAAAAATAAAACATTTGAAAACGGACCATTTTCCACATTTTTGAAGCATGACGTAATGGGGGGGTGTTATCTCTTTTGTCGAAAATCAGCTGTTTTTGCTCGAACATTAAATGCCTCCAAATGGTATTTAATTACCTTCCCGGGGTGAAGAAACGCTTTTTGAGAACTCAGAGTGAGTAAATTGGCCATTTTCATGCACTTTCAACCATTCCATAAATCTTGTGTTTAGGGCCCCTGGAAGCATGAAAATCACTTTAAACATGCTAATTTTAGCTCTAACACTGATGATCCACCTACAAATGTGAACTGACGTTCAAAAATAAAACATTTGAAAACGGACCATTTTACACATTTCTGAAGCATGAGGTAATGGGGGGGTGTTATCTCTTTTGTCGAAAATCAGCTGTTTTTGCTTGAACATTAAATTCCTCCAAATGGTATTTAATTCACTTCCAGAGCCCCTGGAAGCATGAAAATCACTTTAAACATGCTAATTTTAGCTCTAACACTGATGATCCACCTACAAATGTGAACTGACGTTCAAAAATAAAACATTTGAAAACGGACCATTTTCCACATTTCTGAAGCATGACGTAATGGGGGGGTGTGATCTCTTTTGTCGAAAATCAGCTGTTTTTGCTCGAACATTAAATGCCTCCAAATGGTATTTAATTAACTTCCCGGGGTGAAGAAACCCTTTTTGAGAACTCAGAGTGAGTAAATTGGCCATTTTCATGCACTTTTAACCATTCCATAAATCTTGTGTTTAGGGCCCCTGGAAGCATGAAAATCACTTTAAACATGCTAATTTTAGCTCTAACACTGATGATCCACCTACAAATGTGAACTGACGTTCAAAAATAAAACATTTGAAAACGGACCGTTTTCCACATTTCTGAAGCATGACGTAATGGGGGGGGGTGTTATCTCTTTTGTCGAAAATCAGCTGTTTTTGCTTGAACATTAAATGCCTCCAAATGGTATTTAATTCACTTCCAGAGCCCCTGGAAGCATGAAAATCACTTTAAACATGCTAATTTTAGCTCTAACACTGATGATCCACCTACAAATGTGAACTGACGTTCAAAAATAAAACATTTGAAAACGGACCATTTTCCACATTTCTGAAGCATGACGTAATGGGGGGGTGTTATCTCTTTTGTCGAAAATCAGCTGTTTTTGCTCGAACATTAAATGCCTCCAAATGGTATTTAATTAACTTCCCGGGGTGAAGAAACCCTTTTTGAGAACTCAGAGTGAGTAAATTGGCCATTTTCATGCACTTTTAACCATTCCATAAATCTTGTGTTTAGGGCCCCTGGAAGCATGAAAATCACTTTAAACATGCTAATTTTAGCTCTAACACTGATGATCCACCTACAAATGTGAACTGACGTTCAAAAATAAAACATTTGAAAACTGATCATTTTCCACATTTCTGAAGCATGACGTAATGGGGGGGTGTTATCTCTTTTGTCGAAAATCAGCTGTTTTTGCTCGAACATTAAATGCCTCCAAATGGTATTTAATTACCTTCCCGGGGTGAAAAAACGCTTTTTGAGAACTCAGAGTGAGTAAATTGGCCATTTTCATGCACTTTTAACCATTCCATAAATCTTGTGTTTAGGGCCCCTGGAAGCATGAAAATCACTTTAAACATGCTAATTTTAGCTCTAACACTGATGATCCACCTACAAATGTGAACTGACGTTCAAAAATAAAACATTTGAAAACGGACCATTTTACACATTTCTGAAGCATGACGTAATGGGGGGGTGTTATCTCTTTTGTCGAAAATCAGCTGTTTTTGCTTGAACATTAAATGCCTCCAAATGGTATTTAATTCACTTCCCGAGCCCCTGGAAGCATGAAAATCACTTTAAACATGCTAATTTTAGCTCTAACACTGATGATCCACCTACAAATGTGAACTGACGTTCAAAAATAAAACATTTGAAAACGGACCATTTTCCACATTTCTGAAGCATGACGTAATGGGGGGGTGTTATCTCTTTTGTCGAAAATCAGCCGTTTTTGCTCGAACAGTAAATGCCTCCAAATGGTATTTAATTAACTTCCCGGGGGTGAAGAAACCCTTTTTGAGAACTCAGAGTGAGTAAATTGGCCATTTTCATGCACTTTTAACCATTCCATAAATCTTGTGTTTAGGGCCCCTGGAAGCATGAAAATCACTTTAAACATGCTAATTTTAGCTCTAACACTGATGATCCACCTACAAATGTGAACTGACGTTCAAAAATAAAACATTTGAAAACGGACCATTTTCCACATTTCTGAAGCATGACGTAATGGGGGGGTGTTATCTCTTTTGTCGAAAATCAGCCGTTTTTGCTTGAACATTAAATGCCTCCAAATGGTATTTAATTCACTTCCCGAGCCCCTGGAAGCATGAAAATCACTTTAAACATGCTAATTTTAGCTCTAACACTGATGATCCACCTACAAATGTGAACTGACGTTCAAAAATAAAACATTTGAAAACGGACCATTTTCCACATTTTTGAAGCATGACGTAATGGGGGGGTGTTATCTCTTTTGTCGAAAATCAGCTGTTTTTGCTCGAACATTAAATGCCTCCAAATGGTATTTAATTACCTTCCCGGGGTGAAGAAACACTTTTTGAGAACTCAGAGTGAGTAAATTGGCCATTTTCATGCACTTTCAACCATTCCATAAATCTTGTGTTTAGGGCCCCTGGAAGCATGAAAATCACTTTAAACATGCTAATTTTAGCTCTAACACTGATGATCCACCTACAAATGTGAACTGACGTTCAAAAATAAAACATTTGAAAACGGACCATTTTACACATTTCTGAAGCATGACGTAATGGGGGGGTGTTATCTCTTTTGTCGAAAATCAGCTGTTTTTGCTTGAACATTAAATTCCTCCAAATGGTATTTAATTCACTTCCAGAGCCCCTGGAAGCATGAAAATCACTTTAAACATGCTAATTTTAGCTCTAACACTGATGATCCACCTACAAATGTGAACTGACGTTCAAAAATAAAACATTTGAAAACGGACCATTTTCCACATTTCTGAAGCATGACGTAATGGGGGGGTGTTATCTCTTTTGTCGAAAATCAGCTGTTTTTGCTCGAACATTAAATGCCTCCAAATGGTATTTAATTAACTTCCCGGGGTGAAGAAACCCTTTTTGAGAACTCAGAGTGAGTAAATTGGCCATTTTCATGCACTTTTAACCATTCCATAAATCTTGTGTTTAGGGCCCCTGGAAGCATGAAAATCACTTTAAACATGCTAATTTTAGCTCTAACACTGATGATCCACCTACAAATGTGAACTGACGTTCAAAAATAAAACATTTGAAAACGGACCGTTTTCCACATTTCTGAAGCATGACGTAATGGGGGGATGTTATCTCTTTTGTCGAAAATCAGCTGTTTTTGCTTGAACATTAAATGCCTCCAAATGGTATTTAATTCACTTCCAGAGCCCCTGGAAGCATGAAAATCACTTTAAACATGCTAATTTTAGCTCTAACACTGATGATCAACCTACAAATGTGAACTGACGTTCAAAAATAAAACATTTGAAAACGGACCATTTTCCACATTTCTGAAGCATGACGTAATGGGGGGGTGTTATCTCTTTTGTCGAAAATCAGCTGTTTTTGCTCGAACATTAAATGCCTCCAAATGGTATTTAATTAACTTCCCGGGGTGAAGAAACCCTTTTTGAGAACTCAGAGTGAGTAAATTGGCCATTTTCATGCACTTTTAACCATTCCATAAATCTTGTGTTTAGGGCCCCTGGAAGCATGAAAATCACTTTAAACATGCTAATTTTAGCTCTAACACTGATGATCCACCTACAAATGTGAACTGACGTTCAAAAATAAAACATTTGAAAACAGACCATTTTCCACATTTCTGAAGCATGACGTAATGGGGTGGTGTTATCTCTTTTGTCGAAAATCAGCTGTTTTTGCTCGAACATTAAATGCCTCCAAATGGTATTTAATTAACTTCCCGGGGTGAAGAAACCCTTTTTGAGAACTCAGAGTGAGTAAATTGGCCATTTTCATGCACTTTTAACCATTCCATAAATCTTGTGTTTAGGGCCCCTGGAAGCATGAAAATCACTTTAAACATGCTAATTTTAGCTCTAACACTGATGATCCACCTACAAATGTGAACTGACGTTCAAAAATAAAACATTTGAAAACGGACCATTTTCCACATTTCTGAAGCATGACGTAATGGGGGGGTGTTATCTCTTTTGTCGAAAATCAGCCGTTTTTGCTTGAACATTAAATGCCTCCAAATGGTATTTAATTCACTTCCCGAGCCCCTGGAAGCATGAAAATCACTTTAAACATGCTAATTTTAGCTCTAACACTGATGATCCACCTACAAATGTGAACTGACGTTCAAAAATAAAACATTTGAAAACGGACCATTTTCCACATTTTTGAAGCATGACGTAATGGGGGGGTGTTATCTCTTTTTTCGAAAATCAGCCGTTTTTGCTCGAACATTAAATGCCTCCAAATGGTATTTAATTCACTTCCCGGGGTGAAGAAACCCTTTTTGAGAACTCAGAGTGAGTAAATTGGCCATTTTCATGCACTTTTAACCATTCCATAAATCTTGTGTTTAGGGCCCCTGGAAGCATGAAAATCACTTTAAACATGCTAATTTTAGCTCTAACACTGATGATCCACTTACAAATGTGAACTGACGTTCAAAAATAAAACATTTGAAAACAGACCATTTTCCACATTTCTGAAGCATGACGTAATGGGGGGGTGTTATCTCTTTTGTCGAAATTCAGCCGTTTTTGCTTGAACAGTAAATGCCTCCAAATGGTATTTAATTCACTTCCCGAGCCCCTGGAAGCATGAAAATCACTTTAAACATGCTAATTTTAGCTCTAACACTGATGATCCACCTACAAATGTGAACTGACGTTCAAAAATAAAACATTTGAAAACGGACCATTTTCCACATTTTTGAAGCATGACGTAATGGGGGGGTGTTATCTCTTTTGTCGAAAATCAGCTGTTTTTGCTTGAACATTAAATGCCTCCAAATGGTATTTAATGACCTTCCCGGGGTGAAGAAACGCTTTTTGAGAACTCAGAGTGAGTAAATTGGCCATTTTCATGCACTTTTAACCATTCCATAAATCTTGTGTTTAGGGCCCCTGAAAGCATGAAAATCACTTTAAACATGCTAATTTTAGCTCTAACACTGATGATCCACCTACAAATGTGAACTGACGTTCAAAAATAAAACATTTGAAAACGGACCATTTTACACATTTCTGAAGCATGACGTAATGGGGGGGTGTTATCTCTTTTGTCGAAAATCAGCCGTTTTTGCTTGAACATTAAATGCCTCCAAATGGTATTCACTTCCCGAGCCCCTGGAAGCATGAAAATCACTTTAAACATGCAAATTTTAGCTCTAACACTGATGATCCACCTACAAATGTGAACTGACGTTCAAAAATAAAACATTTGAAAACGGACCATTTTCCACATTTTTGAAGCATGACGTAATGGGGGTGTTATCTCTTTTGTCGAAAATCAGCTGTTTTTGCTCGAACATTAAATGCCTCCAAATGGTATTTAATTACCTTCCCGGGGTGAAGAAACGCTTTTTGAGAACTCAGAGTGAGTAAATTGGCCATTTTCATGCACTTTTTACCATTCCATAAATCTTGTGTTTAGGGCCCCTGGAAGCATGAAAATCACTTTAAACATGCTAATTTTAGCTCTAACACTGATGATCCACCTACAAATGTGAACTGACGTTCAAAAATAAAACATTTGAAAACGGACCATTTTCCACATTTCTGAAGCATGACGTAATGGGGGGGTGTTATCTCTTTTGTCGAAAATCAGCCGTTTTTGCTTGAACATTAAATGCCTCCAAATGGTATTTAATTCACTTCCCGAGCCCCTGGAAGCATGAAAATCACTTTAAACATGCTAATTTCAGCTCTAACACTGATGATCCACCTACAAATGTGAACTGACGTTCAAAAATAAAACATTTGAAAACGGACCATTTTCCACATTTCTGAAGCATGACGTAATGGGGGGGTGTTATCTCTTTTGTCGAAAATCAGCCGTTTTTGCTCGAACATTAAATGCCTCCAAATGGTATTTAATTCACTTCCCGGGGTGAAGAAACCCTTTTTGAGAACTCAGAGTGAGTAAATTGGCCATTTTCATGCACTTTTAACCATTCCATAAATCTTGTGTTTAGGGCCCCTGGAAGCATGTAAATCACTTTAAACATGCTAATTTTAGCTCTAACACTGTTGATCCACTTACAAATGTGAACTGACGTTCAAAAATAAAACATTTGAAAACGGACCATTTTCCACATTTCTGAAGCATGAAGTAATGGGGGGGTGTTATCTCTTTTGTCGAAAATCAGCCGTTTTTGCTTGAACATTAAATGCCTCCAAATGGTATTTAATTCACTTCCTGAGCCCCTGGAAGCATGAAAATCACTTTAAACATGCTAATTTTAGCTCTAACACTGATGATCCACCTACAAATGTGAACTGACATTCAAAAATAAAACATTTGAAAACGGACCATTTTCCACATTTTTGAAGCATGACGTAATGGGGGGGTGTTATCTCTTTTGTCGAAAATCAGCTGTTTTTGCTCGAACATTAAATGCCTCCAAATGGTATTTAATTACCTTCCCGGGGTGAAGAAACGCTTTTTGAGAACTCAGAGTGAGTAAATTGGCCATTTTCATGCACTTTCAACCATTCCATAAATCTTGTGTTTAGGGCCCCTGGAAGCATGAAAATCACTTTAAACATGCTAATTTTAGCTCTAACACTGATGATCCACCTACAAATGTGAACTGACGTTCAAAAATAAAACATTTGAAAACGGACCATTTTACACATTTCTGAAGCATGAGGTAATGGGGGGGTGTTATCTCTTTTGTCGAAAATCAGCTGTTTTTGCTTGAACATTAAATTCCTCCAAATGGTATTTAATTCACTTCCAGAGCCCCTGGAAGCATGAAAATCACTTTAAACATGCTAATTTTAGCTCTAACACTGATGATCCACCTACAAATGTGAACTGACGTTCAAAAATAAAACATTTGAAAACGGACCATTTTCCACATTTCTGAAGCATGACGTAATGGGGGGGTGTGATCTCTTTTGTCGAAAATCAGCTGTTTTTGCTCGAACATTAAATGCCTCCAAATGGTATTTAATTAACTTCCCGGGGTGAAGAAACCCTTTTTGAGAACTCAGAGTGAGTAAATTGGCCATTTTCATGCACTTTTAACCATTCCATAAATCTTGTGTTTAGGGCCCCTGGAAGCATGAAAATCACTTTAAACATGCTAATTTTAGCTCTAACACTGATGATCCAACTACAAATGTGAACTGACGTTCAAAAATAAAACATTTGAAAACGGACCGTTTTCCACATTTCTGAAGCATGACGTAATGGGGGGGGTGTTATCTCTTTTGTCGAAAATCAGCTGTTTTTGCTTGAACATTAAATGCCTCCAAATGGTATTTAATTCACTTCCAGAGCCCCTGGAAGCATGAAAATCACTTTAAACATGCTAATTTTAGCTCTAACACTGATGATCCACCTACAAATGTGAACTGACGTTCAAAAATAAAACATTTGAAAACGGACCATTTTCCACATTTCTGAAGCATGACGTAATGGGGGGGTGTTATCTCTTTTGTCGAAAATCAGCTGTTTTTGCTCGAACATTAAATGCCTCCAAATGGTATTTAATTAACTTCCCGGGGTGAAGAAACCCTTTTTGAGAACTCAGAGTGAGTAAATTGGCCATTTTCATGCACTTTTAACCATTCCATAAATCTTGTGTTTAGGGCCCCTGGAAGCATGAAAATCACTTTAAACATGCTAATTTTAGCTCTAACACTGATGATCCACCTACAAATGTGAACTGACGTTCAAAAATAAAACATTTGAAAACGGATCATTTTCCACATTTCTGAAGCATGACGTAATGGGGGGGTGTTATCTCTTTTGTCGAAAATCAGCTGTTTTTGCTCGAACATTAAATGCCTCCAAATGGTATTTAATGACCTTCCCGGGGTGAAGAAACGCTTTTTGAGAACTCAGAGTGAGTAAATTGGCCATTTTCATGCACTTTTAACCATTCCATAAATCTTGTGTTTAGGGCCCCTGGAAGCATGAAAATCACTTTAAACATGCTAATTTTAGCTCTAACACTGATGATCCACCTACAAATGTGAACTGACGTTCAAAAATAAAACATTTGAAAACGGACCATTTTACACATTTCTGAAGCATGACGTAATGGGGGGGTGTTATCTCTTTTGTCGAAAATCAGCCGTTTTTGCTTGAACATTAAATGCCTCCAAATGGTATTTAATTCACTTCCCGAGCCCCTGGAAGCATGAAAATCACTTTAAACATGCTAATTTTAGCTCTAACACTGATGATCCACCTACAAATGTGAACTGACGTTCAAAAATAAAACATTTGAAAACGGACCATTTTCCACATTTTTGAAGCATGACGTAATGGGGGGTGTTATCTCTTTTGTCGAAAATCAGCTGTTTTTGCTCGAACATTAAATGCCTCCAAATGGTATTTAATTACCTTCCCGGGGTGAAGAAACGCTTTTTGAGAACTCAGAGTGAGTAAATTGGCCATTTTCATGCACTTTTAACCATTCCATAAATCTTGTGTTTAGGGCCCCTGGAAGCATGAAAATCACTTTAAACATGCTAATTTTAGCTCTAACACTGTTGATCCACTTACAAATGTGAACTGACGTTCAAAAATAAAACATTTGAAAACGGACTATTTTCCACATTTCTGAAGCATGAAGTAATGGGGGGGTGTTATCTCTTTTGTCGAAAATCAGCCGTTTTTGCTTGAACATTAAATGCCTCCAAATGGTATTTAATTCACTTCCCGAGCCCCTGGAAGCATGAAAATCACTTTAAACATGCTAATTTTAGCTCTAACACTGATGAACCACCTACAAATGTGAACTGACGTTCAAAAATAAAACATTTGAAAACGGACCATTTTCCACATTTTTGAAGCATGACGTAATGGGGGGGTGTTATCTCTTTTGTCGAAAATCAGCTGTTTTTGCTCGAACATTAAATGCCTCCAAATGGTATTTAATTACCTTCCCGGGGTGAAGAAACGCTTTTTGAGAACTCAGAGTGAGTAAATTGGCCATTTTCATGCACTTTTAACCATTCCATAAATCTTGTGTTTAGGGCCCCTGGAAGCATGAAAATCACTTTAAACATGCTAATTTTAGCTCTAACACTGATGATCCACCTACAAATGTGAACTGACGTTCAAAAATAAAACATTTCAAAACGGACCATTTTACACATTTCTGAAGCATGACGTAATGGGGGGGTGTTATCTCTTTTGTCGAAAATCAGCTGTTTTTGCTTGAACATTAAATGCCTCCAAATGGTATTTAATTCACTTCCCGAGCCCCTGGAAGCATGAAAATCACTTTAAACATGCTAATTTTAGCTCTAACACTGATGATCCACCTACAAATGTGAACTGACGTTCAAAAATAAAACATTTGAAAATGGACCATTTTCCACATTTTTGAAGCATGACGTAATGGGGGGTGTTATCTCTTTTGTCGAAAATCAGCTGTTTTTGCTCGAACATTAAATGCCTCCAAATGGTATTTAATTACCTTCCCGGGGTGAAGAAACGCTTTTCGAGAACTCAGAGTGAGTAAATTGGCCATTTTCATGCACTTTTAACCATTCCATAAATCTTGTGTTTAGGGCCCCTGGAAGCATGAAAATCACTTTAAACATGCTAATTTTAGCTCTAACACTGTTGATCCACTTACAAATGTGAACTGACGTTCAAAAATAAAACATTTGAAAACGGACTATTTTCCACATTTCTGAAGCATGAAGTAATGGGGGGGTGTTATCTCTTTTGTCGAAAATCAGCCGTTTTTGCTTGAACATTAAATGCCTCCAAATGGTATTTAATTCACTTCCCGAGCCCCTGGAAGCATGAAAATCACTTTAAACATGCTAATTTTAGCTCTAACACTGATGATCCACCTACAAATGTGAACTGACGTTCAAAAATAAAACATTTGAAAACGGACCATTTTCCACATTTTTGAAGCATGACGTAATGGGGGGGTGTTATCTCTTTTGTCGAAAATCAGCTGTTTTTGCTCGAACATTAAATGCCTCCAAATGGTATTTAATTACCTTCCCGGGGTGAAGAAACGCTTTTTGAGAACTCAGAGTGAGTAAATTGGCCATTTTCATGCACTTTTAACCATTCCATAAATCTTGTGTTTAGGGCCCCTGGAAGCATGAAAATCACTTTAAACATGCTAATTTTAGCTCTAACACTGATGATCCACCTACAAATGTGAACTGACGTTCAAAAATAAAACATTTCAAAACGGACCATTTTACACATTTCTGAAGCATGACGTAATGGGGGGGTGTTCTCTTTTGTCGAAAATCAGCTGTTTTTGCTTGAACATTAAATGCCTCCAAATGGTATTTAATTCACTTCCCGAGCCCCTGGAAGCATGAAAATCACTTTAAACATGCTAATTTTAGCTCTAACACTGATGATCCACCTACAAATGTGAACTGACGTTCAAAAATAAAACATTTGAAAACGGACCATTTTCCACATTTCTGAAGCATGACGTAATGGGGGGGTGTTATCTCTTTTGTCGAAAATCAGCTGTTTTTGCTCGAACATTAAATGCCTCCAAATGGTATTTAATTAACTTCCCGGGGTGAAGAAACCCTTTTTGAGAACTCAGAGTGAGTAAATTGGCCATTTTCATGCACTTTTAACCATTCCATAAATCTTGTGTTTAGGGCCCCTGGAAGCATGAAAATCACTTTAAACATGCTAATTTTAGCTCTAACACTGATGATCCACCTACAAATGTGAACTGACGTTCAAAAATAAAACATTTGAAAACGGACCATTTTCCACATTTCTGAAGCATGACGTAATGGGGGGGTATTATCTCTTTTGTCGAAAATCAGCAGTTTTTGCTTGAACATTAAATGCCTCCAAATGGTATTTAATTCACTTCCCGAGCCCCTGGAAGCATGAAAATCACTTTAAACATGCTAATTTTAGCTCTAACACTGATGATCCACCTACAAATGTGAACTGACATTCAAAAATAAAACATTTGAAAACGGACCATTTTCCACATTTTTGAAGCATGACGTAATGGGGGGGTGTTATCTCTTTTGTCGAAAATCAGCTGTTTTTGCTCGAACATTAAATGCCTCCAAATGGTATTTAATTACCTTCCCGGGGTGAAGAAACGCTTTTTGAGAACTCAGAGTGAGTAAATTGGCCATTTTCATGCACTTTCAACCATTCCATAAATCTTGTGTTTAGGGCCCCTGGAAGCATGAAAATCACTTTAAACATGCTAATTTTAGCTCTAACACTGATGATCCACCTACAAATGTGAACTGACGTTCAAAAATAAAACATTTGAAAACGGACCATTTTACACATTTCTGAAGCATGAGGTAATGGGGGGGTGTTATCTCTTTTGTCGAAAATCAGCTGTTTTTGCTTGAACATTAAATTCCTCCAAATGGTATTTAATTCACTTCCAGAGCCCCTGGAAGCATGAAAATCACTTTAAACATGCTAATTTTAGCTCTAACACTGATGATCCACCTACAAATGTGAACTGACGTTCAAAAATAAAACATTTGAAAACGGACCATTTTCCACATTTCTGAAGCATGACGTAATGGGGGGGTGTGATCTCTTTTGTCGAAAATCAGCTGTTTTTGCTCGAACATTAAATGCCTCCAAATGGTATTTAATTAACTTCCCGGGGTGAAGAAACCCTTTTTGAGAACTCAGAGTGAGTAAATTGGCCATTTTCATGCACTTTTAACCATTCCATAAATCTTGTGTTTAGGGCCCCTGGAAGCATGAAAATCACTTTAAACATGCTAATTTTAGCTCTAACACTGATGATCCACCTACAAATGTGAACTGACGTTCAAAAATAAAACATTTGAAAACGGACCGTTTTCCACATTTCTGAAGCATGACGTAATGGGGGGGGTGTTATCTCTTTTGTCGAAAATCAGCTGTTTTTGCTTGAACATTAAATGCCTCCAAATGGTATTTAATTCACTTCCAGAGCCCCTGGAAGCATGAAAATCACTTTAAACATGCTAATTTTAGCTCTAACACTGATGATCCACCTACAAATGTGAACTGACGTTCAAAAATAAAACATTTGAAAACGGACCATTTTCCACATTTCTGAAGCATGACGTAATGGGGGGGTGTTATCTCTTTTGTCGAAAATCAGCTGTTTTTGCTCGAACATTAAATGCCTCCAAATGGTATTTAATTAACTTCCCGGGGTGAAGAAACCCTTTTTGAGAACTCAGAGTGAGTAAATTGGCCATTTTCATGCACTTTTAACCATTCCATAAATCTTGTGTTTAGGGCCCCTGGAAGCATGAAAATCACTTTAAACATGCTAATTTTAGCTCTAACACTGATGATCCACCTACAAATGTGAACTGACGTTCAAAAATAAAACATTTGAAAACGGATCATTTTCCACATTTCTGAAGCATGACGTAATGGGGGGGTGTTATCTCTTTTGTCGAAAATCAGCTGTTTTTGCTCGAACATTAAATGCCTCCAAATGGTATTTAATTACCTCCCCGGGGTGAAGAAACGCTTTTTGAGAACTCAGAGTGAGTAAATTGGCCATTTTCATGCACTTTTAACCATTCCATAAATCTTGTGTTTAGGGCCCCTGGAAGCATGAAAATCACTTTAAACATGCTAATTTTAGCTCTAACACTGATGATCCACCTACAAATGTGAACTGACGTTCAAAAATAAAACATTTGAAAACGGACCATTTTCCACATTTCTGAAGCATGACGTAATGGGGGGGTGTTATCTCTTTTGTCGAAAATCAGCCGTTTTTGCTTGAACATTAAATGCCTCCAAATGGTATTTAATTCACTTCCCGAGCCCCTGGAAGCATGAAAATCACTTTAAACATGCTAATTTTAGCTCTAACACTGATGATCCACCTACAAATGTGAACTGACGTTCAAAAATAAAACATTTGAAAACGGACCATTTTCCACATTTCTGAAGCATGACGTAATGGGGGGGTGTTATCTCTTTTGTCGAAAATCAGCCGTTTGTGCTTGAACATTAAATGCCTCCAAATGGTATTTAATTCACTTCCCGAGCCCCTGGAAGCATGAAAATCACTTTAAACATGCTAATTTTAGCTCTAACAATGATGATCCACCTACAAATGTGAACTGACATTCAAAAATAAAACATTTGAAAACGGACCATTTTCCACATTTTTGAAGCATGACGTAATGGGGGGGTGTTATCTCTTTTGTCGAAAATCAGCTGTTTTTGCTCGAACATTAAATGCCTCCAAATGGTATTTAATTACCTTCCCGGGGTGAAGAAACGCTTTTTGAGAACTCAGAGTGAGTAAATTGGCCATTTTCATGCACTTTCAACCATTCCATAAATCTTGTGTTTAGGGCCCCTGGAAGCATGAAAATCACTTTAAACATGCTAATTTTAGCTCTAACACTGATGATCCACCTACAAATGTGAACTGACGTTCAAAAATAAAACATTTGAAAACGGACCATTTTACACATTTCTGAAGCATGAGGTAATGGGGGGGTGTTATCTCTTTTGTCGAAAATCAGCTGTTTTTGCTTGAACATTAAATTCCTCCAAATGGTATTTAATTCACTTCCAGAGCCCCTGGAAGCATGAAAATCACTTTAAACATGCTAATTTTAGCTCTAACACTGATGATCCACCTACAAATGTGAACTGATGTTCAAAAATAAAACATTTGAAAACGGACCATTTTCCACATTTCTGAAGCATGACGTAATGGGGGGGTGTGATCTCTTTTGTCGAAAATCAGCTGTTTTTGCTCGAACATTAAATGCCTCCAAATGGTATTTAATTAACTTCCCGGGGTGAAGAAACCCTTTTTGAGAACTCAGAGTGAGTAAATTGGCCATTTTCATGCACTTTTAACCATTCCATAAATCTTGTGTTTAGGGCCCCTGGAAGCATGAAAATCACTTTAAACATGCTAATTTTAGCTCTAACACTGATGATCCACCTACAAATGTGAACTGACGTTCAAAAATAAAACATTTGAAAACGGACCGTTTTCCACATTTCTGAAGCATGACGTAATGGGGGGGGGGGGTGTTATCTCTTTTGTCGAAAATCAGCTGTTTTAGCTTGAACATTAAATGCCTCCAAATGGTATTTAATTCACTTCCAGAGCCCCTGGAAGCATGAAAATCACTTTAAACATGCTAATTTTAGCTCTAACACTGATGATCCACCTACAAATGTGAACTGACGTTCAAAAATAAAACATTTGAAAACGGACCATTTTCCACATTTCTGAAGCATGACGTAATGGGGGGGTGTTATCTCTTTTGTCGAAAATCAGCTGTTTTTGCTCGAACATTAAATGCCTCCAAATGGTATTTAATTAACTTCCCGGGGTGAAGAAACCTTTTTTGAGAACTCAGAGTGAGTAAATTGGCCATTTTCATGCACTTTTAACCATTCCATAAATCTTGTGTTTAGGGCCCCTGGAAGCATGAAAATCACTTTAAACATGCTAATTTTAGCTCTAACACTGATGATCCACCTACAAATGTGAACTGACGTTCAAAAATAAAACATTTGAAAACGGATCATTTTCCACATTTCTGAAGCATGACGTAATGGGGGGGTGTTATCTCTTTTGTCGAAAATCAGCTGTTTTTGCTCGAACATTAAATGCCTCCAAATGGTATTTAATTACCTTCCCGGGGTGAAGAAACGCTTTTTGAGAACTCAGAGTGAGTAAATTGGCCATTTTCATGCACTTTTAACCATTCCATAAATCTTGTGTTTAGGGCCCCTGGAAGCATGAAAATCACTTTAAACATGCTAATTTTAGCTCTAACACTGATGATCCACCTACAAATGTGAACTGACGTTCAAAAATAAAACATTTGAAAACGGACCATTTTACACATTTCTGAAGCATGACGTAATGGGGGGGTGTTATCTCTTTTGTCGAAAATCAGCTGTTTTTGCTTGAACATTAAATGCCTCCAAATGGTATTTAATTCACTTCCCGAGCCCCTGGAAGCATGAAAATCACTTTAAACATGCTAATTTTAGCTCTAACACTGATGATCCACCTACAAATGTGAACTGACGTTCAAAAATAAAACATTTGAAAACGGACCATTTTCCACATTTCTGAAGCATGACGTAATGGGGGGGTGTTATCTCTTTTGTCGAAAATCAGCTGTTTTTGCTCGAACATTAAATGCCTCCAAATGGTATTTAATTAACTTCCCGGGGTGAAGAAACCCTTTTTGAGAACTCAGAGTGAGTAAATTGGCCATTTTCATGCACTTTTAACCATTCCATAAATCTTGTGTTTAGGGCCCCTGGAAGCATGAAAATCACTTTAAACATGCTAATTTTAGCTCTAACACTGATGATCCACCTACAAATGTGAACTGACGTTCAAAAATAAAACATTTGAAAACGGACCGTTTTCCACATTTCTGAAGCATGACGTAATGGGGGGGTGTTATCTCTTTTGTCGAAAATCAGCTGTTTTTGCTTGAACATTAAATGCCTCCAAATGGTATTTAATTCACTTCCAGAGCCCCTGGAAGCATGAAAATCACTTTAAACATGCTAATTTTAGCTCTAACACTGATGATCAACCTACAAATGTGAACTGACGTTCAAAAATAAAACATTTGAAAACGGACCATTTTCCACATTTCTGAAGCATGACGTAATGGGGGGGTGTTATCTCTTTTGTCGAAAATCAGCTGTTTTTGCTCGAACATTAAATGCCTCCAAATGGTATTTAATTAACTTCCCGGGGTGAAGAAACCCTTTTTGAGAACTCAGAGTGAGTAAATTGGCCATTTTCATGCACTTTTAACCATTCCATAAATCTTGTGTTTAGGGCCCCTGGAAGCATGAAAATCACTTTAAACATGCTAATTTTAGCTCTAACACTGATGATCCACCTACAAATGTGAACTGACGTTCAAAAATAAAACATTTGAAAACAGACCATTTTCCACATTTCTGAAGCATGACGTAATGGGGTGGTGTTATCTCTTTTGTCGAAAATCAGCTGTTTTTGCTCGAACATTAAATGCCTCCAAATGGTATTTAATTAACTTCCCGGGGTGAAGAAACCCTTTTTGAGAACTCAGAGTGAGTAAATTGGCCATTTTCATGCACTTTTAACCATTCCATAAATCTTGTGTTTAGGGCCCCTGGAAGCATGAAAATCACTTTAAACATGCTAATTTTAGCTCTAACACTGATGATCCACCTACAAATGTGAACTGACGTTCAAAAATAAAACATTTGAAAACGGACCATTTTCCACATTTCTGAAGCATGACGTAATGGGGGGGTGTTATCTCTTTTGTCGAAAATCAGCCGTTTTTGCTTGAACATTAAATGCCTCCAAATGGTATTTAATTCACTTCCCGAGCCCCTGGAAGCATGAAAATCACTTTAAACATGCTAATTTTAGCTCTAACACTGATGATCCACCTACAAATGTGAACTGACGTTCAAAAATAAAACATTTGAAAACGGACCATTTTCCACATTTTTGAAGCATGACGTAATGGGGGGGTGTTATCTCTTTTTTCGAAAATCAGCCGTTTTTGCTCGAACATTAAATGCCTCCAAATGGTATTTAATTCACTTCCCGGGGTGAAGAAACCCTTTTTGAGAACTCAGAGTGAGTAAATTGGCCATTTTCATGCACTTTTAACCATTCCATAAATCTTGTGTTTAGGGCCCCTGGAAGCATGAAAATCACTTTAAACATGCTAATTTTAGCTCTAACACTGATGATCCACTTACAAATGTGAACTGACGTTCAAAAATAAAACATTTGAAAACAGACCATTTTCCACATTTCTGAAGCATGACGTAATGGGGGGGTGTTATCTCTTTTGTCGAAAATCAGCCGTTTTTGCTTGAACAGTAAATGCCTCCAAATGGTATTTAATTCACTTCCCGAGCCCCTGGAAGCATGAAAATCACTTTAAACATGCTAATTTTAGCTCTAACACTGATGATCCACCTACAAATGTGAACTGACGTTCAAAAATAAAACATTTGAAAACGGACCATTTTCCACATTTTTGAAGCATGACGTAATGGGGGGGTGTTATCTCTTTTGTCGAAAATCAGCTGTTTTTGCTTGAACATTAAATGCCTCCAAATGGTATTTAATGACCTTCCCGGGGTGAAGAAACGCTTTTTGAGAACTCAGAGTGAGTAAATTGGCCATTTTCATGCACTTTTAACCATTCCATAAATCTTGTGTTTAGGGCCCCTGAAAGCATGAAAATCACTTTAAACATGCTAATTTTAGCTCTAACACTGATGATCCACCTACAAATGTGAACTGACGTTCAAAAATAAAACATTTGAAAACGGACCATTTTACACATTTCTGAAGCATGACGTAATGGGGGGGTGTTATCTCTTTTGTCGAAAATCAGCCGTTTTTGCTTGAACATTAAATGCCTCCAAATGGTATTCACTTCCCGAGCCCCTGGAAGCATGAAAATCACTTTAAACATGCACATTTTAGCTCTAACACTGATGATCCACCTACAAATGTGAACTGACGTTCAAAAATAAAACATTTGAAAACGGACCATTTTCCACATTTTTGAAGCATGACGTAATGGGGGTGTTATCTCTTTTGTCGAAAATCAGCTGTTTTTGCTCGAACATTAAATGCCTCCAAATGGTATTTAATTACCTTCCCGGGGTGAAGAAACGCTTTTTGAGAACTCAGAGTGAGTAAATTGGCCATTTTCATGCACTTTTTACCATTCCATAAATCTTGTGTTTAGGGCCCCTGGAAGCATGAAAATCACTTTAAACATGCTAATTTTAGCTCTAACACTGATGATCCACCTACAAATGTGAACTGACGTTCAAAAATAAAACATTTGAAAACGGACCATTTTCCACATTTCTGAAGCATGACGTAATGGGGGGGTGTTATCTCTTTTGTCGAAAATCAGCCGTTTTTGCTTGAACATTAAATGCCTCCAAATGGTATTTAATTCACTTCCCGAGCCCCTGGAAGCATGAAAATCACTTTAAACATGCTAATTTCAGCTCTAACACTGATGATCCACCTACAAATGTGAACTGACGTTCAAAAATAAAACATTTGAAAACGGACCATTTTCCACATTTCTGAAGCATGACGTAATGGGGGGGTGTTATCTCTTTTGTCGAAAATCAGCCGTTTTTGCTCGAACATTAAATGCCTCCAAATGGTATTTAATTCACTTCCCGGGGTGAAGAAACCCTTTTTGAGAACTCAGAGTGAGTAAATTGGCCATTTTCATGCACTTTTAACCATTCCATAAATCTTGTGTTTAGGGCCCCTGGAAGCATGTAAATCACTTTAAACATGCTAATTTTAGCTCTAACACTGTTGATCCACTTACAAATGTGAACTGACGTTCAAAAATAAAACATTTGAAAACGGACCATTTTCCACATTTCTGAAGCATGAAGTAATGGGGGGGTGTTATCTCTTTTGTCGAAAATCAGCCGTTTTTGCTTGAACATTAAATGCCTCCAAATGGTATTTAATTCACTTCCTGAGCCCCTGGAAGCATGAAAATCACTTTAAACATGCTAATTTTAGCTCTAACACTGATGATCCACCTACAAATGTGAACTGACATTCAAAAATAAAACATTTGAAAACGGACCATTTTCCACATTTTTGAAGCATGACGTAATGGGGGGGTGTTATCTCTTTTGTCGAAAATCAGCTGTTTTTGCTCGAACATTAAATGCCTCCAAATGGTATTTAATTACCTTCCCGGGGTGAAGAAACGCTTTTTGAGAACTCAGAGTGAGTAAATTGGCCATTTTCATGCACTTTCAACCATTCCATAAATCTTGTGTTTAGGGCCCCTGGAAGCATGAAAATCACTTTAAACATGCTAATTTTAGCTCTAACACTGATGATCCACCTACAAATGTGAACTGACGTTCAAAAATAAAACATTTGAAAACGGACCATTTTACACATTTCTGAAGCATGAGGTAATGGGGGGGTGTTATCTCTTTTGTCGAAAATCAGCTGTTTTTGCTTGAACATTAAATTCCTCCAAATGGTATTTAATTCACTTCCAGAGCCCCTGGAAGCATGAAAATCACTTTAAACATGCTAATTTTAGCTCTAACACTGATGATCCACCTACAAATGTGAACTGACGTTCAAAAATAAAACATTTGAAAACGGACCATTTTCCACATTTCTGAAGCATGACGTAATGGGGGGGTGTGATCTCTTTTGTCGAAAATCAGCTGTTTTTGCTCGAACATTAAATGCCTCCAAATGGTATTTAATTAACTTCCCGGGGTGAAGAAACCCTTTTTGAGAACTCAGAGTGAGTAAATTGGCCATTTTCATGCACTTTTAACCATTCCATAAATCTTGTGTTTAGGGCCCCTGGAAGCATGAAAATCACTTTAAACATGCTAATTTTAGCTCTAACACTGATGATCCAACTACAAATGTGAACTGACGTTCAAAAATAAAACATTTGAAAACGGACCGTTTTCCACATTTCTGAAGCATGACGTAATGGGGGGGGTGTTATCTCTTTTGTCGAAAATCAGCTGTTTTTGCTTGAACATTAAATGCCTCCAAATGGTATTTAATTCACTTCCAGAGCCCCTGGAAGCATGAAAATCACTTTAAACATGCTAATTTTAGCTCTAACACTGATGATCCACCTACAAATGTGAACTGACGTTCAAAAATAAAACATTTGAAAACGGACCATTTTCCACATTTCTGAAGCATGACGTAATGGGGGGGTGTTATCTCTTTTGTCGAAAATCAGCTGTTTTTGCTCGAACATTAAATGCCTCCAAATGGTATTTAATTAACTTCCCGGGGTGAAGAAACCCTTTTTGAGAACTCAGAGTGAGTAAATTGGCCATTTTCATGCACTTTTAACCATTCCATAAATCTTGTGTTTAGGGCCCCTGGAAGCATGAAAATCACTTTAAACATGCTAATTTTAGCTCTAACACTGATGATCCACCTACAAATGTGAACTGACGTTCAAAAATAAAACATTTGAAAACGGATCATTTTCCACATTTCTGAAGCATGACGTAATGGGGGGGTGTTATCTCTTTTGTCGAAAATCAGCTGTTTTTGCTCGAACATTAAATGCCTCCAAATGGTATTTAATGACCTTCCCGGGGTGAAGAAACGCTTTTTGAGAACTCAGAGTGAGTAAATTGGCCATTTTCATGCACTTTTAACCATTCCATAAATCTTGTGTTTAGGGCCCCTGGAAGCATGAAAATCACTTTAAACATGCTAATTTTAGCTCTAACACTGATGATCCACCTACAAATGTGAACTGACGTTCAAAAATAAAACATTTGAAAACGGACCATTTTACACATTTCTGAAGCATGACGTAATGGGGGGGTGTTATCTCTTTTGTCGAAAATCAGCCGTTTTTGCTTGAACATTAAATGCCTCCAAATGGTATTTAATTCACTTCCCGAGCCCCTGGAAGCATGAAAATCACTTTAAACATGCTAATTTTAGCTCTAACACTGATGATCCACCTACAAATGTGAACTGACGTTCAAAAATAAAACATTTGAAAACGGACCATTTTCCACATTTTTGAAGCATGACGTAATGGGGGGTGTTATCTCTTTTGTCGAAAATCAGCTGTTTTTGCTCGAACATTAAATGCCTCCAAATGGTATTTAATTACCTTCCCGGGGTGAAGAAACGCTTTTTGAGAACTCAGAGTGAGTAAATTGGCCATTTTCATGCACTTTTAACCATTCCATAAATCTTGTGTTTAGGGCCCCTGGAAGCATGAAAATCACTTTAAACATGCTAATTTTAGCTCTAACACTGTTGATCCACTTACAAATGTGAACTGACGTTCAAAAATAAAACATTTGAAAACGGACTATTTTCCACATTTCTGAAGCATGAAGTAATGGGGGGGTGTTATCTCTTTTGTCGAAAATCAGCCGTTTTTGCTTGAACATTAAATGCCTCCAAATGGTATTTAATTCACTTCCCGAGCCCCTGGAAGCATGAAAATCACTTTAAACATGCTAATTTTAGCTCTAACACTGATGAACCACCTACAAATGTGAACTGACGTTCAAAAATAAAACATTTGAAAACGGACCATTTTCCACATTTTTGAAGCATGACGTAATGGGGGGGTGTTATCTCTTTTGTCGAAAATCAGCTGTTTTTGCTCGAACATTAAATGCCTCCAAATGGTATTTAATTACCTTCCCGGGGTGAAGAAACGCTTTTTGAGAACTCAGAGTGAGTAAATTGGCCATTTTCATGCACTTTTAACCATTCCATAAATCTTGTGTTTAGGGCCCCTGGAAGCATGAAAATCACTTTAAACATGCTAATTTTAGCTCTAACACTGATGATCCACCTACAAATGTGAACTGACGTTCAAAAATAAAACATTTCAAAACGGACCATTTTACACATTTCTGAAGCATGACGTAATGGGGGGGTGTTATCTCTTTTGTCGAAAATCAGCTGTTTTTGCTTGAACATTAAATGCCTCCAAATGGTATTTAATTCACTTCCCGAGCCCCTGGAAGCATGAAAATCACTTTAAACATGCTAATTTTAGCTCTAACACTGATGATCCACCTACAAATGTGAACTGACGTTCAAAAATAAAACATTTGAAAATGGACCATTTTCCACATTTTTGAAGCATGACGTAATGGGGGGTGTTATCTCTTTTGTCGAAAATCAGCTGTTTTTGCTCGAACATTAAATGCCTCCAAATGGTATTTAATTACCTTCCCGGGGTGAAGAAACGCTTTTCGAGAACTCAGAGTGAGTAAATTGGCCATTTTCATGCACTTTTAACCATTCCATAAATCTTGTGTTTAGGGCCCCTGGAAGCATGAAAATCACTTTAAACATGCTAATTTTAGCTCTAACACTGTTGATCCACTTACAAATGTGAACTGACGTTCAAAAATAAAACATTTGAAAACGGACTATTTTCCACATTTCTGAAGCATGAAGTAATGGGGGGGTGTTATCTCTTTTGTCGAAAATCAGCCGTTTTTGCTTGAACATTAAATGCCTCCAAATGGTATTTAATTCACTTCCCGAGCCCCTGGAAGCATGAAAATCACTTTAAACATGCTAATTTTAGCTCTAACACTGATGATCCACCTACAAATGTGAACTGACGTTCAAAAATAAAACATTTGAAAACGGACCATTTTCCACATTTTTGAAGCATGACGTAATGGGGGGGTGTTATCTCTTTTGTCGAAAATCAGCTGTTTTTGCTCGAACATTAAATGCCTCCAAATGGTATTTAATTACCTTCCCGGGGTGAAGAAACGCTTTTTGAGAACTCAGAGTGAGTAAATTGGCCATTTTCATGCACTTTTAACCATTCCATAAATCTTGTGTTTAGGGCCCCTGGAAGCATGAAAATCACTTTAAACATGCTAATTTTAGCTCTAACACTGATGATCCACCTACAAATGTGAACTGACGTTCAAAAATAAAACATTTCAAAACGGACCATTTTACACATTTCTGAAGCATGACGTAATGGGGGGGTGTTCTCTTTTGTCGAAAATCAGCTGTTTTTGCTTGAACATTAAATGCCTCCAAATGGTATTTAATTCACTTCCCGAGCCCCTGGAAGCATGAAAATCACTTTAAACATGCTAATTTTAGCTCTAACACTGATGATCCACCTACAAATGTGAACTGACGTTCAAAAATAAAACATTTGAAAACGGACCATTTTCCACATTTCTGAAGCATGACGTAATGGGGGGGTGTTATCTCTTTTGTCGAAAATCAGCTGTTTTTGCTCGAACATTAAATGCCTCCAAATGGTATTTAATTAACTTCCCGGGGTGAAGAAACCCTTTTTGAGAACTCAGAGTGAGTAAATTGGCCATTTTCATGCACTTTTAACCATTCCATAAATCTTGTGTTTAGGGCCCCTGGAAGCATGAAAATCACTTTAAACATGCTAATTTTAGCTCTAACACTGATGATCCACCTACAAATGTGAACTGACGTTCAAAAATAAAACATTTGAAAACGGACCATTTTCCACATTTCTGAAGCATGACGTAATGGGGGGGTATTATCTCTTTTGTCGAAAATCAGCCGTTTTTGCTTGAACATTAAATGCCTCCAAATGGTATTTAATTCACTTCCCGAGCCCCTGGAAGCATGAAAATCACTTTAAACATGCTAATTTTAGCTCTAACACTGATGATCCACCTACAAATGTGAACTGACATTCAAAAATAAAACATTTGAAAACGGACCATTTTCCACATTTTTGAAGCATGACGTAATGGGGGGGTGTTATCTCTTTTGTCGAAAATCAGCTGTTTTTGCTCGAACATTAAATGCCTCCAAATGGTATTTAATTACCTTCCCGGGGTGAAGAAACGCTTTTTGAGAACTCAGAGTGAGTAAATTGGCCATTTTCATGCACTTTCAACCATTCCATAAATCTTGTGTTTAGGGCCCCTGGAAGCATGAAAATCACTTTAAACATGCTAATTTTAGCTCTAACACTGATGATCCACCTACAAATGTGAACTGACGTTCAAAAATAAAACATTTGAAAACGGACCATTTTACACATTTCTGAAGCATGAGGTAATGGGGGGGTGTTATCTCTTTTGTCGAAAATCAGCTGTTTTTGCTTGAACATTAAATTCCTCCAAATGGTATTTAATTCACTTCCAGAGCCCCTGGAAGCATGAAAATCACTTTAAACATGCTAATTTTAGCTCTAACACTGATGATCCACCTACAAATGTGAACTGACGTTCAAAAATAAAACATTTGAAAACGGACCATTTTCCACATTTCTGAAGCATGACGTAATGGGGGGGTGTGATCTCTTTTGTCGAAAATCAGCTGTTTTTGCTCGAACATTAAATGCCTCCAAATGGTATTTAATTAACTTCCCGGGGTGAAGAAACCCTTTTTGAGAACTCAGAGTGAGTAAATTGGCCATTTTCATGCACTTTTAACCATTCCATAAATCTTGTGTTTAGGGCCCCTGGAAGCATGAAAATCACTTTAAACATGCTAATTTTAGCTCTAACACTGATGATCCACCTACAAATGTGAACTGACGTTCAAAAATAAAACATTTGAAAACGGACCGTTTTCCACATTTCTGAAGCATGACGTAATGGGGGGGGTGTTATCTCTTTTGTCGAAAATCAGCTGTTTTTGCTTGAACATTAAATGCCTCCAAATGGTATTTAATTCACTTCCAGAGCCCCTGGAAGCATGAAAATCACTTTAAACATGCTAATTTTAGCTCTAACACTGATGATCCACCTACAAATGTGAACTGACGTTCAAAAATAAAACATTTGAAAACGGACCATTTTCCACATTTCTGAAGCATGACGTAATGGGGGGGTGTTATCTCTTTTGTCGAAAATCAGCTGTTTTTGCTCGAACATTAAATGCCTCCAAATGGTATTTAATTAACTTCCCGGGGTGAAGAAACCCTTTTTGAGAACTCAGAGTGAGTAAATTGGCCATTTTCATGCACTTTTAACCATTCCATAAATCTTGTGTTTAGGGCCCCTGGAAGCATGAAAATCACTTTAAACATGCTAATTTTAGCTCTAACACTGATGATCCACCTACAAATGTGAACTGACGTTCAAAAATAAAACATTTGAAAACGGATCATTTTCCACATTTCTGAAGCATGACGTAATGGGGGGGTGTTATCTCTTTTGTCGAAAATCAGCTGTTTTTGCTCGAACATTAAATGCCTCCAAATGGTATTTAATTACCTTCCCGGGGTGAAGAAACGCTTTTTGAGAACTCAGAGTGAGTAAATTGGCCATTTTCATGCACTTTTAACCATTCCATAAATCTTGTGTTTAGGGCCCCTGGAAGCATGAAAATCACTTTAAACATGCTAATTTTAGCTCTAACACTGATGATCCACCTACAAATGTGAACTGACGTTCAAAAATAAAACATTTGAAAACGGACCATTTTCCACATTTCTGAAGCATGACGTAATGGGGGGGTGTTATCTCTTTTGTCGAAAATCAGCCGTTTTTGCTTGAACATTAAATGCCTCCAAATGGTATTTAATTCACTTCCCGAGCCCCTGGAAGCATGAAAATCACTTTAAACATGCTAATTTTAGCTCTAACACTGATGATCCACCTACAAATGTGAACTGACGTTCAAAAATAAAACATTTGAAAACGGACCATTTTCCACATTTCTGAAGCATGACGTAATGGGGGGGTGTTATCTCTTTTGTCGAAAATCAGCCGTTTGTGCTTGAACATTAAATGCCTCCAAATGGTATTTAATTCACTTCCCGAGCCCCTGGAAGCATGAAAATCACTTTAAACATGCTAATTTTAGCTCTAACAATGATGATCCACCTACAAATGTGAACTGACATTCAAAAATAAAACATTTGAAAACGGACCATTTTCCACATTTTTGAAGCATGACGTAATGGGGGGGTGTTATCTCTTTTGTCGAAAATCAGCTGTTTTTGCTCGAACATTAAATGCCTCCAAATGGTATTTAATTACCTTCCCGGGGTGAAGAAACGCTTTTTGAGAACTCAGAGTGAGTAAATTGGCCATTTTCATGCACTTTCAACCATTCCATAAATCTTGTGTTTAGGGCCCCTGGAAGCATGAAAATCACTTTAAACATGCTAATTTTAGCTCTAACACTGATGATCCACCTACAAATGTGAACTGACGTTCAAAAATAAAACATTTGAAAACGGACCATTTTACACATTTCTGAAGCATGAGGTAATGGGGGGGTGTTATCTCTTTTGTCGAAAATCAGCTGTTTTTGCTTGAACATTAAATTCCTCCAAATGGTATTTAATTCACTTCCAGAGCCCCTGGAAGCATGAAAATCACTTTAAACATGCTAATTTTAGCTCTAACACTGATGATCCACCTACAAATGTGAACTGATGTTCAAAAATAAAACATTTGAAAACGGACCATTTTCCACATTTCTGAAGCATGACGTAATGGGGGGGTGTGATCTCTTTTGTCGAAAATCAGCTGTTTTTGCTCGAACATTAAATGCCTCCAAATGGTATTTAATTAACTTCCCGGGGTGAAGAAACCCTTTTTGAGAACTCAGAGTGAGTAAATTGGCCATTTTCATGCACTTTTAACCATTCCATAAATCTTGTGTTTAGGGCCCCTGGAAGCATGAAAATCACTTTAAACATGCTAATTTTAGCTCTAACACTGATGATCCACCTACAAATGTGAACTGACGTTCAAAAATAAAACATTTGAAAACGGACCGTTTTCCACATTTCTGAAGCATGACGTAATGGGGGGGGGGGGTGTTATCTCTTTTGTCGAAAATCAGCTGTTTTAGCTTGAACATTAAATGCCTCCAAATGGTATTTAATTCACTTCCAGAGCCCCTGGAAGCATGAAAATCACTTTAAACATGCTAATTTTAGCTCTAACACTGATGATCCACCTACAAATGTGAACTGACGTTCAAAAATAAAACATTTGAAAACGGACCATTTTCCACATTTCTGAAGCATGACGTAATGGGGGGGTGTTATCTCTTTTGTCGAAAATCAGCTGTTTTTGCTCGAACATTAAATGCCTCCAAATGGTATTTAATTAACTTCCCGGGGTGAAGAAACCTTTTTTGAGAACTCAGAGTGAGTAAATTGGCCATTTTCATGCACTTTTAACCATTCCATAAATCTTGTGTTTAGGGCCCCTGGAAGCATGAAAATCACTTTAAACATGCTAATTTTAGCTCTAACACTGATGATCCACCTACAAATGTGAACTGACGTTCAAAAATAAAACATTTGAAAACGGATCATTTTCCACATTTCTGAAGCATGACGTAATGGGGGGGTGTTATCTCTTTTGTCGAAAATCAGCTGTTTTTGCTCGAACATTAAATGCCTCCAAATGGTATTTAATTACCTTCCCGGGGTGAAGAAACGCTTTTTGAGAACTCAGAGTGAGTAAATTGGCCATTTTCATGCACTTTTAACCATTCCATAAATCTTGTGTTTAGGGCCCCTGGAAGCATGAAAATCACTTTAAACATGCTAATTTTAGCTCTAACACTGATGATCCACCTACAAATGTGAACTGACGTTCAAAAATAAAACATTTGAAAACGGACCATTTTACACATTTCTGAAGCATGACGTAATGGGGGGGTGTTATCTCTTTTGTCGAAAATCAGCTGTTTTTGCTTGAACATTAAATGCCTCCAAATGGTATTTAATTCACTTCCCGAGCCCCTGGAAGCATGAAAATCACTTTAAACATGCTAATTTTAGCTCTAACACTGATGATCCACCTACAAATGTGAACTGACGTTCAAAAATAAAACATTTGAAAACGGACCATTTTCCACATTTCTGAAGCATGACGTAATGGGGGGGTGTTATCTCTTTTGTCAAAAATCAGCCGTTTTTGCTCGAACAGTAAATGCCTCCAAATGGTATTTAATTAACTTCCCGGGGGTGAAGAAACCCTTTTTGAGAACTCAGAGTGAGTAAATTGGCCATTTTCATGCACTTTTAACCATTCCATAAATCTTGTGTTTAGGGCCCCTGGAAGCATGAAAATCACTTTAAACATGCTAATTTTAGCTCTAACACTGATGATCCACCTACAAATGTGAACTGACGTTCAAAAATAAAACATTTGAAAACGGACCATTTTCCACATTTCTGAAGCATGACGTAATGGGGGGGTGTTATCTCTTTTGTCGAAAATCAGCCGTTTTTGCTTGAACATTAAATGCCTCCAAATGGTATTTAATTCACTTCCCGAGCCCCTGGAAGCATGAAAATCACTTTAAACATGCTAATTTTAGCTCTAACACTGATGATCCACCTACAAATGTGAACTGACGTTCAAAAATAAAACATTTGAAAACGGACCATTTTCCACATTTTTGAAGCATGACGTAATGGGGGGATGTTATCTCTTTTGTCGAAAATCAGCTGTTTTTGCTCGAACATTAAATGCCTCCAAATGGTATTTAATTACCTTCCCGGGGTGAAGAAACACTTTTTGAGAACTCAGAGTGAGTAAATTGGCCATTTTCATGCACTTTCAACCATTCCATAAATCTTGTGTTTAGGGCCCCTGGAAGCATGAAAATCACTTTAAACATGCTAATTTTAGCTCTAACACTGATGATCCACCTACAAATGTGAACTGACGTTCAAAAATAAAACATTTGAAAACGGACCATTTTACACATTTCTGAAGCATGACGTAATGGGGGGGTGTTATCTCTTTTGTCGAAAATCAGCTGTTTTTGCTTGAACATTAAATTCCTCCAAATGGTATTTAATTCACTTCCAGAGCCCCTGGAAGCATGAAACTCACTTTAAACATGCTAATTTTAGCTCTAACACTGATGATCCACCTACAAATGTGAACTGACGTTCAAAAATAAAACATTTGAAAACGGACCATTTTCCACATTTCTGAAGCATGACGTAATGGGGGGGTGTTATCTCTTTTGTCGAAAATCAGCTGTTTTTGCTCGAACATTAAATGCCTCCAAATGGTATTTAATTAACTTCCCGGGGTGAAGAAACCCTTTTTGAGAACTCAGAGTGAGTAAATTGGCCATTTTCATGCACTTTTAACCATTCCATAAATCTTGTGTTTAGGGCCCCTGGAAGCATGAAAATCACTTTAAACATGCTAATTTTAGCTCTAACACTGATGATCCACCTACAAATGTGAACTGACGTTCAAAAATAAAACATTTGAAAACGGACCGTTTTCCACATTTCTGAAGCATGACGTAATGGGGGGGTGTTATCTCTTTTGTCGAAAATCAGCTGTTTTTGCTTGAACATTAAATGCCTCCAAATGGTATTTAATTCACTTCCAGAGCCCCTGGAAGCATGAAAATCACTTTAAACATGCTAATTTTAGCTCTAACACTGATGATCCACCTACAAATGTGAACTGACGTTCAAAAATAAAACATTTGAAAACGGACTATTTTCCACATTTCTGAAGCATGACGTAATGGGGGGGTGTTATCTCTTTTGTCGAAAATCAGCTGTTTTTGCTCGAACATTAAATGCCTCCAAATGGTATTTAATTAACTTCCCGGGGTGAAGAAACCCTTTTTGAGAACTCAGAGTGAGTAAATTGGCCATTTTCATGCACTTTTAACCATTCCATAAATCTTGTGTTTAGGGCCCCTGGAAGCATGAAAATCACTTTAAACATGCTAATTTTAGCTCTAACACTGATGATCCACCTACAAATGTGAACTGACGTTCAAAAATAAAACATTTGAAAACGGACCATTTTCCACATTTCTGAAGCATGACGTAATGGGGTATTGTTATCTCTTTTGTCGAAAATCAGCTGTTTTTGCTCGAACATTAAATGCCTCCAAATGGTATTTAATTAACTTCCCGGGGTGAAGAAACCCTTTTTGAGAACTCAGAGTGAGTAAATTGGCCATTTTCATGCACTTTTAACCATTCCATAAATCTTGTGTTTAGGGCCCCTGGAAGCATGAAAATCACTTTAAACATGCTAATTTTAGCTCTAACACTGATGATCCACCTACAAATGTGAACTGACGTTCACAAATAAAACATTTGAAAATGGACCATTTTCCATATTTCTGAAGCATGACGTAATGGGGGGGTGTTATCTCTTTTGTCGAAAATCAGCCGTTTTTGCTTGAACATTAAATGCCTCCAAATGGTATTTAATTCACTTCCCGAGCCCCTGGAAGCATGAAAATCACTTTAAACATGCTAATTTTATCTCTAACACTGATGATCCACCTACAAATGGTAACTGACGTTCAAAAATAAAACATTTGAAAACGGACCATTTTCCACATTTCTGAAGCATGACGTAATGGGGGGGTGTTATCTCTTTTGTCGAAAATCAGCCGTTTTTGCTTGAACATTAAATGCCTCCAAATGGTATTTAATTCACTTCCCGAGCCCCTGGAAGCATGAAAATCACTTTAAACATGCTAATTTTAGCTCTAACACTGATGATCCACCTACAAATGTGAACTGACGTTCAAAAATAAAACATTTGAAAACGGACCATTTTCCACATTTTTGAAGCATGACGTAATGGGGGGGTGTTATCTCTTTTTTCGAAAATCAGCCGTTTTTGCTCGAACATTAAATGCCTCCAAATGGTATTTAATTCACTTCCCGGGGTGAAGAAACCCTTTTTGAGAACTCAGAGTGAGTAAATTGGCCATTTTCATGCACTTTTAACCATTCCATAAATCTTGTGTTTAGGGCCCCTGGAAGCATGAAAATCACTTTAAACATGCTAATTTTAGCTCTAACACTGATGATCCACTTACAAATGTGAACTGACGTTCAAAAATAAAACATTTGAAAACAGACCATTTTCCACATTTCTGAAGCATGACGTAATGGGGGGGTGTTATCTCTTTTGTCGAAAATCAGCCGTTTTTGCTTGAACAGTAAATGCCTCCAAATGGTATTTAATTCACTTCCCGAGCCCCTGGAAGCATGAAAATCACTTTAAACATGCTAATTTTAGCTCTAACACTGATGATCCACCTACAAATGTGAACTGACGTTCAAAAATAAAACATTTGAAAACGGACCATTTTCCACATTTTTGAAGCATGACGTAATGGGGGGGTGTTATCTCTTTTGTCGAAAATCAGCTGTTTTTGCTTGAACATTAAATGCCTCCAAATGGTATTTAATGACCTTCCCGGGGTGAAGAAACGCTTTTTGAGAACTCAGAGTGAGTAAATTGGCCATTTTCATGCACTTTTAACCATTCCATAAATCTTGTGTTTAGGGCCCCTGGAAGCATGAAAATCACTTTAAACATGCTAATTTTAGCTCTAACACTGATGATCCACCTACAAATGTGAACTGACGTTCAAAAATAAAACATTTGAAAACGGACCATTTTACACATTTCTGAAGCATGACGTAATGGGGGGGTGTTATCTCTTTTGTCGAAAATCAGCCGTTTTTGCTTGAACATTAAATGCCTCCAAATGGTATTCACTTCCCGAGCCCCTGGAAGCATGAAAATCACTTTAAACATGCTAATTTTAGCTCTAACACTGATGATCCACCTACAAATGTGAACTGACGTTCAAAAATAAAACATTTGAAAACGGACCATTTTCCACATTTTTGAAGCATGACGTAATGGGGGGTGTTATCTCTTTTGTCGAAAATCAGCTGTTTTTGCTCGAACATTAAATGCCTCCAAATGGTATTTAATTACCTTCCCGGGGTGAAGAAACGCTTTTTGAGAACTCAGAGTGAGTAAATTGGCCATTTTCATGCACTTTTTACCATTCCATAAATCTTGTGTTTAGGGCCCCTGGAAGCATGAAAATCACTTTAAACATGCTAATTTTAGCTCTAACACTGATGATCCACCTACAAATGTGAACTGACGTTCAAAAATAAAACATTTGAAAACGGACCATTTTCCACATTTCTGAAGCATGACGTAATGGGGGGGTGTTATCTCTTTTGTCGAAAATCAGCCGTTTTTGCTTGAACATTAAATGCCTCCAAATGGTATTTAATTCACTTCCCGAGCCCCTGGAAGCATGAAAATCACTTTAAACATGCTAATTTTAGCTCTAACACTGATGATCCACCTACAAATGTGAACTGACGTTCAAAAATAAAACATTTGAAAACGGACCATTTTCCACATTTCTGAAGCATGACGTAATGGGGGGGTGTTATCTCTTTTGTCGAAAATCAGCCGTTTTTGCTCGAACATTAAATGCCTCCAAATGGTATTTAATTCACTTCCCGGGGTGAAGAAACCCTTTTTGAGAACTCAGAGTGAGTAAATTGGCCATTTTCATGCACTTTTAACCATTCCATAAATCTTGTGTTTAGGGCCCCTGGAAGCATGTAAATCACTTTAAACATGCTAATTTTAGCTCTAACACTGTTGATCCACTTACAAATGTGAACTGACGTTCAAAAATAAAACATTTGAAAACGGACCATTTTCCACATTTCTGAAGCATGAAGTAATGGGGGGGTGTTATCTCTTTTGTCGAAAATCAGCCGTTTTTGCTTGAACATTAAATGCCTCCAAATGGTATTTAATTCACTTCCTGAGCCCCTGGAAGCATGAAAATCACTTTAAACGTGCTAATTTTAGCTCTAACACTGATGATCCACCTACAAATGTGAACTGACATTCAAAAATAAAACATTTGAAAACGGACCATTTTCCACATTTTTGAAGCATGACGTAATGGGGGGGTGTTATCTCTTTTGTCGAAAATCAGCTGTTTTTGCTCGAACATTAAATGCCTCCAAATGGTATTTAATTCACTTCCCGGGGTGAAGAAACCCTTTTTGAGAACTCAGAGTGAGTAAATTGGCCATTTTCATGCACTTTTAACCATTCCATAAATCTTGTGTTTAGGGCCCCTGGAAGCATGAAAATCACTTTAAACATGCTAATTTTAGCTCTAACACTGATGATCCACTTACAAATGTGAACTGACGTTCAAAAATAAAACATTTGAAAACAGACCATTTTCCACATTTCTGAAGCATGACGTAATGGGGGGGTGTTATCTCTTTTGTCGAAAATCAGCCGTTTTTGCTTGAACAGTAAATGCCTCCAAATGGTATTTAATTCACTTCCCGAGCCCCTGGAAGCATGAAAATCACTTTAAACATGCTAATTTTAGCTCTAACACTGATGATCCACCTACAAATGTGAACTGACGTTCAAAAATAAAACATTTGAAAACGGACCATTTTCCACATTTTTGAAGCATGACGTAATGGGGGGGTGTTATCTCTTTTGTCGAAAATCAGCTGTTTTTGCTTGAACATTAAATGCCTCCAAATGGTATTTAATGACCTTCCCGGGGTGAAGAAACGCTTTTTGAGAACTCAGAGTGAGTAAATTGGCCATTTTCATGCACTTTTAACCATTCCATAAATCTTGTGTTTAGGGCCCCTGGAAGCATGAAAATCACTTTAAACATGCTAATTTTAGCTCTAACACTGATGATCCACCTACAAATGTGAACTGACGTTCAAAAATAAAACATTTGAAAACGGACCATTTTACACATTTCTGAAGCATGACGTAATGGGGGGGTGTTATCTCTTTTGTCGAAAATCAGCCGTTTTTGCTTGAACATTAAATGCCTCCAAATGGTATTCACTTCCCGAGCCCCTGGAAGCATGAAAATCACTTTAAACATGCTAATTTTAGCTCTAACACTGATGATCCACCTACAAATGTGAACTGACGTTCAAAAATAAAACATTTGAAAACGGACCATTTTCCACATTTTTGAAGCATGACGTAATGGGGGGTGTTATCTCTTTTGTCGAAAATCAGCTGTTTTTGCTCGAACATTAAATGCCTCCAAATGGTATTTAATTACCTTCCCGGGGTGAAGAAACGCTTTTTGAGAACTCAGAGTGAGTAAATTGGCCATTTTCATGCACTTTTTACCATTCCATAAATCTTGTGTTTAGGGCCCCTGGAAGCATGAAAATCACTTTAAACATGCTAATTTTAGCTCTAACACTGATGATCCACCTACAAATGTGAACTGACGTTCAAAAATAAAACATTTGAAAACGGACCATTTTCCACATTTCTGAAGCATGACGTAATGGGGGGGTGTTATCTCTTTTGTCGAAAATCAGCCGTTTTTGCTTGAACATTAAATGCCTCCAAATGGTATTTAATTCACTTCCCGAGCCCCTGGAAGCATGAAAATCACTTTAAACATGCTAATTTTAGCTCTAACACTGATGATCCACCTACAAATGTGAACTGACGTTCAAAAATAAAACATTTGAAAACGGACCATTTTCCACATTTCTGAAGCATGACGTAATGGGGGGGTGTTATCTCTTTTGTCGAAAATCAGCCGTTTTTGCTCGAACATTAAATGCCTCCAAATGGTATTTAATTCACTTCCCGGGGTGAAGAAACCCTTTTTGAGAACTCAGAGTGAGTAAATTGGCCATTTTCATGCACTTTTAACCATTCCATAAATCTTGTGTTTAGGGCCCCTGGAAGCATGTAAATCACTTTAAACATGCTAATTTTAGCTCTAACACTGTTGATCCACTTACAAATGTGAACTGACGTTCAAAAATAAAACATTTGAAAACGGACCATTTTCCACATTTCTGAAGCATGAAGTAATGGGGGGGTGTTATCTCTTTTGTCGAAAATCAGCCGTTTTTGCTTGAACATTAAATGCCTCCAAATGGTATTTAATTCACTTCCTGAGCCCCTGGAAGCATGAAAATCACTTTAAACATGCTAATTTTAGCTCTAACACTGATGATCCACCTACAAATGTGAACTGACATTCAAAAATAAAACATTTGAAAACGGACCATTTTCCACATTTTTGAAGCATGACGTAATGGGGGGGTGTTATCTCTTTTGTCGAAAATCAGCTGTTTTTGCTCGAACATTAAATGCCTCCAAATGGTATTTAATTACCTTCCCGGGGTGAAGAAACGCTTTTTGAGAACTCAGAGTGAGTAAATTGGCCATTTTCATGCACTTTCAACCATTCCATAAATCTTGTGTTTAGGGCCCCTGGAAGCATGAAAATCACTTTAAACATGCTAATTTTAGCTCTAACACTGATGATCCACCTACAAATGTGAACTGACGTTCAAAAATAAAACATTTGAAAACGGACCATTTTACACATTTCTGAAGCATGAGGTAATGGGGGGGTGTTATCTCTTTTGTCGAAAATCAGCTGTTTTTGCTTGAACATTAAATTCCTCCAAATGGTATTTAATTCACTTCCAGAGCCCCTGGAAGCATGAAAATCACTTTAAACATGCTAATTTTAGCTCTAACACTGATGATCCACCTACAAATGTGAACTGACGTTCAAAAATAAAACATTTGAAAACGGACCATTTTCCACATTTCTGAAGCATGACGTAATGGGGGGGTGTGATCTCTTTTGTCGAAAATCAGCTGTTTTTGCTCGAACATTAAATGCCTCCAAATGGTATTTAATTAACTTCCCGGGGTGAAGAAACCCTTTTTGAGAACTCAGAGTGAGTAAATTGGCCATTTTCATGCACTTTTAACCATTCCATAAATCTTGTGTTTAGGGCCCCTGGAAGCATGAAAATCACTTTAAACATGCTAATTTTAGCTCTAACACTGATGATCCAACTACAAATGTGAACTGACGTTCAAAAATAAAACATTTGAAAACGGACCGTTTTCCACATTTCTGAAGCATGACGTAATGGGGGGGTGTTATCTCTTTTGTCGAAAATCAGCTGTTTTTGCTCGAACATTAAATGCCTCCAAATGGTATTTAATTCACTTCCCGAGCCCCTGGAAGCATGAAAATCACTTTAAACATGCTAATTTTAGCTCTAACACTGATGATCCACCTACAAATGTGAACTGACGTTCAAAAATAAAACATTTGAAAACGGACCATTTTCCACATTTTTGAAGCATGACGTAATGGGGGGGTGTTATCTCTTTTGTCGAAAATCAGCTGTTTTTGCTCGAACATTAAATGCCTCCAAATGGTATTTAATTACCTTCCCGGGGTGAAGAAACACTTTTTGAGAACTCAGAGTGAGTAAATTGGCCATTTTCATGCACTTTCAACCATTCCATAAATCTTGTGTTTAGGGCCCCTGGAAGCATGAAAATCACTTTAAACATGCTAATTTTAGCTCTAACACTGATGATCCACCTACAAATGTGAACTGACGTTCAAAAATAAAACATTTGAAAACGGACCATTTTACACATTTCTGAAGCATGACGTAATGGGGGGGTGTTATCTCTTTTGTCGAAAATCAGCTGTTTTTGCTTGAACATTAAATTCCTCCAAATGGTATTTAATTCACTTCCAGAGCCCCTGGAAGCATGAAAATCACTTTAAACATGCTAATTTTAGCTCTAACACTGATGATCCACCTACAAATGTGAACTGACGTTCAAAAATAAAACATTTGAAAACGGACCATTTTCCACATTTCTGAAGCATGACGTAATGGGGGGGTGTTATCTCTTTTGTCGAAAATCAGCTGTTTTTGCTCGAACATTAAATGCCTCCAAATGGTATTTAATTAACTTCCCGGGGTGAAGAAACCCTTTTTGAGAACTCAGAGTGAGTAAATTGGCCATTTTCATGCACTTTTAACCATTCCATAAATCTTGTGTTTAGGGCCCCTGGAAGCATGAAAATCACTTTAAACATGCTAATTTTAGCTCTAACACTGATGATCCACCTACAAATGTGAACTGACGTTCAAAAATAAAACATTTGAAAACGGACCGTTTTCCACATTTCTGAAGCATGACGTAATGGGGGGGTGTTATCTCTTTTGTCGAAAATCAGCTGTTTTTGCTTGAACATTAAATGCCTCCAAATGGTATTTAATTCACTTCCAGAGCCCCTGGAAGCATGAAAATCACTTTAAACATGCTAATTTTAGCTCTAACACTGATGATCCACCTACAAATGTGAACTGACGTTCAAAAATAAAACATTTGAAAACGGACTATTTTCCACATTTCTGAAGCATGACGTAATGGGGGGGTGTTATCTCTTTTGTCGAAAATCAGCTGTTTTTGCTCGAACATTAAATGCCTCCAAATGGTATTTAATTAACTTCCCGGGGTGAAGAAACCCTTTTTGAGAACTCAGAGTGAGTAAATTGGCCATTTTCATGCACTTTTAACCATTCCATAAATCTTGTGTTTAGGGCCCCTGGAAGCATGAAAATCACTTTAAACATGCTAATTTTAGCTCTAACACTGATGATCCACCTACAAATGTGAACTGACGTTCAAAAATAAAACATTTGAAAACGGACCATTTTCCACATTTCTGAAGCATGACGTAATGGGGTGGTGTTATCTCTTTTGTCGAAAATCAGCTGTTTTTGCTCGAACATTAAATGCCTCCAAATGGTATTTAATTAACTTCCCGGGGTGAAGAAACCCTTTTTGAGAACTCAGAGTGAGTAAATTGGCCATTTTCATGCACTTTTAACCATTCCATAAATCTTGTGTTTAGGGCCCCTGGAAGCATGAAAATCACTTTAAACATGCTAATTTTAGCTCTAACACTGATGATCCACCTACAAATGTGAACTGACGTTCAAAAATAAAACATTTGAAAACGGACCATTTTCCACATTTCTGAAGCATGACGTAATGGGGGGGTGTTATCTCTTTTGTCGAAAATCAGCCGTTTTTGCTTGAACATTAAATGCCTCCAAATGGTATTTAATTCACTTCCCGAGCCCCTGGAAGCATGAAAATCACTTTAAACATGCTAATTTTAGCTCTAACACTGATGATCCACCTACAAATGTGAACTGACGTTCAAAAATAAAACATTTGAAAACGGACCATTTTCCACATTTTTGAAGCATGACGTAATGGGGGGGTGTTATCTCTTTTTTCGAAAATCAGCCGTTTTTGCTCGAACATTAAATGCCTCCAAATGGTATTTAATTCACTTCCCGGGGTGAAGAAACCCTTTTTGAGAACTCAGAGTGAGTAAATTGGCCATTTTCATGCACTTTTAACCATTCCATAAATCTTGTGTTTAGGGCCCCTGGAAGCATGAAAATCACTTTAAACATGCTAATTTTAGCTCTAACACTGATGATCCACTTACAAATGTGAACTGACGTTCAAAAATAAAACATTTGAAAACAGACCATTTTCCACATTTCTGAAGCATGACGTAATGGGGGGGTGTTATCTCTTTTGTCGAAAATCAGCCGTTTTTGCTTGAACAGTAAATGCCTCCAAATGGTATTTAATTCACTTCCCGAGCCCCTGGAAGCATGAAAATCACTTTAAACATGCTAATTTTAGCTCTAACACTGATGATCCACCTACAAATGTGAACTGACGTTCAAAAATAAAACATTTGAAAACGGACCATTTTCCACATTTTTGAAGCATGACGTAATGGGGGGGTGTTATCTCTTTTGTCGAAAATCAGCTGTTTTTGCTTGAACATTAAATGCCTCCAAATGGTATTTAATGACCTTCCCGGGGTGAAGAAACGCTTTTTGAGAACTCAGAGTGAGTAAATTGGCCATTTTCATGCACTTTTAACCATTCCATAAATCTTGTGTTTAGGGCCCCTGGAAGCATGAAAATCACTTTAAACATGCTAATTTTAGCTCTAACACTGATGATCCACCTACAAATGTGAACTGACGTTCAAAAATAAAACATTTGAAAACGGACCATTTTACACATTTCTGAAGCATGACGTAATGGGGGGGTGTTATCTCTTTTGTCGAAAATCAGCCGTTTTTGCTTGAACATTAAATGCCTCCAAATGGTATTCACTTCCCGAGCCCCTGGAAGCATGAAAATCACTTTAAACATGCTAATTTTAGCTCTAACACTGATGATCCACCTACAAATGTGAACTGACGTTCAAAAATAAAACATTTGAAAACGGACCATTTTCCACATTTTTGAAGCATGACGTAATGGGGGGTGTTATCTCTTTTGTCGAAAATCAGCTGTTTTTGCTCGAACATTAAATGCCTCCAAATGGTATTTAATTACCTTCCCGGGGTGAAGAAACGCTTTTTGAGAACTCAGAGTGAGTAAATTGGCCATTTTCATGCACTTTTTACCATTCCATAAATCTTGTGTTTAGGGCCCCTGGAAGCATGAAAATCACTTTAAACATGCTAATTTTAGCTCTAACACTGATGATCCACCTACAAATGTGAACTGACGTTCAAAAATAAAACATTTGAAAACGGACCATTTTCCACATTTCTGAAGCATGACGTAATGGGGGGGTGTTATCTCTTTTGTCGAAAATCAGCCGTTTTTGCTTGAACATTAAATGCCTCCAAATGGTATTTAATTCACTTCCCGAGCCCCTGGAAGCATGAAAATCACTTTAAACATGCTAATTTTAGCTCTAACACTGATGATCCACCTACAAATGTGAACTGACGTTCAAAAATAAAACATTTGAAAACGGACCATTTTCCACATTTCTGAAGCATGACGTAATGGGGGGGGTGTTATCTCTTTTGTCGAAAATCAGCCGTTTTTGCTCGAACATTAAATGCCTCCAAATGGTATTTAATTCACTTCCCGGGGTGAAGAAACCCTTTTTGAGAACTCAGAGTGAGTAAATTGGCCATTTTCATGCACTTTTAACCATTCCATAAATCTTGTGTTTAGGGCCCCTGGAAGCATGTAAATCACTTTAAACATGCTAATTTTAGCTCTAACACTGTTGATCCACTTACAAATGTGAACTGACGTTCAAAAATAAAACATTTGAAAACGGACCATTTTCCACATTTCTGAAGCATGAAGTAATGGGGGGGTGTTATCTCTTTTGTCGAAAATCAGCCGTTTTTGCTTGAACATTAAATGCCTCCAAATGGTATTTAATTCACTTCCTGAGCCCCTGGAAGCATGAAAATCACTTTAAACATGCTAATTTTAGCTCTAACACTGATGATCCACCTACAAATGTGAACTGACATTCAAAAATAAAACATTTGAAAACGGACCATTTTCCACATTTTTGAAGCATGATGTAATGGGGGGGTGTTATCTCTTTTGTCGAAAATCAGCTGTTTTTGCTCGAACATTAAATGCCTCCAAATGGTATTTAATTCACTTCCCGGGGTGAAGAAACCCTTTTTGAGAACTCAGAGTGAGTAAATTGGCCATTTTCATGCACTTTTAACCATTCCATAAATCTTGTGTTTAGGGCCCCTGGAAGCATGAAAATCACTTTAAACATGCTAATTTTAGCTCTAACACTGATGATCCACTTACAAATGTGAACTGACGTTCAAAAATAAAACATTTGAAAACAGACCATTTTCCACATTTCTGAAGCATGACGTAATGGGGGGGTGTTATCTCTTTTGTCGAAAATCAGCCGTTTTTGCTTGAACAGTAAATGCCTCCAAATGGTATTTAATTCACTTCCCGAGCCCCTGGAAGCATGAAAATCACTTTAAACATGCTAATTTTAGCTCTAACACTGATGATCCACCTACAAATGTGAACTGACGTTCAAAAATAAAACATTTGAAAACGGACCATTTTCCACATTTTTGAAGCATGACGTAATGGGGGGGTGTTATCTCTTTTGTCGAAAATCAGCTGTTTTTGCTTGAACATTAAATGCCTCCAAATGGTATTTAATGACCTTCCCGGGGTGAAGAAACGCTTTTTGAGAACTCAGAGTGAGTAAATTGGCCATTTTCATGCACTTTTAACCATTCCATAAATCTTGTGTTTAGGGCCCCTGGAAGCATGAAAATCACTTTAAACATGCTAATTTTAGCTCTAACACTGATGATCCACCTACAAATGTGAACTGACGTTCAAAAATAAAACATTTGAAAACGGACCATTTTACACATTTCTGAAGCATGACGTAATGGGGGGGTGTTATCTCTTTTGTCGAAAATCAGCCGTTTTTGCTTGAACATTAAATGCCTCCAAATGGTATTCACTTCCCGAGCCCCTGGAAGCATGAAAATCACTTTAAACATGCTAATTTTAGCTCTAACACTGATGATCCACCTACAAATGTGAACTGACGTTCAAAAATAAAACATTTGAAAACGGACCATTTTCCACATTTTTGAAGCATGACGTAATGGGGGGTGTTATCTCTTTTGTCGAAAATCAGCTGTTTTTGCTCGAACATTAAATGCCTCCAAATGGTATTTAATTACCTTCCCGGGGTGAAGAAACGCTTTTTGAGAACTCAGAGTGAGTAAATTGGCCATTTTCATGCACTTTTTACCATTCCATAAATCTTGTGTTTAGGGCCCCTGGAAGCATGAAAATCACTTTAAACATGCTAATTTTAGCTCTAACACTGATGATCCACCTACAAATGTGAACTGACGTTCAAAAATAAAACATTTGAAAACGGACCATTTTCCACATTTCTGAAGCATGACGTAATGGGGGGGTGTTATCTCTTTTGTCGAAACTCAGCCGTTTTTGCTTGAACATTAAATGCCTCCAAATGGTATTTAATTCACTTCCCGAGCCCCTGGAAGCATGAAAATCACTTTAAACATGCTAATTTTAGCTCTAACACTGATGATCCACCTACAAATGTGAACTGACGTTCAAAAATAAAACATTTGAAAACGGACCATTTTCCACATTTCTGAAGCATGACGTAATGGGGGGGTGTTATCTCTTTTGTCGAAAATCAGCCGTTTTTGCTCGAACATTAAATGCCTCCAAATGGTATTTAATTCACTTCCCGGGGTGAAGAAACCCTTTTTGAGAACTCAGAGTGAGTAAATTGGCCATTTTCATGCACTTTTAACCATTCCATAAATCTTGTGTTTAGGGCCCCTGGAAGCATGTAAATCACTTTAAACATGCTAATTTTAGCTCTAACACTGTTGATCCACTTACAAATGTGAACTGACGTTCAAAAATAAAACATTTGAAAACGGACCATTTTCCACATTTCTGAAGCATGAAGTAATGGGGGGGTGTTATCTCTTTTGTCGAAAATCAGCCGTTTTTGCTTGAACATTAAATGCCTCCAAATGGTATTTAATTCACTTCCTGAGCCCCTGGAAGCATGAAAATCACTTTAAACATGCTAATTTTAGCTCTAACACTGATGATCCACCTACAAATGTGAACTGACATTCAAAAATAAAACATTTGAAAACGGACCATTTTCCACATTTTTGAAGCATGACGTAATGGGGGGGTGTTATCTCTTTTGTCGAAAATCAGCTGTTTTTGCTCGAACATTAAATGCCTCCAAATGGTATTTAATTACCTTCCCGGGGTGAAGAAACGCTTTTTGAGAACTCAGAGTGAGTAAATTGGCCATTTTCATGCACTTTCAACCATTCCATAAATCTTGTGTTTAGGGCCCCTGGAAGCATGAAAATCACTTTAAACATGCTAATTTTAGCTCTAACACTGATGATCCACCTACAAATGTGAACTGACGTTCAAAAATAAAACATTTGAAAACGGACCATTTTACACATTTCTGAAGCATGAGGTAATGGGGGGGTGTTATCTCTTTTGTCGAAAATCAGCTGTTTTTGCTTGAACATTAAATTCCTCCAAATGGTATTTAATTCACTTCCAGAGCCCCTGGAAGCATGAAAATCACTTTAAACATGCTAATTTTAGCTCTAACACTGATGATCCACCTACAAATGTGAACTGACGTTCAAAAATAAAACATTTGAAAACGGACCATTTTCCACATTTCTGAAGCATGACGTAATGGGGGGGTGTGATCTCTTTTGTCGAAAATCAGCTGTTTTTGCTCGAACATTAAATGCCTCCAAATGGTATTTAATTAACTTCCCGGGGTGAAGAAACCCTTTTTGAGAACTCAGAGTGAGTAAATTGGCCATTTTCATGCACTTTTAACCATTCCATAAATCTTGTGTTTAGGGCCCCTGGAAGCATGAAAATCACTTTAAACATGCTAATTTTAGCTCTAACACTGATGATCCAACTACAAATGTGAACTGACGTTCAAAAATAAAACATTTGAAAACGGACCGTTTTCCACATTTCTGAAGCATGACGTAATGGGGGGGTGTTATCTCTTTTGTCGAAAATCAGCTGTTTTTGCTTGAACATTAAATGCCTCCAAATGGTATTTAATTCACTTCCAGAGCCCCTGGAAGCATGAAAATCACTTTAAACATGCTAATTTTAGCTCTAACACTGATGATCCACCTACAAATGTGAACTGACGTTCAAAAATAAAACATTTGAAAACGGACCATTTTCCACATTTCTGAAGCATGACGTAATGGGGGGGTGTTATCTCTTTTGTCGAAAATCAGCTGTTTTTGCTCGAACATTAAATGCCTCCAAATGGTATTTAATTAACTTCCCGGGGTGAAGAAACCCTTTTTGAGAACTCAGAGTGAGTAAATTGGCCATTTTCATGCACTTTTAACCATTCCATAAATCTTGTGTTTAGGGCCCCTGGAAGCATGAAAATCACTTTAAACATGCTAATTTTAGCTCTAACACTGATGATCCACCTACAAATGTGAACTGACGTTCAAAAATAAAACATTTGAAAACGGATCATTTTCCACATTTCTGAAGCATGACGTAATGGGGGGGTGTTATCTCTTTTGTCGAAAATCAGCTGTTTTTGCTCGAACATTAAATGCCTCCAAATGGTATTTAATTACCTTCCCGGGGTGAAGAAACGCTTTTTGAGAACTCAGAGTGAGTAAATTGGCCATTTTCATGCACTTTTAACCATTCCATAAATCTTGTGTTTAGGGCCCCTGGAAGCATGAAAATCACTTTAAACATGCTAATTTTAGCTCTAACACTGATGATCCACCTACAAATGTGAACTGACGTTCAAAAATAAAACATTTGAAAACGGACCATTTTCCACATTTCTGAAGCATGACGTAATGGGGGGGTGTTATCTCTTTTGTCGAAAATCAGCCGTTTTTGCTTGAACATTAAATGCCTCCAAATGGTATTTAATTCACTTCCCGAGCCCCTGGAAGCATGAAAATCACTTTAAACATGCTAATTTTAGCTCTAACACTGATGATCCACCTACAAATGTGAACTGACGTTCAAAAATAAAACATTTGAAAACGGACCATTTTCCACATTTCTGAAGCATGACGTAATGGGGGGGTGTTATCTCTTTTGTCGAAAATCAGCTGTTTTTGCTCGAACATTAAATGCCTCCAAATGGTATTTAATTAACTTCCCGGGGTGAAGAAACCCTTTTTGAGAACTCAGAGTGAGTAAATTGGCCATTTTCATGCACTTTTAACCATTCCATAAATCTTGTGTTTAGGGCCCCTGGAAGCATGAAAATCACTTTAAACATGCTAATTTTAGCTCTAACACTGATGATCCACCTACAAATGTGAACTGACGTTCAAAAATAAAACATTTGAAAACGGACCATTTTCCACATTTCTGAAGCATGACGTAATGGGGGGGTGTTATCTCTTTTGTCGAAAATCAGCCGTTTGTGCTTGAACATTAAATGCCTCCAAATGGTATTTAATTCACTTCCCGAGCCCCTGGAAGCATGAAAATCACTTTAAACATGCTAATTTTAGCTCTAACAATGATGATCCACCTACAAATGTGAACTGACATTCAAAAATAAAACATTTGAAAACGGACCATTTTCCACATTTTTGAAGCATGACGTAATGGGGGGGTGTTATCTCTTTTGTCGAAAATCAGCTGTTTTTGCTCGAACATTAAATGCCTCCAAATGGTATTTAATTACCTTCCCGGGGTGAAGAAACGCTTTTTGAGAACTCAGAGTGAGTAAATTGGCCATTTTCATGCACTTTCAACCATTCCATAAATCTTGTGTTTAGGGCCCCTGGAAGCATGAAAATCACTTTAAACATGCTAATTTTAGCTCTAACACTGATGATCCACCTACAAATGTGAACTGACGTTCAAAAATAAAACATTTGAAAACGGACCATTTTACACATTTCTGAAGCATGAGGTAATGGGGGGGTGTTATCTCTTTTGTCGAAAATCAGCTGTTTTTGCTTGAACATTAAATTCCTCCAAATGGTATTTAATTCACTTCCAGAGCCCCTGGAAGCATGAAAATCACTTTAAACATGCTAATTTTAGCTCTAACACTGATGATCCACCTACAAATGTGAACTGACGTTCAAAAATAAAACATTTGAAAACGGACCATTTTCCACATTTCTGAAGCATGACGTAATGGGGGGGTGTGATCTCTTTTGTCGAAAATCAGCTGTTTTTGCTCGAACATTAAATGCCTCCAAATGGTATTTAATTAACTTCCCGGGGTGAAGAAACCCTTTTTGAGAACTCAGAGTGAGTAAATTGGCCATTTTCATGCACTTTTAACCATTCCATAAATCTTGTGTTTAGGGCCCCTGGAAGCATGAAAATCACTTTAAACATGCTAATTTTAGCTCTAACACTGATGATCCACCTACAAATGTGAACTGACGTTCAAAAATAAAACATTTGAAAACGGACCGTTTTCCACATTTCTGAAGCATGACGTAATGGGGGGGGGTGTTATCTCTTTTGTCGAAAATCAGCTGTTTTTGCTTGAACATTAAATGCCTCCAAATGGTATTTAATTCACTTCCAGAGCCCCTGGAAGCATGAAAATCACTTTAAACATGCTAATTTTAGCTCTAACACTGATGATCCACCTACAAATGTGAACTGACGTTCAAAAATAAAACATTTGAAAACGGACCATTTTCCACATTTCTGAAGCATGAAGTAATGGGGGGGTGTTATCTCTTTTGTCGAAAATCAGCCGTTTTTGCTTGAACAATAAATGCCTCCAAATGGTATTTAATTCACTTCCCGAGCCCCTGGAAGCATGAAAATCACTTTAAACATGCTAATTTTAGCTCTAACACTGATGATCCACCTACAAATGTGAACTGACGTTCAAAAATAAAACATTTGAAAACGGACCATTTTCCACATTTTTGAAGCATGACGTAATGGGGGGGTGTTATCTCTTTTGTCGAAAATCAGCTGTTTTTGCTCGAACATTAAATGCCTCCAAATGGTATTTAATTACCTTCCCGGGGTGAAGAAACGCTTTTTGAGAACTCAGAGTGAGTAAATTGGCCATTTTCATGCACTTTTAACCATTCCATAAATCTTGTGTTTAGGGCCCCTGGAAGCATGAAAATCACTTTAAACATGCTAATTTTAGCTCTAACACTGATGATCCACCTACAAATGTGAACTGACGTTCAAAAATAAAACATTTCAAAACGGACCATTTTACACATTTCTGAAGCATGACGTAATGGGGGGGTGTTATCTCTTTTGTCGAAAATCAGCTGTTTTTGCTTGAACATTAAATGCCTCCAAATGGTATTTATTTCACTTTCCGAGCCCCTGGAAGCATGAAAATCACTTTAAACATGCTAATTTTAGCTCTAACACTGATGATCCACCTACAAATGTGAACTGACGTTCAAAAATAAAACATTTGAAAACGGACCATTTTCCACATTTCTGAAGCATGACGTAATGGGGGGGTGTTATCTCTTTTGTCGAAAATCAGCCGTTTTTGCTCGAACAGTAAATGCCTCCAAATGGTATTTAATTAACTTCCCGGGGGTGAAGAAACCCTTTTTGAGAACTCAGAGTGAGTAAATTGGCCATTTTCATGCACTTTTAACCATTCCATAAATCTTGTGTTTAGGGCCCCTGGAAGCATGAAAATCACTTTAAACATGCTAATTTTAGCTCTAACACTGATGATCCACCTACAAATGTGAACTGACGTTCAAAAATAAAACATTTGAAAACGGACCATTTTCCACATTTCTGAAGCATGACGTAATGGGGGGGTGTTATCTCTTTTGTCGAAAATCAGCCGTTTTTGCTTGAACATTAAATGCCTCCAAATGGTATTTAATTCACTTCCCGAGCCCCTGGAAGCATGAAAATCACTTTAAACATGCTAATTTTAGCTCTAACACTGATGATCCACCTACAAATGTGAACTGACGTTCAAAAATAAAACATTTGAAAACGGACCATTTTCCACATTTCTGAAGCATGACGTAATGGGGGGGTGTTATCTCTTTTGTCGAAAATCAGCTGTTTTTGCTCGAACATTAAATGCCTCCAAATGGTATTTAATTAACTTCCCGGGGTGAAGAAACCCTTTTTGAGAACTCAGAGTGAGTAAATTGGCCATTTTCATGCACTTTTAACCATTCCATAAATCTTGTGTTTAGGGCCCCTGGAAGCATGAAAATCACTTTAAACATGCTAATTTTAGCTCTAACACTGTTGATCCACTTACAAATGTGAACTGACGTTCAAAAATAAAACATTTGAAAACGGACTATTTTCCACATTTCCGAAGCATGAAGTAAAGGGGGGGTGTTATCTCTTTTGTCGAAAATCAGCCGTTTTTGCTTGAACATTAAATGCCTCCAAATGGTATTTAATTCACTTCCCGAGCCCCTGGAAGCATGAAAATCACTTTAAACATGCTAATTTTAGCTCTAACACTGATGATCCACCTACAAATGTGAACTGACGTTCAAAAATAAAACATTTGAAAACGGACCATTTTCCACATTTTTGAAGCATGACGTAATGGGGGGGTGTTATCTCTTTTGTCGAAAATCAGCTGTTTTTGCTCGAACATTAAATGCCTCCAAATGGTATTTAATTACCTTCCCGGGGTGAAGAAACGCTTTTTGAGAACTCAGAGTGAGTAAATTGGCCATTTTCATGCACTTTTAACCATTCCATAAATCTTGTGTTTAGGGCCCCTGGAAGCATGAAAATCACTTTAAACATGCTAATTTTAGCTCTAACACTGATGATCCACTTACAAATGTGAACTGACGTTCAAAAATAAAACATTTGAAAACAGACCATTTTCCACATTTCTGAAGCATGACGTAATGGGGGGGTGTTATCTCTTTTGTCGAAAATCAGCCGTTTTTGCTTGAACAGTAAATGCCTCCAAATGGTATTTAATTCACTTCCCGAGCCCCTGGAAGCATGAAAATCACTTTAAACATGCTAATTTTAGCTCTAACACTGATGATCCACCTACAAATGTGAACTGACGTTCAAAAATAAAACATTTGAAAACGGACCATTTTCCACATTTTTGAAGCATGACGTAATGGGGGGGTGTTATCTCTTTTGTCGAAAATCAGCTGTTTTTGCTTGAACATTAAATGCCTCCAAATGGTATTTAATGACCTTCCCGGGGTGAAGAAACGCTTTTTGAGAACTCAGAGTGAGTAAATTGGCCATTTTCATGCACTTTTAACCATTCCATAAATCTTGTGTTTAGGGCCCCTGGAAGCATGAAAATCACTTTAAACATGCTAATTTTAGCTCTAACACTGATGATCCACCTACAAATGTGAACTGACGTTCAAAAATAAAACATTTGAAAACGGACCATTTTACACATTTCTGAAGCATGACGTAATGGGGGGGTGTTATCTCTTTTGTCGAAAATCAGCCGTTTTTGCTTGAACATTAAATGCCTCCAAATGGTATTCACTTCCCGAGCCCCTGGAAGCATGAAAATCACTTTAAACATGCTAATTTTAGCTCTAACACTGATGATCCACCTACAAATGTGAACTGACGTTCAAAAATAAAACATTTGAAAACGGACCATTTTCCACATTTTTGAAGCATGACGTAATGGGGGGTGTTATCTCTTTTGTCGAAAATCAGCTGTTTTTGCTCGAACATTAAATGCCTCCAAATGGTATTTAATTACCTTCCCGGGGTGAAGAAACGCTTTTTGAGAACTCAGAGTGAGTAAATTGGCCATTTTCATGCACTTTTTACCATTCCATAAATCTTGTGTTTAGGGCCCCTGGAAGCATGAAAATCACTTTAAACATGCTAATTTTAGCTCTAACACTGATGATCCACCTACAAATGTGAACTGACGTTCAAAAATAAAACATTTGAAAACGGACCATTTTCCACATTTCTGAAGCATGACGTAATGGGGGGGTGTTATCTCTTTTGTCGAAAATCAGCCGTTTTTGCTTGAACATTAAATGCCTCCAAATGGTATTTAATTCACTTCCCGAGCCCCTGGAAGCATGAAAATCACTTTAAACATGCTAATTTTAGCTCTAACACTGATGATCCACCTACAAATGTGAACTGACGTTCAAAAATAAAACATTTGAAAACGGACCATTTTCCACATTTCTGAAGCATGACGTAATGGGGGGGTGTTATCTCTTTTGTCGAAAATCAGCCGTTTTTGCTCGAACATTAAATGCCTCCAAATGGTATTTAATTCACTTCCCGGGGTGAAGAAACCCTTTTTGAGAACTCAGAGTGAGTAAATTGGCCATTTTCATGCACTTTTAACCATTCCATAAATCTTGTGTTTAGGGCCCCTGGAAGCATGTAAATCACTTTAAACATGCTAATTTTAGCTCTAACACTGTTGATCCACTTACAAATGTGAACTGACGTTCAAAAATAAAACATTTGAAAACGGACCATTTTCCACATTTCTGAAGCATGAAGTAATGGGGGGGTGTTATCTCTTTTGTCGAAAATCAGCCGTTTTTGCTTGAACATTAAATGCCTCCAAATGGTATTTAATTCACTTCCTGAGCCCCTGGAAGCATGAAAATCACTTTAAACATGCTAATTTTAGCTCTAACACTGATGATCCACCTACAAATGTGAACTGACATTCAAAAATAAAACATTTGAAAACGGACCATTTTCCACATTTTTGAAGCATGACGTAATGGGGGGGTGTTATCTCTTTTGTCGAAAATCAGCTGTTTTTGCTCGAACATTAAATGCCTCCAAATGGTATTTAATTACCTTCCCGGGGTGAAGAAACGCTTTTTGAGAACTCAGAGTGAGTAAATTGGCCATTTTCATGCACTTTCAACCATTCCATAAATCTTGTGTTTAGGGCCCCTGGAAGCATGAAAATCACTTTAAACATGCTAATTTTAGCTCTAACACTGATGATCCACCTACAAATGTGAACTGACGTTCAAAAATAAAACATTTGAAAACGGACCATTTTACACATTTCTGAAGCATGAGGTAATGGGGGGGTGTTATCTCTTTTGTCGAAAATCAGCTGTTTTTGCTTGAACATTAAATTCCTCCAAATGGTATTTAATTCACTTCCAGAGCCCCTGGAAGCATGAAAATCACTTTAAACATGCTAATTTTAGCTCTAACACTGATGATCCACCTACAAATGTGAACTGACGTTCAAAAATAAAACATTTGAAAACGGACCATTTTCCACATTTCTGAAGCATGACGTAATGGGGGTGTGTGATCTCTTTTGTCGAAAATCAGCTGTTTTTGCTCGAACATTAAATGCCTCCAAATGGTATTTAATTAACTTCCCGGGGTGAAGAAACCCTTTTTGAGAACTCAGAGTGAGTAAATTGGCCATTTTCATGCACTTTTAACCATTCCATAAATCTTGTGTTTAGGGCCCCTGGAAGCATGAAAATCACTTTAAACATGCTAATTTTAGCTCTAACACTGATGATCCAACTACAAATGTGAACTGACGTTCAAAAATAAAACATTTGAAAACGGACCGTTTTCCACATTTCTGAAGCATGACGTAATGGGGGGGTGTTATCTCTTTTGTCGAAAATCAGCTGTTTTTGCTTGAACATTAAATGCCTCCAAATGGTATTTAATTCACTTCCAGAGCCCCTGGAAGCATGAAAATCACTTTAAACATGCTAATTTTAGCTCTAACACTGATGATCCACCTACAAATGTGAACTGACGTTCAAAAATAAAACATTTGAAAACGGACCATTTTCCACATTTCTGAAGCATGACGTAATGGGGGGGTGTTATCTCTTTTGTCGAAAATCAGCTGTTTTTGCTCGAACATTAAATGCCTCCAAATGGTATTTAATTAACTTCCCGGGGTGAAGAAACCCTTTTTGAGAACTCAGAGTGAGTAAATTGGCCATTTTCATGCACTTTTAACCATTCCATAAATCTTGTGTTTAGGGCCCCTGGAAGCATGAAAATCACTTTAAACATGCTAATTTTAGCTCTAACACTGATGATCCACCTACAAATGTGAAATGACGTTCAAAAATAAAACATTTGAAAACGGATCATTTTCCACATTTCTGAAGCATGACGTAATGGGGGGGTGTTATCTCTTTTGTCGAAAATCAGCTGTTTTTGCTCGAACATTAAATGCCTCCAAATGGTATTTAATTACCTTCCCGGGGTGAAGAAACGCTTTTTGAGAACTCAGAGTGAGTAAATTGGCCATTTTCATGCACTTTTAACCATTCCATAAATCTTGTGTTTAGGGCCCCTGGAAGCATGAAAATCACTTTAAACATGCTAATTTTAGCTCTAACACTGATGATCCACCTACAAATGTGAACTGACGTTCAAAAATAAAACATTTGAAAACGGACCATTTTCCACATTTCTGAAGCATGACGTAATGGGGGGGTGTTATCTCTTTTGTCGAAAATCAGCCGTTTTTGCTTGAACATTAAATGCCTCCAAATGGTATTTAATTCACTTCCCGAGCCCCTGGAAGCATGAAAATCACTTTAAACATGCTAATTTTAGCTCTAACACTGATGATCCACCTACAAATGTGAACTGACGTTCAAAAATAAAACATTTGAAAACGGACCATTTTCCACATTTCTGAAGCATGACGTAATGGGGGGGTGTTATCTCTTTTGTCGAAAATCAGCTGTTTTTGCTCGAACATTAAATGCCTCCAAATGGTATTTAATTAACTTCCCGGGGTGAAGAAACCCTTTTTGAGAACTCAGAGTGAGTAAATTGGCCATTTTCATGCACTTTTAACCATTCCATAAATCTTGTGTTTAGGGCCCCTGGAAGCATGAAAATCACTTTAAACATGCTAATTTTAGCTCTAACACTGATGATCCACCTACAAATGTGAACTGACGTTCAAAAATAAAACATTTGAAAACGGACCATTTTACACATTTCTGAAGCATGAGGTAATGGGGGGGTGTTATCTCTTTTGTCGAAAATCAGCTGTTTTTGCTTGAACATTAAATTCCTCCAAATGGTATTTAATTCACTTCCAGAGCCCCTGGAAGCATGAAAATCACTTTAAACATGCTAATTTTAGCTCTAACACTGATGATCCACCTACAAATGTGAACTGACGTTCAAAAATAAAACATTTGAAAACGGACCATTTTCCACATTTCTGAAGCATGACGTAATGGGGGGGTGTGATCTCTTTTGTCGAAAATCAGCTGTTTTTGCTCGAACATTAAATGCCTCCAAATGGTATTTAATTAACTTCCCGGGGTGAAGAAACCCTTTTTGAGAACTCAGAGTGAGTAAATTGGCCATTTTCATGCACTTTTAACCATTCCATAAATCTTGTGTTTAGGGCCCCTGGAAGCATGAAAATCACTTTAAACATGCTAATTTTAGCTCTAACACTGATGATCCACCTACAAATGTGAACTGACGTTCAAAAATAAAACATTTGAAAACGGACCGTTTTCCACATTTCTGAAGCATGACGTAATGGGGGGGGGTGTTATCTCTTTTGTCGAAAATCAGCTGTTTTTGCTTGAACATTAAATGCCTCCAAATGGTATTTAATTCACTTCCAGAGCCCCTGGAAGCATGAAAATCACTTTAAACATGCTAATTTTAGCTCTAACACTGATGATCCACCTACAAATGTGAACTGACGTTCAAAAATAAAACATTTGAAAACGGACCATTTTCCACATTTCTGAAGCATGAAGTAATGGGGGGGTGTTATCTCTTTTGTCGAAAATCAGCCGTTTTTGCTTGAACATTAAATGCCTCCAAATGGTATTTAATTCACTTCCCGAGCCCCTGGAAGCATGAAAATCACTTTAAACATGCTAATTTTAGCTCTAACACTGATGATCCACCTACAAATGTGAACTGACGTTCAAAAATAAAACATTTGAAAACGGACCATTTTCCACATTTTTGAAGCATGACGTAATGGGGGGGTGTTATCTCTTTTGTCGAAAATCAGCTGTTTTTGCTCGAACATTAAATGCCTCCAAATGGTATTTAATTACCTTCCCGGGGTGAAGAAACGCTTTTTGAGAACTCAGAGTGAGTAAATTGGCCATTTTCATGCACTTTTAACCATTCCATAAATCTTGTGTTTAGGGCCCCTGGAAGCATGAAAATCACTTTAAACATGCTAATTTTAGCTCTAACACTGATGATCCACCTACAAATGTGAACTGACGTTCAAAAATAAAACATTTCAAAACGGACCATTTTACACATTTCTGAAGCATGACGTAATGGGGGGGTGTTATCTCTTTTGTCGAAAATCAGCTGTTTTTGCTTGAACATTAAATGCCTCCAAATGGTATTTATTTCACTTTCCGAGCCCCTGGAAGCATGAAAATCACTTTAAACATGCTAATTTTAGCTCTAACACTGATGATCCACCTACAAATGTGAACTGACGTTCAAAAATAAAACATTTGAAAACGGACCATTTTCCACATTTCTGAAGCATGACGTAATGGGGGGGTGTTATCTCTTTTGTCGAAAATCAGCCGTTTTTGCTCGAACAGTAAATGCCTCCAAATGGTATTTAATTAACTTCCCGGGGGTGAAGAAACCCTTTTTGAGAACTCAGAGTGAGTAAATTGGCCATTTTCATGCACTTTTAACCATTCCATAAATCTTGTGTTTAGGGCCCCTGGAAGCATGAAAATCACTTTAAACATGCTAATTTTAGCTCTAACACTGATGATCCACCTACAAATGTGAACTGACGTTCAAAAATAAAACATTTGAAAACGGACCATTTTCCACATTTCTGAAGCATGACGTAATGGGGGGGTGTTATCTCTTTTGTCGAAAATCAGCCGTTTTTGCTTGAACATTAAATGCCTCCAAATGGTATTTAATTCACTTCCCGAGCCCCTGGAAGCATGAAAATCACTTTAAACATGCTAATTTTAGCTCTAACACTGATGATCCACCTACAAATGTGAACTGACGTTCAAAAATAAAACATTTGAAAACGGACCATTTTCCACATTTCTGAAGCATGACGTAATGGGGGGGTGTTATCTCTTTTGTCGAAAATCAGCTGTTTTTGCTCGAACATTAAATGCCTCCAAATGGTATTTAATTAACTTCCCGGGGTGAAGAAACCCTTTTTGAGAACTCAGAGTGAGTAAATTGGCCATTTTCATGCACTTTTAACCATTCCATAAATCTTGTGTTTAGGGCCCCTGGAAGCATGAAAATCACTTTAAACATGCTAATTTTAGCTCTAACACTGTTGATCCACTTACAAATGTGAACTGACGTTCAAAAATAAAACATTTGAAAACGGACTATTTTCCACATTTCTGAAGCATGAAGTAATGGGGGGGTGTTATCTCTTTTGTCGAAAATCAGCCGTTTTTGCTTGAACATTAAATGCCTCCAAATGGTATTTAATTCACTTCCCGAGCCCCTGGAAGCATGAAAATCACTTTAAACATGCTAATTTTAGCTCTAACACTGATGATCCACCTACAAATGTGAACTGACGTTCAAAAATAAAACATTTGAAAACGGACCATTTTCCACATTTTTGAAGCATGACGTAATGGGGGGGTGTTATCTCTTTTGTCGAAAATCAGCTGTTTTTGCTCGAACATTAAATGCCTCCAAATGGTATTTAATTACCTTCCCGGGGTGAAGAAACGCTTTTTGAGAACTCAGAGTGAGTAAATTGGCCATTTTCATGCACTTTTAACCATTCCATAAATCTTGTGTTTAGGGCCCCTGGAAGCATGAAAATCACTTTAAACATGCTAATTTTAGCTCTAACACTGATGATCCACCTACAAATGTGAACTGACGTTCAAAAATAAAACATTTCAAAACGGACCATTTTACACATTTCTGAAGCATGACGTAATGGGGGGGTGTTATCTCTTTTGTCGAAAATCAGCTGTTTTTGCTTGAACATTAAATGCCTCCAAATGGTATTTAATTCACTTCCCGAGCCCCTGGAAGCATGAAAATCACTTTAAACATGCTAATTTTAGCTCTAACACTGATGATCCACCTACAAATGTGAACTGACGTTCAAAAATAAAACATTTGAAAACGGACCATTTTCCACATTTCTGAAGCATGACGTAATGGGGGGGTGTTATCTCTTTTGTCGAAAATCAGCCGTTTTTGCTCGAACAGTAAATGCCTCCAAATGGTATTTAATTAACTTCCCGGGGGTGAAGAAACCCTTTTTGAGAACTCAGAGTGAGTAAATTGGCCATTTTCATGCACTTTTAACCATTCCATAAATCTTGTGTTTAGGGCCCCTGGAAGCATGAAAATCACTTTAAACATGCTAATTTTAGCTCTAACACTGATGATCCACCTACAAATGTGAACTGACGTTCAAAAATAAAACATTTGAAAACGGACCATTTTCCACATTTCTGAAGCATGACGTAATGGGGGGGTGTTATCTCTTTTGTCGAAAATCAGCCGTTTTTGCTTGAACATTAAATGCCTCCAAATGGTATTTAATTCACTTCCCGAGCCCCTGGAAGCATGAAAATCACTTTAAACATGCTAATTTTAGCTCTAACACTGATGATCCACCTACAAATGTGAACTGACGTTCAAAAATAAAACATTTGAAAACGGACCATTTTCCACATTTCTGAAGCATGACGTAATGGGGGGGTGTTATCTCTTTTGTCGAAAATCAGCTGTTTTTGCTCGAACATTAAATGCCTCCAAATGGTATTTAATTAACTTCCCGGGGTGAAGAAACCCTTTTTGAGAACTCAGAGTGAGTAAATTGGCCATTTTCATGCACTTTTAACCATTCCATAAATCTTGTGTTTAGGGCCCCTGGAAGCATGAAAATCACTTTAAACATGCTAATTTTAGCTCTAACACTGATGATCCACCTACAAATGTGAACTGACGTTCAAAAATAAAACATTTGAAAACGGACCATTTTCCACATTTCTGAAGCATGACGTAATGGGGGGGTGTTATCTCTTTTGTCGAAAATCAGCCGTTTTTGCTTGAACATTAAATGCCTCCAAATGGTATTTAATTCACTTCCCGAGCCCCTGGAAGCATGAAAATCACTTTAAACATGCTAATTTTAGCTCTAACACTGATGATCCACCTACAAATGTGAACTGACATTCAAAAATAAAACATTTGAAAACTGACCATTTTCCACATTTTTGAAGCATGACGTAATGGGGGGGTGTTATCTCTTTTGTCGAAAATCAGCTGTTTTTGCTCGAACATTAAATGCCTCCAAATGGTATTTAATTACCTTCCCGGGGTGAAGAAACGCTTTTTGAGAACTCAGAGTGAGTAAATTGGCCATTTTCATGCACTTTCAACCATTCCATAAATCTTGTGTTTAGGGCCCCTGGAAGCATGAAAATCACTTTAAACATGCTAATTTTAGCTCTAACACTGATGATCCACCTACAAATGTGAACTGACGTTCAAAAATAAAACATTTGAAAACGGACCATTTTACACATTTCTGAAGCATGAGGTAATGGGGGGGTGTTATCTCTTTTGTCGAAAATCAGCTGTTTTTGCTTGAACATTAAATTCCTCCAAATGGTATTTAATTCACTTCCAGAGCCCCTGGAAGCATGAAAATCACTTTAAACATGCTAATTTTAGCTCTAACACTGATGATCCACCTACAAATGTGAACTGACGTTCAAAAATAAAACATTTGAAAACGGACCATTTTCCACATTTCTGAAGCATGACGTAATGGGGGGGTGTGATCTCTTTTGTCGAAAATCAGCTGTTTTTGCTCGAACATTAAATGCCTCCAAATGGTATTTAATTAACTTCCCGGGGTGAAGAAACCCTTTTTGAGAACTCAGAGTGAGTAAATTGGCCATTTTCATGCACTTTTAACCATTCCATAAATCTTGTGTTTAGGGCCCCTGGAAGCATGAAAATCACTTTAAACATGCTAATTTTAGCTCTAACACTGATGATCCACCTACAAATGTGAACTGACGTTCAAAAATAAAACATTTGAAAACGGACCGTTTTCCACATTTCTGAAGCATGACGTAATGGGGGGGGTGTTATCTCTTTTGTCGAAAATCAGCTGTTTTTGCTTGAACATTAAATGCCTCCAAATGGTATTTAATTCACTTCCAGAGCCCCTGGAAGCATGAAAATCACTTTAAACATGCTAATTTTAGCTCTAACACTGATGATCCACCTACAAATGTGAACTGACGTTCAAAAATAAAACATTTGAAAACGGACCATTTTCCACATTTCTGAAGCATGACGTAATGGGGGGGTGTTATCTCTTTTGTCGAAAATCAGCTGTTTTTGCTCGAACATTAAATGCCTCCAAATGGTATTTAATTAACTTCCCGGGGTGAAGAAACCCTTTTTGAGAACTCAGAGTGAGTAAATTGGCCATTTTCATGCACTTTTAACCATTCCATAAATCTTGTGTTTAGGGCCCCTGGAAGCATGAAAATCACTTTAAACATGCTAATTTTAGCTCTAACACTGATGATCCACCTACAAATGTGAACTGACGTTCAAAAATAAAACATTTGAAAACGGATCATTTTCCACATTTCTGAAGCATGACGTAATGGGGGGGTGTTATCTCTTTTGTCGAAAATCAGCTGTTTTTGCTCGAACATTAAATGCCTCCAAATGGTATTTAATGACCTTCCCGGGGTGAAGAAACGCTTTTTGAGAACTCAGAGTGAGTAAATTGGCCATTTTCATGCACTTTTAACCATTCCATAAATCTTGTGTTTAGGGCCCCTGGAAGCATGAAAATCACTTTAAACATGCTAATTTTAGCTCTAACACTGATGATCCACCTACAAATGTGAACTGACGTTCAAAAATAAAACATTTGAAAACGGACCATTTTACACATTTCTGAAGCATGACGTAATGGGAGGGTGTTATCTCTTTTGTCGAAAATCAGCCGTTTTTGCTTGAACATTAAATGCCTCCAAATGGTATTTAATTCACTTCCCGAGCCCCTGGAAGCATGAAAATCACTTTAAACATGCTAATTTTAGCTCTAACACTGATGATCCACCTACAAATGTGAACTGACGTTCAAAAATAAAACATTTGAAAACGGACCATTTTCCACATTTTTGAAGCATGACGTAATGGGGGGGTGTTATCTCTTTTGTCGAAAATCAGCTGTTTTTGCTCGAACATTAAATGCCTCCAAATGGTATTTAATTACCTTCCCGGGGTGAAGAAACGCTTTTTGAGAACTCAGAGTGAGTAAATTGGCCATTTTCATGCACTTTTAACCATTCCATAAATCTTGTGTTTAGGGCCCCTGGAAGCATGAAAATCACTTTAAACATGCTAATTTTAGCTCTAACACTGTTGATCCACTTACAAATGTGAACTGACATTCAAAAATAAAACATTTGAAAACGGACTATTTTCCACATTTCTGAAGCATGAAGTAATGGGGGGTGTTATCTCTTTTGTCGAAAATCAGCCGTTTTTGCTTGAACATTAAATGCCTCCAAATGGTATTTAATTCACTTCCCGAGCCCCTGGAAGCATGAAAATCACTTTAAACATGCTAATTTTAGCTCTAACACTGATGATCCACCTACAAATGTGAACTGACGTTCAAAAATAAAACATTTGAAAACGGACCATTTTCCACATTTTTGAAGCATGACGTAATGGGGGGGTGTTATCTCTTTTGTCGAAAATCAGCTGTTTTTGCTCGAACATTAAATGCCTCCAAATGGTATTTAATTACCTTCCCGGGGTGAAGAAACGCTTTTTGAGAACTCAGAGTGAGTAAATTGGCCATTTTCATGCACTTTTAACCATTCCATAAATCTTGTGTTTAGGGCCCCTGGAAGCATGAAAATCACTTTAAACATGCTAATTTTAGCTCTAACACTGATGATCCACCTACAAATGTGAACTGACGTTCAAAAATAAAACATTTCAAAACGGACCATTTTACACATTTCTGAAGCATGACGTAATGGGGGGGTGTTATCTCTTTTGTCGAAAATCAGCTGTTTTTGCTTGAACATTAAATGCCTCCAAATGGTATTTAATTCACTTCCCGAGCCCCTGGAAGCATGAAAATCACTTTAAACAGGCTAATTTTAGCTCTAACACTGATGATCCACCTACAAATGTGAACTGACGTTCAAAAATAAAACATTTGAAAACGGACCATTTTCCACATTTCTGAAGCATGACGTAATGGGGGGGTGTTATCTCTTTTGTCGAAAATCAGCCGTTTTTGCTCGAACAGTAAATGCCTCCAAATGGTATTTAATTAACTTCCCGGGGGTGAAGAAACCCTTTTTGAGAACTCAGAGTGAGTAAATTGGCCATTTTCATGCACTTTTAACCATTCCATAAATCTTGTGTTTAGGGCCCCTGGAAGCATGAAAATCACTTTAAACATGCTAATTTTAGCTCTAACACTGATGATCCACCTACAAATGTGAACTGACGTTCAAAAATAAAACATTTGAAAACGGACCATTTTCCACATTTCTGAAGCATGACGTAATGGGGGGGTGTTATCTCTTTTGTCGAAAATCAGCCGTTTTTGCTTGAACATTAAATGCCTCCAAATGGTATTTAATTCACTTCCAGAGCCCCTGGAAGCATGAAAATCACTTTAAACATGCTAATTTTAGCTCTAACACTGATGATCCACCTACAAATGTGAACTGACGTTCAAAAATAAAACATTTGAAAACGGACCATTTTCCACAATTCTGAAGCATGACGTAATGGGGGGGTGTTATCTCTTTTGCCGAAAATCAGCTGTTTTTGCTCGAACATTAAATGCCTCCAAATGGTATTTAATTAACTTCCCGGGGTGAAGAAACCCTTTTTGAGAACTCAGAGTGAGTAAATTGGCCATTTTCATGCACTTTTAACCATTCCATAAATCTTGTGTTTAGGGCCCCTGGAAGCATGAAAATCACTTTAAACATGCTAATTTTAGCTCTAACACTGATGATCCACCTACAAATGTGAACTGACGTTCAAAAATAAAACATTTGAAAACGGACCGTTTTCCACATTTCTGAAGCATGACGTAATGGGGGGGTGTTATCTCTTTTGTCGAAAATCAGCTGTTTTTGCTTGAACATTAAATGCCTCCAAATGGTATTTAATTCACTTCCAGAGCCCCTGGAAGCATGAAAATCACTTTAAACATGCTAATTTTAGCTCTAACACTGATGATCCACCTACAAATGTGAACTGACGTTCAAAAATAAAACATTTGAAAACGGACCATTTTCCACATTTCTGAAGCATGACGTAATGGGGGGGTGTTATCTCTTTTGTCGAAAATCAGCCGTTTTTGCTCGAACAGTAAATGCCTCCAAATGGTATTTAATTAACTTCCCGGGGGTGAAGAAACCCTTTTTGAGAACTCAGAGTGAGTAAATTGGCCATTTTCATGCACTTTTAACCATTCCATAAATCTTGTGTTTAGGGCCCCTGGAAGCATGAAAATCACTTTAAACATGCTAATTTTAGCTCTAACACTGATGATCCACCTACAAATGTGAACTGACGTTCAAAAATAAAACATTTGAAAACGGACCATTTTCCACATTTCTGAAGCATGACGTAATGGGGGGGTGTTATCTCTTTTGTCGAAAATCAGCCGTTTTTGCTTGAACATTAAATGCCTCCAAATGGTATTTAATTCACTTCCCGAGCCCCTGGAAGCATGAAAATCACTTTAAACATGCTAATTTTAGCTCTAACACTGATGATCCACCTACAAATGTGAACTGACGTTCAAAAATAAAACATTTGAAAACGGACCATTTTCCACATTTCTGAAGCATGACGTAATGGGGGGGTGTTATCTCTTTTGTCGAAAATCAGCTGTTTTTGCTCGAACATTAAATGCCTCCAAATGGTATTTAATTACCTTCCCGGGGTGAAGAAACGCTTTTTGAGAACTCAGAGTGAGTAAATTGGCCATTTTCATGCACTTTTAACCATTCCATAAATCTTGTGTTTAGGGCCCCTGGAAGCATGAAAATCACTTTAAACATGCTAATTTTAGCTCTAACACTGATGATCCACCTACAAATGTGAACTGACGTTCAAAAATAAAACATTTCAAAACGGACCATTTTACACATTTCTGAAGCATGACGTAATGGGGGGGTGTTATCTCTTTTGTCGAAAATCAGCTGTTTTTGCTTGAACATTAAATGCCTCCAAATGGTATTTAATTCACTTCCCGAGCCCCTGGAAGCATGAAAATCACTTTAAACAGGCTAATTTTAGCTCTAACACTGATGATCCACCTACAAATGTGAACTGACGTTCAAAAATAAAACATTTGAAAACGGACCATTTTCCACATTTCTGAAGCATGACGTAATGGGGGGGTGTTATCTCTTTTGTCGAAAATCAGCCGTTTTTGCTCGAACAGTAAATGCCTCCAAATGGTATTTAATTAACTTCCCGGGGGTGAAGAAACCCTTTTTGAGAACTCAGAGTGAGTAAATTGGCCATTTTCATGCACTTTTAACCATTCCATAAATCTTGTGTTTAGGGCCCCTGGAAGCATGAAAATCACTTTAAGCATGCTAATTTTAGCTCTAACACTGATGATCCACCTACAAATGTGAACTGACGTTCAAAAATAAAACATTTGAAAACGGACCATTTTCCACATTTCTGAAGCATGACGTAATGGGGGGGTGTTATCTCTTTTGTCGAAAATCAGCCGTTTTTGCTTGAACATTAAATGCCTCCAAATGGTATTTAATTCACTTCCAGAGCCCCTGGAAGCATGAAAATCACTTTAAACATGCTAATTTTAGCTCTAACACTGATGATCCACCTACAAATGTGAACTGACGTTCAAAAATAAAACATTTGAAAACGGACCATTTTCCACAATTCTGAAGCATGACGTAATGGGGGGTGTTATCTCTTTTGCCGAAAATCAGCTGTTTTTGCTCGAACATTAAATGCCTCCAAATGGTATTTAATTAACTTCCCGGGGTGAAGAAACCCTTTTTGAGAACTCAGAGTGAGTAAATTGGCCATTTTCATGCACTTTTAACCATTCCATAAATCTTGTGTTTAGGGCCCCTGGAAGCATGAAAATCACTTTAAACATGCTAATTTTAGCTCTAACACTGATGATCCACCTACAAATGTGAACTGACGTTCAAAAATAAAACATTTGAAAACGGACCGTTTTCCACATTTCTGAAGCATGACGTAATGGGGGGGTGTTATCTCTTTTGTCGAAAATCAGCTGTTTTTGCTTGAACATTAAATGCCTCCAAATGGTATTTAATTCACTTCCAGAGCCCCTGGAAGCATGAAAATCACTTTAAACATGCTAATTTTAGCTCTAACACTGATGATCCACCTACAAATGTGAACTGACGTTCAAAAATAAAACATTTGAAAACGGACCATTTTCCACATTTCTGAGGCATGACGTAATGGGGGGGTGTTATCTCTTTTGTCGAAAATCAGCTGTTTTTGCTCGAACATTAAATGCCTCCAAATGGTATTTAATTACCTTCCCGGGGTGAAGAAACGCTTTTTGAGAACTCAGAGTGAGTAAATTGGCCATTTTCATGCACTTTTAACCATTCCATAAATCTTGTGTTTAGGGCCCCTGGAAGCATGAAAATCACTTTAAACATGCTAATTTTAGCTCTAACACTGATGATCCACCTACAAATGTGAACTGACGTTCAAAAATAAAACATTTCAAAACGGACCATTTTACACATTTCTGAAGCATGACGTAATGGGGGGGTGTTATCTCTTTTGTCGAAAATCAGCTGTTTTTGCTTGAACATTAAATGCCTCCAAATGGTATTTAATTCACTTCCCGAGCCCCTGGAAGCATGAAAATCACTTTAAACATGCTAATTTTAGCTCTAACACTGATGATCCACCTACAAATGTGAACTGACGTTCAAAAATAAAACATTTGAAAACGGACCATTTTCCACATTTCTGAAGCATGACGTAATGGGGGGGTGTTATCTCTTTTGTCGAAAATCAGCCGTTTTTGCTCGAACAGTAAATGCCTCCAAATGGTATTTAATTAACTTCCCGGGGGTGAAGAAACCCTTTTTGAGAACTCAGAGTGAGTAAATTGGCCATTTTCATGCACTTTTAACCATTCCATAAATCTTGTGTTTAGGGCCCCTGGAAGCATGAAAATCACTTTAAACATGCTAATTTTAGCTCTAACACTGATGATCCACCTACAAATGTGAACTGACGTTCAAAAATAAAACATTTGAAAACGGACCATTTTCCACATTTCTGAAGCATGACGTAATGGGGGGGTGTTATCTCTTTTGTCGAAAATCAGCCGTTTTTGCTTGAACATTAAATGCCTCCAAATGGTATTTAATTCACTTCCCGAGCCCCTGGAAGCATGAAAATCACTTTAAACATGCTAATTTTAGCTCTAACACTGATGATCCACCTACAAATGTGAACTGACGTTCAAAAATAAAACATTTGAAAACGGACCATTTTCCACATTTCTGAAGCATGACGTAATGGGGGGGTGTTATCTCTTTTGTCGAAAATCAGCTGTTTTTGCTCGAACATTAAATGCCTCCAAATGGTATTTAATTAACTTCCCGGGGTGAAGAAACCCTTTTTGAGAACTCAGAGTGAGTAAATTGGCCATTTTCATGCACTTTTAACCATTCCATAAATCTTGTGTTTAGGGCCCCTGGAAGCATGAAAATCACTTTAAACATGCTAATTTTAGCTCTAACACTGATGATCCACCTACAAATGTGAACTGACGTTCAAAAATAAAACATTTGAAAACGGACCATTTTCCACATTTCTGAAGCATGACGTAATGGGGGGGTGTTATCTCTTTTGTCGAAAATCAGCCGTTTTTGCTTGAACATTAAATGCCTCCAAATGGTATTTAATTCACTTCCCGAGCCCCTGGAAGCATGAAAATCACTTTAAACATGCTAATTTTAGCTCTAACACTGATGATCCACCTACAAATGTGAACTGACATTCAAAAATAAAACATTTGAAAACTGACCATTTTCCACATTTTTGAAGCATGACGTAATGGGGGGGTGTTATCTCTTTTGTCGAAAATCAGCTGTTTTTGCTCGAACATTAAATGCCTCCAAATGGTATTTAATTACCTTCCCGGGGTGAAGAAACGCTTTTTGAGAACTCAGAGTGAGTAAATTGGCCATTTTCATGCACTTTCAACCATTCCATAAATCTTGTGTTTAGGGCCCCTGGAAGCATGAAAATCACTTTAAACATGCTAATTTTAGCTCTAACACTGATGATCCACCTACAAATGTGAACTGACGTTCAAAAATAAAACATTTGAAAACGGACCATTTTACACATTTCTGAAGCATGAGGTAATGGGGGGGTGTTATCTCTTTTGTCGAAAATCAGCTGTTTTTGCTTGAACATTAAATTCCTCCAAATGGTATTTAATTCACTTCCAGAGCCCCTGGAAGCATGAAAATCACTTTAAACATGCTAATTTTAGCTCTAACACTGATGATCCACCTACAAATGTGAACTGACGTTCAAAAATAAAACATTTGAAAACGGACCATTTTCCACATTTCTGAAGCATGACGTAATGGGGGGGTGTGATCTCTTTTGTCGAAAATCAGCTGTTTTTGCTCGAACATTAAATGCCTCCAAATGGTATTTAATTAACTTCCCGGGGTGAAGAAACCCTTTTTGAGAACTCAGAGTGAGTAAATTGGCCATTTTCATGCACTTTTAACCATTCCATAAATCTTGTGTTTAGGGCCCCTGGAAGCATGAAAATCACTTTAAACATGCTAATTTTAGCTCTAACACTGATGATCCACCTACAAATGTGAACTGACGTTCAAAAATAAAACATTTGAAAACGGACCGTTTTCCACATTTCTGAAGCATGACGTAATGGGGGGGGTGTTATCTCTTTTGTCGAAAATCAGCTGTTTTTGCTTGAACATTAAATGCCTCCAAATGGTATTTAATTCACTTCCAGAGCCCCTGGAAGCATGAAAATCACTTTAAACATGCTAATTTTAGCTCTAACACTGATGATCCACCTACAAATGTGAACTGACGTTCAAAAATAAAACATTTGAAAACGGACCATTTTCCACATTTCTGAAGCATGACGTAATGGGGGGGTGTTATCTCTTTTGTCGAAAATCAGCTGTTTTTGCTCGAACATTAAATGCCTCCAAATGGTATTTAATTAACTTCCCGGGGTGAAGAAACCCTTTTTGAGAACTCAGAGTGAGTAAATTGGCCATTTTCATGCACTTTTAACCATTCCATAAATCTTGTGTTTAGGGCCCCTGGAAGCATGAAAATCACTTTAAACATGCTAATTTTAGCTCTAACACTGATGATCCACCTACAAATGTGAACTGACGTTCAAAAATAAAACATTTGAAAACGGATCATTTTCCACATTTCTGAAGCATGACGTAATGGGGGGGTGTTATCTCTTTTGTCGAAAATCAGCTGTTTTTGCTAGAACATTAAATGCCTCCAAATGGTATTTAATGACCTTCCCGGGGTGAAGAAACGCTTTTTGAGAACTCAGAGTGAGTAAATTGGCCATTTTCATGCACTTTTAACCATTCCATAAATCTTGTGTTTAGGGCCCCTGGAAGCATGAAAATCACTTTAAACATGCTAATTTTAGCTCTAACACTGATGATCCACCTACAAATGTGAACTGACGTTCAAAAATAAAACATTTGAAAACGGACCATTTTACACATTTCTGAAGCATGACGTAATGGGGGGGTGTTATCTCTTTTGTCGAAAATCAGCCGTTTTTGCTTGAACATTAAATGCCTCCAAATGGTATTTAATTCACTTCCCGAGCCCCTGGAAGCATGAAAATCACTTTAAACATGCTAATTTTAGCTCTAACACTGATGATCCACCTACAAATGTGAACTGACGTTCAAAAATAAAACATTTGAAAACGGACCATTTTCCACATTTTTGAAGCATGACGTAATGGGGGGGTGTTATCTCTTTTGTCGAAAATCAGCTGTTTTTGCTGAACATTAAATGCCTCCAAATGGTATTTAATTACCTTCCCGGGGTGAAGAAACGCTTTTTGAGAACTCAGAGTGAGTAAATTGGCCATTTTCATGCACTTTTAACCATTCCATAAATCTTGTGTTTAGGGCCCCTGGAAGCATGAAAATCACTTTAAACATGCTAATTTTAGCTCTAACACTGTTGATCCACTTACAAATGTGAACTGACGTTCAAAAATAAAACATTTGAAAACGGACTATTTTCCACATTTCTGAAGCATGAAGTAATGGGGGGGTGTTATCTCTTTTGTCGAAAATCAGCCGTTTTTGCTTGAACATTAAATGCCTCCAAATGGTATTTAATTCACTTCCCGAGCCCCTGGAAGCATGAAAATCACTTTAAACATGCTAATTTTAGCTCTAACACTGATGATCCACCTACAAATGTGAACTGACGTTCAAAAATAAAACATTTGAAAACGGACCATTTTCCACATTTTTGAAGCATGACGTAATGGGGGGGTGTTATCTCTTTTGTCGAAAATCAGCTGTTTTTGCTCGAACATTAAATGCCTCCAAATGGTATTTAATTACCTTCCCGGGGTGAAGAAACGCTTTTTGAGAACTCAGAGTGAGTAAATTGGCCATTTTCATGCACTTTTAACCATTCCATAAATCTTGTGTTTAGGGCCCCTGGAAGCATGAAAATCACTTTAAACATGCTAATTTTAGCTCTAACACTGATGATCCACCTACAAATGTGAACTGACGTTCAAAAATAAAACATTTGAAAACGGACCGTTTTCCACATTTCTGAAGCATGACGTAATGGGGGGGTGTTATCTCTTTTGTCGAAAATCAGCTGTTTTTGCTTGAACATTAAATGCCTCCAAATGGTATTTAATTCACTTCCAGAGCCCCTGGAAGCATGAAAATCACTTTAAACATGCTAATTTTAGCTCTAACACTGATGATCCACCTACAAATGTGAACTGACGTTCAAAAATAAAACATTTGAAAACGGACCATTTTCCACATTTCTGAGGCATGACGTAATGGGGGGGTGTTATCTCTTTTGTCGAAAATCAGCTGTTTTTGCTCGAACATTAAATGCCTCCAAATGGTATTTAATTACCTTCCCGGGGTGAAGAAACGCTTTTTGAGAACTCAGAGTGAGTAAATTGGCCATTTTCATGCACTTTTAACCATTCCATAAATCTTGTGTTTAGGGCCCCTGGAAGCATGAAAATCACTTTAAACATGCTAATTTTAGCTCTAACACTGATGATCCACCTACAAATGTGAACTGACGTTCAAAAATAAAACATTTCAAAACGGACCATTTTACACATTTCTGAAGCATGACGTAATGGGGGGGTGTTATCTCTTTTGTCGAAAATCAGCTGTTTTTGCTTGAACATTAAATGCCTCCAAATGGTATTTAATTCACTTCCCGAGCCCCTGGAAGCATGAAAATCACTTTAAACATGCTAATTTTAGCTCTAACACTGATGATCCACCTACAAATGTGAACTGACGTTCAAAAATAAAACATTTCAAAACGGACCATTTTACACATTTCTGAAGCATGACGTAATGGGGGGGTGTTATCTCTTTTGTCGAAAATCAGCCGTTTTTGCTCGAACAGTAAATGCCTCCAAATGGTATTTAATTAACTTCCCGGGGGTGAAGAAACCCTTTTTGAGAACTCAGAGTGAGTAAATTGGCCATTTTCATGCACTTTTAACCATTCCATAAATCTTGTGTTTAGGGCCCCTGGAAGCATGAAAATCACTTTAAACATGCTAATTTTAGCTCTAACACTGATGATCCACCTACAAATGTGAACTGACGTTCAAAAATAAAACATTTGAAAACGGACCATTTTCCACATTTCTGAAGCATGACGTAATGGGGGGGTGTTATCTCTTTTGTCGAAAATCAGCCGTTTTTGCTTGAACATTAAATGCCTCCAAATGGTATTTAATTCACTTCCCGAGCCCCTGGAAGCATGAAAATCACTTTAAACATGCTAATTTTAGCTCTAACACTGATGATCCACCTACAAATGTGAACTGACGTTCAAAAATAAAACATTTGAAAACGGACCATTTTCCACATTTCTGAAGCATGACGTAATGGGGGGGTGTTATCTCTTTTGTCGAAAATCAGCCGTTTTTGCTTGAACATTAAATGCCTCCAAATGGTATTTAATTCACTTCCCGAGCCCCTGGAAGCATGAAAATCACTTTAAACATGCTAATTTTAGCTCTAACACTGATGATCCACCTACAAATGTGAACTGACATTCAAAAATAAAACATTTGAAAACTGACCATTTTCCACATTTTTGAAGCATGACGTAATGGGGGGGTGTTATCTCTTTTGTCGAAAATCAGCTGTTTTTGCTCGAACATTAAATGCCTCCAAATGGTATTTAATTACCTTCCCGGGGTGAAGAAACGCTTTTTGAGAACTCAGAGTGAGTAAATTGGCCATTTTCATGCACTTTCAACCATTCCATAAATCTTGTGTTTAGGGCCCCTGGAAGCATGAAAATCACTTTAAACATGCTAATTTTAGCTCTAACACTGATGATCCACCTACAAATGTGAACTGACGTTCAAAAATAAAACATTTGAAAACGGACCATTTTACACATTTCTGAAGCATGAGGTAATGGGGGGGTGTTATCTCTTTTGTCGAAAATCAGCTGTTTTTGCTTGAACATTAAATTCCTCCAAATGGTATTTAATTCACTTCCAGAGCCCCTGGAAGCATGAAAATCACTTTAAACATGCTAATTTTAGCTCTAACACTGATGATCCACCTACAAATGTGAACTGACGTTCAAAAATAAAACATTTGAAAACGGACCATTTTCCACATTTCTGAAGCATGACGTAATGGGGGGGTGTGATCTCTTTTGTCGAAAATCAGCTGTTTTTGCTCGAACATTAAATGCCTCCAAATGGTATTTAATTAACTTCCCGGGGTGAAGAAACCCTTTTTGAGAACTCAGAGTGAGTAAATTGGCCATTTTCATGCACTTTTAACCATTCCATAAATCTTGTGTTTAGGGCCCCTGGAAGCATGAAAATCACTTTAAACATGCTAATTTTAGCTCTAACACTGATGATCCACCTACAAATGTGAACTGACGTTCAAAAATAAAACATTTGAAAACGGACCGTTTTCCACATTTCTGAAGCATGACGTAATGGGGGGGGTGTTATCTCTTTTGTCGAAAATCAGCTGTTTTTGCTTGAACATTAAATGCCTCCAAATGGTATTTAATTCACTTCCAGAGCCCCTGGAAGCATGAAAATCACTTTAAACATGCTAATTTTAGCTCTAACACTGATGATCCACCTACAAATGTGAACTGACGTTCAAAAATAAAACATTTGAAAACGGACCATTTTCCACATTTCTGAAGCATGACGTAATGGGGGGGTGTTATCTCTTTTGTCGAAAATCAGCTGTTTTTGCTCGAACATTAAATGCCTCCAAATGGTATTTAATTAACTTCCCGGGGTGAAGAAACCCTTTTTGAGAACTCAGAGTGAGTAAATTGGCCATTTTCATGCACTTTTAACCATTCCATAAATCTTGTGTTTAGGGCCCCTGGAAGCATGAAAATCACTTTAAACATGCTAATTTTAGCTCTAACACTGATGATCCACCTACAAATGTGAACTGACGTTCAAAAATAAAACATTTGAAAACGGATCATTTTCCACATTTCTGAAGCATGACGTAATGGGGGGGTGTTATCTCTTTTGTCGAAAATCAGCTGTTTTTGCTCGAACATTAAATGCCTCCAAATGGTATTTAATGACCTTCCCGGGGTGAAGAAACGCTTTTTGAGAACTCAGAGTGAGTAAATTGGCCATTTTCATGCACTTTTAACCATTCCATAAATCTTGTGTTTAGGGCCCCTGGAAGCATGAAAATCACTTTAAACATGCTAATTTTAGCTCTAACACTGATGATCCACCTACAAATGTGAACTGACGTTCAAAAATAAAACATTTGAAAACGGACCATTTTACACATTTCTGAAGCATGACGTAATGGGGGGGTGTTATCTCTTTTGTCGAAAATCAGCCGTTTTTGCTTGAACATTAAATGCCTCCAAATGGTATTTAATTCACTTCCCGAGCCCCTGGAAGCATGAAAATCACTTTAAACATGCTAATTTTAGCTCTAACACTGATGATCCACCTACAAATGTGAACTGACGTTCAAAAATAAAACATTTGAAAACGGACCATTTTCCACATTTTTGAAGCATGACGTAATGGGGGGGTGTTATCTCTTTTGTCGAAAATCAGCTGTTTTTGCTGAACATTAAATGCCTCCAAATGGTATTTAATTACCTTCCCGGGGTGAAGAAACGCTTTTTGAGAACTCAGAGTGAGTAAATTGGCCATTTTCATGCACTTTTAACCATTCCATAAATCTTGTGTTTAGGGCCCCTGGAAGCATGAAAATCACTTTAAACATGCTAATTTTAGCTCTAACACTGTTGATCCACTTACAAATGTGAACTGACGTTCAAAAATAAAACATTTGAAAACGGACTATTTTCCACATTTCTGAAGCATGAAGTAATGGGGGGGTGTTATCTCTTTTGTCGAAAATCAGCCGTTTTTGCTTGAACATTAAATGCCTCCAAATGGTATTTAATTCACTTCCCGAGCCCCTGGAAGCATGAAAATCACTTTAAACATGCTAATTTTAGCTCTAACACTGATGATCCACCTACAAATGTGAACTGACGTTCAAAAATAAAACATTTGAAAACGGACCATTTTCCACATTTTTGAAGCATGACGTAATGGGGGGGTGTTATCTCTTTTGTCGAAAATCAGCTGTTTTTGCTCGAACATTAAATGCCTCCAAATGGTATTTAATTACCTTCCCGGGGTGAAGAAACGCTTTTTGAGAACTCAGAGTGAGTAAATTGGCCATTTTCATGCACTTTTAACCATTCCATAAATCTTGTGTTTAGGGCCCCTGGAAGCATGAAAATCACTTTAAACATGCTAATTTTAGCTCTAACACTGATGATCCACCTACAAATGTGAACTGACGTTCAAAAATAAAACATTTCAAAATGGACCATTTTACACATTTCTGAAGCATGACGTAATGGGGGGGTGTTATCTCTTTTGTCGAAAATCAGCTGTTTTTGCTTGAACATTAAATGCCTCCAAATGGTATTTAATTCACTTCCCGAGCCCCTGGAAGCATGAAAATCACTTTAAACAGGCTAATTTTAGCTCTAACACTGATGATCCACCTACAAATGTGAACTGAAGTTCAAAAATAAAACATTTGAAAACGGACCATTTTCCACATTTCTGAAGCATGACGTAATGGGGGGGTGTTATCTCTTTTGTCGAAAATCAGCCGTTTTATCTCGAACAGTAAATGCCTCCAAATGGTATTTAATTAACTTCCCGGGGGTGAAGAAACCCTTTTTGAGAACTCAGAGTGAGTAAATTGGCCATTTTCATGCACTTTTAACCATTCCATAAATCTTGTGTTTAGGGCCCCTGGAAGCATGAAAATCACTTTAAACATGCTAATTTTAGCTCTAACACTGATGATCCACCTACAAATGTGAACTGACGTTCAAAAATAAAACATTTGAAAACGGACCATTTTCCACATTTCTGAAGCATGACGTAATGGGGGGTGTTATCTCTTTTGTCGAAAATCAGCCGTTTTTGCTTGAACATTAAATGCCTCCAAATGGTATTTAATTCACTTCCAGAGCCCCTGGAAGCATGAAAATCACTTTAAACATGCTAATTTTAGCTCTAACACTGATGATCCACCTACAAATGTGAACTGACGTTCAAAAATAAAACATTTGAAAACGGACCATTTTCCACAATTCTGAAGCATGACGTAATGGGGGGGTGTTATCTCTTTTGCCGAAAATCAGCTGTTTTTGCTCGAACATTAAATGCCTCCAAATGGTATTTAATTAACTTCCCGGGGTGAAGAAACCCTTTTTGAGAACTCAGAGTGAGTAAATTGGCCATTTTCATGCACTTTTAACCATTCCATAAATCTTGTGTTTAGGGCCCCTGGAAGCATGAAAATCACTTTAAACATGCTAATTTTAGCTCTAACACTGATGATCCACCTACAAATGTGAACTGACGTTCAAAAATAAAACATTTGAAAACGGACCGTTTTCCACATTTCTGAAGCATGACGTAATGGGGGGGTGTTATCTCTTTTGTCGAAAATCAGCTGTTTTTGCTTGAACATTAAATGCCTCCAAATGGTATTTAATTCACTTCCAGAGCCCCTGGAAGCATGAAAATCACTTTAAACATGCTAATTTTAGCTCTAACACTGATGATCCACCTACAAATGTGAACTGACGTTCAAAAATAAAACATTTGAAAACGGACCATTTTCCACATTTCTGAAGCATGACGTAATGGGGGGGTGTTATCTCTTTTGTCGAAAATCAGCTGTTTTTGCTCGAACATTAAATGCCTCCAAATGGTATTTAATTAACTTCCCGGGGTGAAGAAACCCTTTTTGAGAACTCAGAGTGAGTAAATTGGCCATTTTCATGCACTTTTAACCATTCCATAAATCTTGTGTTTAGGGCCCCTGGAAGCATGAAAATCACTTTAAACATGCTAATTTTAGCTCTAACACTGATGATCCACCTACAAATGTGAACTGACGTTCAAAAATAAAACATTTGAAAACGGATCATTTTCCACATTTCTGAAGCATGACGTAATGGGGGGGTGTTATCTCTTTTGTCGAAAATCAGCTGTTTTTGCTCGAACATTAAATGCCTCCAAATGGTATTTAATTAACTTCCCGGGGTGAAGAAACCCTTTTTGAGAACTCAGAGTGAGTAAATTGGCCATTTTCATGCACTTTTAACCATTCCATAAATCTTGTGTTTAGGGCCCCTGGAAGCATGAAAATCACTTTAAACATGCTAATTTTAGCTCTAACACTGATGATCCACCTACAAATGTGAACTGACGTTCAAAAATAAAACATTTGAAAACGGACCATTTTCCACATTTCTGAAGCATGACGTAATGGGGGGGTGTGATCTCTTTTGTCGAAAATCAGCCGTTTTTGCTTGAACATTAAATGCCTCCAAATGGTATTTAATTCACTTCCCGAGCCCCTGGAAGCATGAAAATCACTTTAAACATGCTAATTTTAGCTCTAACACTGATGATCCACCTACAAATGTGAACTGACGTTCAAAAATAAAACATTTGAAAACGGACCATTTTCCACATTTTTGAAGCATGACGTAATGGGGGGGTGTTATCTCTTTTGTCGAAAATCAGCTGTTTTTGCTCGAACATTAAATGCCTCCAAATGGTATTTAATTACCTTCCCGGGGTGAAGAAACGCTTTTTGAGAACTCAGAGTGAGTAAATTGGCTATTTTCATGCACTTTTAACCATACCATAAATCTTGTGTTTAGGGGCCCTGGAAGCATGAAATTCACTTTAAACATGCTAATTTTAGCTCTAACACTGATGATCCACCTACAAATGTGAACTGACGTTCAAAAATAAAACATTTGAAAACGGACCATTTTCCACATTTCTGAAGCATGACGTAATGGGGGGGTGTTATCTCTTTTGTCGAAAATCAGCCGTTTTTGCTTGAACATTAAATGCCTCCAAATGGTATTTAATTCACTTCCCGAGCCCCTGGAAGCATGAAAATCACTTTAAACATGCTAATTTTAGCTCTAACACTGATGATCCACCTACAAATGTGAACTGACGTTCAAAAATAAAACATTTGAAAACGGACCATTTTCCACATTTCTGAAGCATGACGTAATGGGGGGGTGTTATCTCTTTTGTCGAAAATCAGCTGTTTTTGCTCGAACATTAAATGCCTCCAAATGGTATTTAATTAACTTCCCGGGGTGAAGAAACCCTTTTTGAGAACTCAGAGTGAGTAAATTGGGCATTTTCATGCACTTTTAACCATTCCATAAATCTTGTGTTTAGGGCCCCTGGAAGCATGAAAATCACTTTAAACATGCTAATTTTAGCTCTAACACTGATGATCCACCTACAAATGTGAACTGACGTTCAAAAATAAAACATTTGAAAACGGACCATTTTCCACATTTCCGAAGCATGACGTAATGGGGGGGTGTTATCTCTTTTGTCGAAAATCAGCTGTTTTTGCTCGAACATTAAATGCCTCCAAATGGTATTTAATTAACTTCCCGGGGTGAAGAAACCCTTTTTGAGAACTCAGAGTGAGTAAATTGGCCATTTTCATGCACTTTTAACCATTCCATAATTCTTGTGTTTAGGGCCCCTGGAAGCATGAAAATCACTTTAAACATGCTAATTTTAGCTCTAACACTGATGATCCACCTACAAATGTGAACTGACGTTCAAAAATAAAACATTTGAAAACGGACCATTTTCCACATTTCTGAAGCATGACGTAATGGGGGGGTGTTATCTCTTTTGTCGAAAATCAGCCGTTTTCGCTTGAACATTAAATGCCTCCAAATGGTATTTAATTCACTTCCCGAGCCCCTGGAAGCATGAAAATCACTTTAAACATGCTAATTTTAGCTCTAACACTGATGATCCACCTACAAATGTGAACTGACGTTCAAAAATAAAACATTTGAAAACGGACCATTTTCCACATTTTTGAAGCATGACGTAATGGGGGGGTGTTATCTCTTTTTTCGAAAATCAGCCGTTTTTGCTCGAACATTAAATGCCTCCAAATGGTATTTAATTCACTTCCCGGGGTGAAGAAACCCTTTTTGAGAACTCAGAGTGAGTAAATTGGCCATTTTCATGCACTTTTAACCATTCCATAAATCTTGTGTTTAGGGCCCCTGGAAGCATGAAAATCACTTTAAACATGCTAATTTTAGCTCTAACACTGATGATCCACCTACAAATGTGAACTGACGTTCAAAAATAAAACATTTGAAAACGGACCATTTTACACATTTCTGAAGCATGACGTAATGGGGGGGTGTTATCTCTTTTGTCGAAAATCAGCCATTTTTGCTTGAACATTAAATGCCTCCAAATGGTATTTAATTCACTTCCCGAGCCCCTGGAAGCATGAAAATCACTTTAAACATGCTAATTTTAGCTCTAACACTGATGATCCACCTACAAATGTGAACTGACGTTCAAAAATAAAACATTTGAAAACGGACCATTTTCCACATTTTTGAAGCATGACGTAATGGGGGGGTGTTATCTCTTTTGTCGAAAATCAGCTGTTTTTGCTCGAACATTAAATGCCTCCAAATGGTATTTAATTACCTTCCCGGGGTGAAGAAACGCTTTTTGAGAACTCAGAGTGAGTAAATTGGCCATTTTCATGCACTTTTAACCATACCATAAATCTTGTGTTTAGGGCCCCTGGAAGCATGAAAATCACTTTAAACATGCTAATTTTAGCTCTAACACTGATGATCCACCTACAAATGTGAACTGACGTTCAAAAATAAAACATTTGAAAACGGACCATTTTCCACATTTCTGAAGCATGACGTAATGGGGGGGTGTTATCTCTTTTGTCGAAAATCAGCCGTTTTTGCTTGAACATTAAATGCCTCCAAATGGTATTTAATTCACTTCCCGAGCCCCTGGAAGCATGAAAATCACTTTAAACATGCTCATTTTAGCTCTAACACTGATGATCCACCTACAAATGTGAACTGACGTTCAAAAATAAAACATTTGAAAACGGACCATTTTCCACATTTCTGAAGCATGACGTAATGGGGGGGTGTTATCTCTTTTGTCGAAAATCAGCCGTTTTTGCTCGAACATTAAATGCCTCCAAATGGTATTTACTTCACTTCCCGGGGTGAAGAAACCCTTTTTGAGAACTCAGAGTGAGTAAATTGGCCATTTTCATGCACTTTTAACCATTCCATAAATCTTGTGTTTAGGGCCCCTGGAAGCATGAAAATCACTTTAAACATGCTAATTTTAGCTCTAACACTGATGATCCACTTACAAATGTGAACTGACGTTCAAAAATAAAACATTTGAAAACGGACCATTTTCCACATTTCTGAAGCATGAAGTAATGGGGGGGTGTTATCTCTTTTGTCGAAAATCAGGCGTTTTTGCTTGAACATTAAATGCCTCCAAATGGTATTTAATTCACTTCCCGAGCCCCTGGAAGCATGAAAATCACTTTAAACATGCTAATTTTAGCTCTAACACTGATGATCCACCTACGAATGTGAACTGACGTTCAAAAATAAAACATTTGAAAACGGACCATTTTCCACATTTTTGAAGCATGACGTAATGGGGGGTGTTATCTCTTTTGTCGAAAATCAGCTGTTTTTGCTCGAACATTAAATGCCTCCAAATGGTATTTAATTACCTTCCCGGGGTGAAGAAACGCTTTTTGAGAACTCAGAGTGAGTAAATTGGCCATTTTCATGCACTTTTGACCATTCCATAAATCTTGTGTTTAGGGCCCCTGGAAGCATGAAAATCACTTTAAACATGCTAATTTTAGCTCTAACACTGATGATCCACCTACAAATGTGAACTGACGTTCAAAAATAAAACATTTGAAAACTGACCATTTTACACATTTCTGAAGCATGACGTAATGGGGGGGTGTTATCTCTTTTGTCGAAAATCAGCCGTTTTTGCTTGAACATTAAATGCCTCCAAATGGTATTTAATTCACTTCCCGAGCCCCTGGAAGCATGAAAATCACTTTAAACATGCTAATTTTAGCTCTAACACTGATGACCCACCTACAAATGTGAACTGACGTTCAAAAATAAAACATTTGAAAACGGACCATTTTCCACATTTTTGAAGCATGACGTAATGGGGGGGTGTTATCTCTTTTGTCGAAAATCAGCTGTTTTTGCTCGAACATTAAATGCCTCCAAATGGTATTTAATTACCTTCCCGGGGTGAAGAAACGCTTTTTGAGAACTCAGAGTGAGTAAATTGGCCATTTTCATGCACTTTTAACCATACCATAAATCTTGTGTTTAGGGCCCCTGGAAGCATGAAAATCACTTTAAACATGCTAATTTTAGCTCTAACACTGATGATCCACCTACAAATGTGAACTGACGTTCAAAAATAAAACATTTGAAAACGGACCATTTTCCACATTTCTGAAGCATGACGTAATGGGGGGGTGTTATCTCTTTTGTCGAAAATCAGCCGTTTTTGCTTGAACATTAAATGCCTCCAAATGGTATTTAATTCACTTCCCGAGCCCCTGGAAGCATGAAAATCACTTTAAACATGCTCATTTTAGCTCTAACACTGATGATCCACCTACAAATGTGAACTGACGTTCAAAAATAAAACATTTGAAAACGGACCATTTTCCACATTTCTGAAGCATGACGTAATGGGGGGGTGTTATCTCTTTTGTCGAAAATCAGCCGTTTTTGCTCGAACATTAAATGCCTCCAAATGGTATTTACTTCACTTCCCGGGGTGAAGAAACCCTTTTTGAGAACTCAGAGTGAGTAAATTGGCCATTTTCATGCACTTTTAACCATTCCATAAATCTTGTGTTTAGGGCCCCTGGAAGCATGAAAATCACTTTAAACATGCTAATTTTAGCTCTAACACTGATGATCCACTTACAAATGTGAACTGACGTTCAAAAATAAAACATTTGAAAACGGACCATTTTCCACATTTCTGAAGCATGAAGTAATGGGGGGGTGTTATCTCTTTTGTCGAAAATCAGGCGTTTTTGCTTGAACATTAAATGCCTCCAAATGGTATTTAATTCACTTCCCGAGCCCCTGGAAGCATGAAAATCACTTTAAACATGCTAATTTTAGCTCTAACACTGATGATCCACCTACGAATGTGAACTGACGTTCAAAAATAAAACATTTGAAAACGGACCATTTTCCACATTTTTGAAGCATGACGTAATGGGGGGTGTTATCTCTTTTGTCGAAAATCAGCTGTTTTTGCTCGAACATTAAATGCCTCCAAATGGTATTTAATTACCTTCCCGGGGTGAAGAAACGCTTTTTGAGAACTCAGAGTGAGTAAATTGGCCATTTTCATGCACTTTTGACCATTCCATAAATCTTGTGTTTAGGGCCCCTGGAAGCATGAAAATCACTTTAAACATGCTAATTTTAGCTCTAACACTGATGATCCACCTACAAATGTGAACTGACGTTCAAAAATAAAACATTTGAAAACTGACCATTTTACACATTTCTGAAGCATGACGTAATGGGGGGGTGTTATCTCTTTTGTCGAAAATCAGCCGTTTTTGCTTGAACATTAAATGCCTCCAAATGGTATTTAATTCACTTCCCGAGCCCCTGGAAGCATGAAAATCACTTTAAACATGCTAATTTTAGCTCTAACACTGATGACCCACCTACAAATGTGAACTGACGTTCAAAAATAAAACATTTGAAAACGGACCATTTTCCACATTTTTGAAGCATGACGTAATGGGGGGGTGTTATCTCTTTTGTCGAAAATCAGCTGTTTTTGCTCGAACATTAAATGCCTCCAAATGGTATTTAATTACCTTCCCGGGGTGAAGAAACGCTTTTTGAGAACTCAGAGTGAGTAAATTGGCCATTTTCATGCACTTTTAACCATTCCATAAATCTTGTGTTTAGGTCCCCTGGAAGCATGAAAATCACTTTAAACATGCTAATTTTAGCTCTAACACTGATGATCCACCTACAAATGTGAACTGACGTTCAAAAATAAAACATTTGAAAACGGACCATTTTACACATTTCTGAAGCATGACGTAATGGGGGGGTGTTATCTCTTTTGTCGAAAATCAGCCATTTTTGCTTGAACATTAAATGCCTCCAAATGGTATTTAATTCACTTCCCGAGCCCCTGGAAGCATGAAAATCACTTTAAACATGCTAATTTTAGCTCTAACACTGATGATCCACCTACAAATGTGAACTGACGTTCAAAAATAAAACATTTGAAAACGGACCATTTTCCACATTTTTGAAGCATGACGTAATGGGGGGGTGTTATCTCTTTTGTCGAAAATCAGCTGTTTTTGCTCGAACATTAAATGCCTCCAAATGGTATTTAATTACCTTCCCGGGGTGAAGAAACGCTTTTTGAGAACTCAGAGTGAGTAAATTGGCCATTTTCATGCACTTTTAACCATACCATAAATCTTGTGTTTAGGGCCCCTGGAAGCATGAAAATCACTTTAAACATGCTAATTTTAGCTCTAACACTGATGATCCACCTACAAATGTGAACTGACGTTCAAAAATAAAACATTTGAAAACGGACCATTTTCCACATTTCTGAAGCATGACGTAATGGGGGGGTGTTATCTCTTTTGTCGAAAATCAGCCGTTTTTGCTTGAACATTAAATGCCTCCAAATGGTATTTAATTCACTTCCCGAGCCCCTGGAAGCATGAAAATCACTTTAAACATGCTCATTTTAGCTCTAACACTGATGATCCACCTACAAATGTGAACTGACGTTCAAAAATAAAACATTTGAAAACGGACCATTTTCCACATTTCTGAAGCATGACGTAATGGGGGGGTGTTATCTCTTTTGTCGAAAATCAGCCGTTTTTGCTCGAACATTAAATGCCTCCAAATGGTATTTACTTCACTTCCCGGGGTGAAGAAACCCTTTTTGAGAACTCAGAGTGAGTAAATTGGCCATTTTCATGCACTTTTAACCATTCCATAAATCTTGTGTTTAGGGCCCCTGGAAGCATGAAAATCACTTTAAACATGCTAATTTTAGCTCTAACACTGATGATCCACTTACAAATGTGAACTGACGTTCAAAAATAAAACATTTGAAAACGGACCATTTTCCACATTTCTGAAGCATGAAGTAATGGGGGGGTGTTATCTCTTTTGTCGAAAATCAGGCGTTTTTGCTTGAACATTAAATGCCTCCAAATGGTATTTAATTCACTTCCCGAGCCCCTGGAAGCATGAAAATCACTTTAAACATGCTAATTTTAGCTCTAACACTGATGATCCACCTACGAATGTGAACTGACGTTCAAAAATAAAACATTTGAAAACGGACCATTTTCCACATTTTTGAAGCATGACGTAATGGGGGGTGTTATCTCTTTTGTCGAAAATCAGCTGTTTTTGCTCGAACATTAAATGCCTCCAAATGGTATTTAATTACCTTCCCGGGGTGAAGAAACGCTTTTTGAGAACTCAGAGTGAGTAAATTGGCCATTTTCATGCACTTTTGACCATTCCATAAATCTTGTGTTTAGGGCCCCTGGAAGCATGAAAATCACTTTAAACATGCTAATTTTAGCTCTAACACTGATGATCCACCTACAAATGTGAACTGACGTTCAAAAATAAAACATTTGAAAACTGACCATTTTACACATTTCTGAAGCATGACGTAATGGGGGGGTGTTATCTCTTTTGTCGAAAATCAGCCGTTTTTGCTTGAACATTAAATGCCTCCAAATGGTATTTAATTCACTTCCCGAGCCCCTGGAAGCATGAAAATCACTTTAAACATGCTAATTTTAGCTCTAACACTGATGACCCACCTACAAATGTGAACTGACGTTCAAAAATAAAACATTTGAAAACGGACCATTTTCCACATTTTTGAAGCATGACGTAATGGGGGGGTGTTATCTCTTTTGTCGAAAATCAGCTGTTTTTGCTCGAACATTAAATGCCTCCAAATGGTATTTAATTACCTTCCCGGGGTGAAGAAACGCTTTTTGAGAACTCAGAGTGAGTAAATTGGCCATTTTCATGCACTTTTAACCATTCCATAAATCTTGTGTTTAGGGCCCCTGGAAGCATGAAAATCACTTTAAACATGCTAATTTTAGCTCTAACACTGATGATCCACCTACAAATGTGAACTGACGTTCAAAAATAAAACATTTGAAAACGGACCATTTTACACATTTCTGAAGCATGACGTAATGGGGGGGTGTTATCTCTTTTGTCGAAAATCAGCTGTTTTTGCTTGAACATTAAATGCCTCCAAATGGTATTTAATTCACTTCCCGAGCCCCTGGAAGCATGAACATCACTTTAAACATGCTAATTTTAGCTCTAACACTGATGATCCACCTACAAATGTGAACTGACGTTCAAAAATAAAACATTTGAAAACGGACCATTTTCCACATTTCTGAAGCATGACGTAATGGGGGGGTGTTATCTCTTTTGTCGAAAATCAGCCGTTTTTGCTCGAACAGTAAATGCCTCCAAATGGTATTTAATTAACTTCCCGGGGGTGAAGAAACCCTTTTTGAGAACTCAGAGTGAGTAAATTGGCCATTTTCATGCACTTTTAACCATTCCATAAATCTTGTGTTTAGGGCCCCTGGAAGCATGAAAATCACTTTAAACATGCTAATTTTAGCTCTAACACTGATGATCCACCTACAAATGTGAACTGACGTTCAAAAATAAAACATTTGAAAACGGACCATTTTCCACATTTCTGAAGCATGACGTAATGGGGGGGTGTTATCTCTTTTGTCGAAAATCAGCCGTTTTTGCTTGAACATTAAATGCCTCCAAATGGTATTTAATTCACTTCCCGAGCCCCTGGAAGCATGAAAATCACTTTAAACATGCTAATTTTAGCTCTAACACTGATGATCCACCTACAAATGTGAACTGACATTCAAAAATAAAACATTTGAAAACGGACCATTTTCCACATTTTTGAAGCATGACGTAATGGGGGGGTGTTATCTCTTTTGTCGAAAATCAGCTGTTTTTGCTCGAACATTAAATGCCTCCAAATGGTATTTAATTACCTTCCCGGGGTGAAGAAACGCTTTTTGAGAACTCAGAGTGAGTAAATTGGCCATTTTCATGCACTTTCAACCATTCCATAAATCTTGTGTTTAGGGCCCCTGGAAGCATGAAAATCACTTTAAACATGCTAATTTTAGCTCTAACACTGATGATCCACCTACAAATGTGAACTGACGTTCAAAAATAAAACATTTGAAAACGGACCATTTTACACATTTCTGAAGCATGAGGTAATGGGGGGGTGTTATCTCTTTTGTCGAAAATCAGCTGTTTTTGCTTGAACATTAAATTCCTCCAAATGGTATTTAATTCACTTCCAGAGCCCCTGGAAGCATGAAAATCACTTTAAACATGCTAATTTTAGCTCTAACACTGATGATCCACCTACAAATGTGAACTGACGTTCAAAAATAAAACATTTGAAAACGGACCATTTTCCACATTTCTGAAGCATGACATAATGGGGGGGTGTTATCTCTTTTGTCGAAAATCAGCTGTTTTTGCTCGAACATTAAATGCCTCCAAATGGTATTTAATTAACTTCCCGGGGTGAAGAAACCCTTTTTGAGAACTCAGAGTGAGTAAATTGGCCATTTTCATGCACTTTTAACCATTCCATAAATCTTGTGTTTAGGGCCCCTGGAAGCATGAAAATCACTTTAAACATGCTAATTTTAGCTCTAACACTGATGATCCACCTACAAATGTGAACTGACGTTCAAAAATAAATCATTTGAAAACGGACCGTTTTCCACATTTCTGAAGCATGACGTAATGGGGGGGTGTTATCTCTTTTGTCGAAAATCAGCTGTTTTTGCTTGAACAGTAAATGCCTCCAAATGGTATTTAATTCACTTCCAGAGCCCCTGGAAGCATGAAAATCACTTTAAACATGCTAATTTTAGCTCTAACACTGATGATCCACCTACAAATGTGAACTGACGTTCAAAAATAAAACATTTGAAAACGGACCATTTTCCACATTTCTGAAGCATGACGTAATGGGGGGGTGTTATCTCTTTTGTCGAAAATCAGCTGTTTTTGCTTGAACATTAAATGCCTCCAAATAGCATTTAATTCACTTCCCGGGGTGAAGAAACCCTTTTTGAGAACTCAGAGTGAGTAAATTGGCCATTTTCATGCACTTTTAACCATTCCATAAATCTTGTGTTTAGGGCCCGTGGAAGCATGAAAATCACTTTAAACACGCTAATTTTAGCTCTAACACTGATGATCCACCTACAAATGTGAACTGACGTTCAAAAACAAAACATTTGAAAACGGACCATTTTCCACATTTCTGAAGCATGACGTAATGGGGGGGTGTTATCTCTTTTGTCGAAAATCAGCCGTTTTTGCTCGAACATTAAATGCCTCCAAATGGTATTTAATTCACTTCCCGGGGTGAAGAAACCCTTTTTGAGAACTCAGAGTGAGTAAATTGGCCATTTTCATGCACTTTTAACCATTCCATAAATCTTGTGTTTAGGGCCCCTGGAAGCATGAAAATCACTTTAAACATGCTAATTTTAGCTCTAACACTGATGATCCACTTACAAATGTGAACTGACGTTCAAAAATAAAACATTTGAAAACGGACCATTTTCCACATTTCTGAAGCATGACGTAATGGGGGGGTGTTTATGGCTGAGATACCCGCCACCCCCTCTCAACACAATCCCCAAGAATTAGGAAACCGGAAACAGTTCTTGAACTTTTGGAAGGCGGGAAGGGAGTTACCCTTCCCGGCCGTATTTATTAAAATATGAAACAAAATCAAAACATTAAAATAACAGTTTCATATCATGTACAATTTCATATCCACATTACGATGTTTGGCTAACCTTCACATATATCTAATACAAAGGTTCTCCTAGCCGATACTAACATCCTTACAAAATGCATTTCAAATTGAAATTGTACATCCTAACGTTAAGGGCCAACGGCAAGGTCGTAACCGGTGTCAGATCCCTAAACCAGAACTCCCCCATCACTTGTGAGGGGCGGCCGCACAGAGGACTGCACCTCGTGTGCCATACCAATTTCCCTTGTCTTGACGGGGGCCCCTGTTAACTCGACGCCATGTACGTGGTCGTCCGAGGACTCGTGTGAGGTGTCTAGAAGGTAGCGTAGACCCCCCTCCCCACCCTACACAACTTACCACATCTGCCGTCGCAGATGTCCTGGCCCCGGGAAATTCCCAGGAGGGGCCCGTAGACCCTCCTATCCAGGGAGGGGCCTTGACCGCCTTCCCTTTCCTTTAGGCATCCCGTCCTTTAGAAGGGACCGCCTCCCCATTGAGGGGCCAATGGCCACCTCCCCCCGGGCGCTCCCATCCGTAATGGGTGACGCCCCCCCTAGGGATCTTCCAATGACTGCTCACCAATCATGACCTTACCGCCCGACCAAATAATAAATACGACAAGATTAGTGACTAAAAGAAAGAGACATTCCTACTAAAAACAGATCACGTCTCAACCTAAAACATCAAAACATTGCTAATCACTCTGATGAAAGTCTTTAATAAAGCATACTGCACAGAGTTATCCACTTTATTGCAACCGAATCATAAACTTTATTCAGAAACAACCTGCAAGAAAAAAACTACTACGTAAAAATGAACTTTATACTACAACAACTTGCTGTCTTCAGGGGATGGTGGGTGGGTTCAAAAATGGCTCTTCGTTCCGTCTCGAGCTCACGTGCAGCGAGGAGGTGCAGCTTCAGAGCACAGGAACAAGAGGATGCTTCCTTGGCTTGTGACTCCTTTTATTCTTCTCTGGGTGGGCGTGAACCCGCCTCCTCCCGCCTCCCGGGGCGTGGCGGACGGCTTCGGTGTCTAGGACAACCCACTCTTGGGCGGGAAAAAGCACGCCCCGGCTACGCCGCTTCGGGCATACCAGCCGAGACGCGCCTCCTGCCCAAAAATGGCTTCCCGGGGGGATCGGGGTACTCCACCATACGTTCGGGGGGACCGATTGGTCGCCCCTTTCCAATCTCTTTTGTCGAAAATCAGCCGTTTTTGCTTGAACATTAAATGCCTCCAAATGGTATTTAATTCACTTCCCGAGCCCCTGGAAGCATGAAAATCACTTTAAACATGCTAATTTTAGCTCTAACACTGATGATCCACCTACAAATGTGAACTGACGTTCAAAAATAAAACATTTGAAAACGGACCATTTTACACATTTCTGAAGCATGACGTAATGGGGGGGTGTTATCTCTTTTGTCGAAAATCAGCTGTTTTTGCTTGAACATTAAATGCCTCTAAATGGTATTTAATTCACTTCCCGAGCCCCTGGAAGCATGAAAATCACTTTAAACATGCTAATTTTAGCTCTAACACTGATGATCCACCTACAAATGTGAACTGACGTTCAAAAATAAAACATTTGAAAACGGACCATTTTCCACATTTCTGAAGCATGACGTAATGGGGGGTGTTATCTCTTTTGTCGAAAATCAGCCGTTTTTGCTCGAACAGTAAATGCCTCCAAATGGTATTTAATTCACTTCCCGGGGTGAAGAAACCCTTTTTGAGAACTCAGAGTGAGTAAATTGGCCATTTTCATGCACTTTTAACCATTCCATAAATCTTGTGTTTAGGGCCCCTGGAAGCATGAAAATCACTTTAAACATGCTAATTTTAGCTCTAACACTGATGATCCACTTACAAATGTGAACTGACGTTCAAAAATAAAACATTTGAAAACGGACCATTTTCCACATTTCTGAAGCATGACGTAATGGGGGGGTGTTATCTCTTTTGTCGAAAATCAGCCGTTTTTGCTCGAACATTAAATGCCTCCAAATGGTATTTAATTCACTTCCCGGGGTGAAGAAACCCTTTTTGAGAACTCAGAGTGAGTAAATTGGCCATTTTCATGCACTTTTAACCATTCCATAAATCTTGTGTTTAGGGCCCCTGGAAGCATGAAAATCACTTTAAACATGCTAATTTTAGCTCTAACACTGATGATCCACTTACAAATGTGAACTGACGTTCAAAAATAAAACATTTGAAAACGGACCATTTTCCACATTTCTGAAGCATGACGTAATGGGGGGGTGTTTATGGCTGAGATACCCGCCACCCCCTCTCAACACAATCCCCAAGAATTAGGAAACCGGAAACAGTTCTTGAACTTTTGGAAGGCGGGAAGGGAGTTACCCTTCCCGGCCGTATTTATTAAAATATGAAACAAAATCAAAACATTAAAATAACAGTTTCATATCATGTACAATTTCATATCCACATTACGATGTTTGGCTAACCTTAACATATATCTAATACAAAGGTTCTCCTAGCCGATACTAAAATCCTTACAAAATGCATTTCAAATTGAAATTGTACATCCTAACGTTAAGGGCCAACGGCAAGGTCGTGACCGGTGTCAGATCCCTAAACCAGAACTCCCCCCTCACTTGTGAGGGGCGGCCGCACAGAGGACTGCACCTCATGTGCCATACCAATTTCCCTTGTCTTGACGGGGGCCCCTGTTAACTCGACGCCATGTACGTGGTCATCCGAGGACTCGTGTGAGGTGTCTAGAAGGTAGCGTAGACCCCCCTCCCCACCCTACACAACTTACCACATCTGCCGTCGCAGATGTCCTGGCCCTGGGAAATTCCCAGGAGGGGCCCGTAGCCCCTCCTATCCAGGGAGGGGCCTTGACCGCCTTCCCTTTCCTTTAGGCGTCCCGTCCTTTAGAAGGGACCGCCTCCCCATTGAGGGGCCAATGGCCACCTCCCCCCGGGCGCTCCCATCCGTAATGGGTGACGCCCCCCCTAGGGATCTTCCAATGACTGCTCACCAATCATGACCTTACCGTCCGACCAAATAATAAATACGACAAGATTAGTGACTAAAAGAAAGAGACATTCCTACTAAAAACAGATCACGTCTCAACCTAAAACATCAAAACATTGCTAATCACTCTGATGAAAGTCTTTAATAAAGCATACTGCACAGAGTTATCCACTTTATTGCAACCGAATCATAAACTTTATTCAGAAACAACCTGCAAGAAAAAACTACTACGTAATAACGAACTTTATACTACAACAACTTGCTGTCTTCAGGGGATGGTGGGTGGGTTCAAAAATGGCTCTTCGTTCCGTCTCGAGCTCACGTGCAGCGAGGAGGTGCAGCTTCAGAGCACAGGAACAAGAGGATGCTTCCTTGGCTTGTGACTCCTTTTATTCTTCTCTGGGTGGGCGTGAACCCGCCTCCTCCCGCCTCCCGGGGCGTGGCGGACGGCTTCGGTGTCTAGGACAACCCACTCTTGGGCGGGAAAAAGAGCGCCCGGCTACGCCGCTTCGGGCATACCAGCCGAGACGCGCCTCCCGCCCAAAAATGGCTTCCCGGGGGGATCGGGGTACTCCACCATACGTTCGGGGGGACCGATTGGTCGCCCCTTTCCAATCTCTTTTGTCGAAAATCAGCCGTTTTTGCTTGAACATTAAATGCCTCCAAATGGTATTTAATTCACTTCCCGAGCCCCTGGAAGCATGAAAATCACTTTAAACATGCTAATTTTAGCTCTAACACTGATGATCCATCTACAAATGTGAACTGACGTTCAAAAATAAAACATTTGAAAACGGACCATTTTGAACATTTTTGAAGCATGACGTAATGGGGGGGTGTTATCTCTTTTGTCGAAAATCAGCTGTTTTTGCTCGAACATTAAATGCCTCCAAATGGTATTTAATTACCTTCCCGGGGTGAAGAAACGCTTTTTGAGAACTCAGAGTGAGTAAATTGGCCATTTTCATGCACTTTTAACCATTCCATAAATCTTGTGTTTAGGGCCCCTGGAAGCATGAAAATCACTTTAAACATGCTAATTTTAGCTCTAACACTGATGATCCACCTACAAATGTGAACTGACGTTCAAAAATAAAACATTTGAAAACGGACCATTTTACACATTTCTGAAGCATGACGTAATGGGGGGGTGTTATCTCTTTTGTCGAAAATCAGCTGTTTTTGCTTGAACATTAAATGCCTCCAAATGGTATTTAATTCACTTCCCGAGCCCCTGGAAGCATGAAAATCACTTTAAACATGCTAATTTTAGCTCTAACACTGATGATCCACCTACAAATGTGAACTGACGTTCAAAAATAAAACATTTGAAAACGGACCATTTTCCACATTTCTGAAGCATGACGTAATGGGGGGGTGTTATCTCTTTTGTCGAAAATCAGCCGTTTTTGCTCGAACAGTAAATGCCTCCAAATGGTATTTAATTCACTTCCCGGGGTGAAGAAACCCTTTTTGAGAACTCAGAGTGAGTAAATTGGCCATTTTCATGCACTTTTAACCATTCCATAAATCTTGTGTTTAGGGCCCCTGGAAGCATGAAAATCACTTTAAACATGCTAATTTTAGCTCTAACACTGATGATCCACTTACAAATGTGAACTGACGTTCAAAAATAAAACATTTGAAAAGGGACCATTTTCCACATTTCTGAAGCATGACGTAATGGGGGGGTGTTATCTCTTTTGTCGAAAATCAGCCGTTTTTGCTTGAACATTAAATGCCTCCAAATGGTATTTAATTCACTTCCCGAGCCCCTGGAAGCATGAAAATCACTTTAAACATGCTAATTTTAGCTCTAACACTGATGATCCACCTACAAATGTGAACTGACGTTCAAAAATAAAACATTTGAAAACGGACCATTTTCCACATTTCTGAAGCATGACGTAATGGGGGGGTGTTATCTCTTTTGTCGAAAATCAGCCGTTTTTGCTCGAACATTAAATGCCTCCAAATGGTATTTAATTCACTTCCCGGGGTGAAGAAACCCTTTTTGAGAACTCAGAGTGAGTAAATTGGCCATTTTCATGCACTTTTAACCATTCCATAAATCTTGTGTTTAGGGCCCCTGGAAGCATGAAAATCACTTTAAACATGCTAATTTTAGCTCTAACACTGATGATCCACTTACAAATGTGAACTGACGTTCAAAAATAAAACATTTGAAAACGGACCATTTTCCACATTTCTGAAGCATGACGTAATGGGGGGGTGTTTATGGCTGAGATACCCGCCACCCCCTCTCAACACAATCCCCAAGAATTAGGAAACCGGAAACAGTTCTTGAACTTTTGGAAGGCGGGAAGGGAGTTACCCTTCCCGGCCGTATTTATTAAAATATGAAACAAAATCAAAACATTAAAATAACAGTTTCATATCATGTACAATTTCATATCCACATTACGATGTTTGGCTAACCTTAACATATATCTAATACAAAGGTTCTCCTAGCCGATACTAACATCCTTACAAAATGCATTTCAAATTGAAATTGTACATCCTAACGTTAAGGGCCAACGGCAAGGTCGTAACCGGTGTCAGATCCCTAAACCAGAACTCCCCCCTCACTTGTGAGGGGCGGCCGCACAGAGGACTGCACCTCATGTGCCATACCAATTTCCCTTGTCTTGACGGGGGCCCCTGTTAACTCGACGCCATGTACGTGGTCATCCGAGGACTCGTGTGAGGTGTCTAGAAGGTAGCGTAGACCCCCCTCCCCACCCTACACAACTTACCACATCTGCCGTCGCAGATGTCCTGGCCCTGGGAAATTCCCAGGAGGGGCCCGTAGCCCCTCCTATCCAGGGAGGGGCCTTGACCGCCTTCCCTTTCCTTTAGGCGTCCCGTCCTTTAGAAGGGACCGCCTCCCCATTGAGGGGCCAATGGCCACCTCCCCCCGGGCGCTCCCATCCGTAATGGGTGACGCCCCCCCCTAGGGATCTTCCAATGACTGCTCACCAATCATGACCTTACCGTCCGACCAAATAATAAATACGACAAGATTAGTGACTAAAAGAAAGAGACATTCCTACTAAAAACAGATCACGTCTCAACCTAAAACATCAAAACATTGCTAATCACTCTGATGAAAGTCTTTAATAAAGCATACTGCACAGAGTTATCCACTTTATTGCAACCAAATCATAAACTTTATTCAGAAACAACCTGCAAGAAAAAACTACTACGTAAAAACGAACTTTATACTACAACAACTTGCTGTCTTCAGGGGATGGTGGGTGGGTTCAAAAATGGCTCTTCGTTCCGTCTCGAGCTCACGTGCAGCGAGGAGGTGCAGCTTCAGAGCACAGGAACAAGAGGATGCTTCCTTGGCTTGTGACTCCTTTTATTCTTCTCTGGGTGGGCGTGAACCCGCCTCCCGGGGCGTGGCGGACGGCTTCGGTGTCTAGGACAACCCACTCTTGGGCGGGAAAAAGAGCGCCCCGGCTACGCCGCTTCGGGCATACCAGCCGAGACGCGCCTCCCGCCCAAAAATGGCTTCCCGGGGGGATCGGGGTACTCCAACATACGTTCGGGGGGACCGATTGGTCGCCCCTTTCCAATCTCTTTTGTCGAAAATCAGCCGTTTTTGCTTGAACATTAAATGCCTCCAAATGGTATTTAATTCACTTCCCGAGCCCCTGGAAGCATGAAAATCACTTTAAACATGCTAATTTTAGCTCTAACACTGATGATCCACCTACAAATGTGAACTGACGTTCAAAAATAAAACATTTGAAAACGGACCATTTTCCACATTTTTGAAGCATGACGTAATGGGGGGGGGTGTTATCTCTTTTGTCGAAAATCAGCTGTTTTTGCTCGAACATTAAATGCCTCCAAATGGTATTTAATTACCTTCCCGGGGTGAAGAAACGCTTTTTGAGAACTCAGAGTGAGTAAATTGGCCATTTTCATGCACTTTTAACCATTCCATAAATCTTGTGTTTAGGGCCCCTGGAAGCATGAAAATCACTTTAAACATGCTAATTTTAGCTCTAACACTGATGATCCACCTACAAATGTGAACTGACGTTCAAAAATAAAACATTTGAAAACGGACCATTTTACACATTTCTGAAGCATGACGTAATGGGGGGGTGTTATCTCTTTTGTCGAAAATCAGCTGTTTTTGCTTGAACATTAAATGCCTCCAAATGGTATTTAATTCACTTCCCGAGCCCCTGGAAGCATGAAAATCACTTTAAACATGCTAATTTTAGCTCTAACACTGATGATCCACCTACAAATGTGAACTGACGTTCAAAAATAAAACATTTGAAAACGGACCATTTTCCACATTTCTGAAGCATGACGTAATGGGGGGGTGTTATCTCTTTTGTCGAAAATCAGCCGTTTTTGCTAGAACAGTAAATGCCTCCAAATGGTATTTCATTCACTTCCCGGGGTGAAGAAACCCTTTTTGAGAACTCAGAGTGAGTAAATTGGCCATTTTCATGCACTTTTAACCATTCCATAAATCTTGTGTTTAGGGCCCCTGGAAGCATGAAAATCACTTTAAACATGCTAATTTTAGCTCTAACACTGATGATCCACTTACAAATGTGAACTGACGTTCAAAAATAAAACATTTGAAAAGGGACCATTTTCCACATTTCTGAAGCATGACGTAATGGGGGGGTGTTATCTCTTTTGTCGAAAATCAGCCGTTTTTGCTTGAACATTAAATGCCTCCAAATGGTATTTAATTCACTTCCCGAGCCCCTGGAAGCATGAAAATCACTTTAAACATGCTAATTTTAGCTCTAACACTGATGATCCACCTACAAATGTGAACTGACGTTCAAAAATAAAACATTTGAAAACGGACCATTTTCCACATTTCTGAAGCATGACGTAATGGGGGGTGTTATCTCTTTTGTCGAAAATCAGCCGTTTTTGCTCAAACATTAAATGCCTCCAAATGGTATTTAATTCACTTCCCGGGGTGAAGAAACCCTTTTTGAGAACTCAGAGTGAGTAAATTGGCCATTTTCATGCACTTTTAACCATTCCATAAATCTTGTGTTTAGGGCCCCTGGAAGCATGAAAATCACTTTAAACATGCTACTTTTAGCTCTAACACTGATGATCCACTTACAAATGTGAACTGACGTTCAAAAATAAAACATTTGAAAACGGACCATTTTCCACATTTCTGAAGCATGACGTAATGGGGGGGTGTTTATGGCTGAGATACCCGCCACCCCCTCTCAACACAATCCCCAAGAATTAGGAAACCACACAATCCCCAAGAATTAGGAAACCGGAAACAGTTCTTGAACTTTTGGAAGGCGGGAAGGGAGTTACCCTTCCCGGCCGTATTTATTAAAATATGAAACAAAATCAAAACATTAAAATAACAGTTTCATATCATGTACAATTTCATATCCACATTACGATGTTTGGCTAACCTTAACATATATCTAATACAAAGGTTCTCCTAGCCGATACTAACATCCTTACAAAATGCATTTCAAATTGAAATTGTACATCCTAACGTTAAGGGCCAACAGCAAGGTCGTAACCGGTGTCAGATCCCTAAACCAGAACTCCCCCCTCACTTGTGAGGGGCGGCCGCACAGAGGACTGCACCTCATGTGCCATACCAATTTCCCTTGTCTTGACGGGGGCCCCTGTTAACTCGACGCCATGTACGTGGTCATCCGAGGACTCGTGTGAGGTGTCTAGAAGGTAGCGTAGACCCCCCTCCCCACCCTACACAACTTACCACATCTGCCGTCGCAGATGTCCTGGCCCTGGGAAATTCCCAGGAGGGGCCCGTAGCCCCTCCTATCCAGGGAGGGGCCTTGACCGCCTTCCCTTTCCTTTAGGCGTCCCGTCCTTTAGAAGGGACCGCCTCCCCATTGAGGGGCCAATGGCCACCTCCCCCCGGGCGCTCCCATCCGTAATGGGTGACGCCCCCCCCAGGGATCTTCCAATGACTGCTCACCAATCATGACCTTACCGTCCGACCAAATAATAAATACGACAAGATTAGTGGCTAAAAGAAAGAGACATTCCTACTAAAAACAGATCACGTCTCAACCTAAAACATCAAAACATTGCTAATCACTCTGATGAAAGTCTTTAATAAAGCATACTGCACAGAGTTATCCACTTTATTGCAACCGAATCATAAACTTTATTCAGAAACAACCTGCAAGAAAAAACTACTACGTAAAAACAAACTTTATACTACAACAACTTGCTGTCTTCAGGGGATGGTGGGTGGGTTCAAAAATGGCTCTTCGTTCCGTCTCGAGCTCACGTGCAGCGAGGAGGTGCAGCTTCAGAGCACAGGAACAAGAGGATGCTTCCTTGGCTTGTGACTCCTTTTATTCTTCTCTGGGTGGGCGTGAACCCGCCTCCTCCCGCCTCCCGGGGCGTGGCGGACGGCTTCGGTGTCTAGGACAACCCACTCTTGGGCGGGAAAAAGAGCGCCCCGGCTACGCCGCTTCGGGCATACCAGCCGGAACGCGCCTCCCGCCCAAAAATGGCTTCCCGGGGGGATCGGGGTACTCCACCATACGTTCGGGGGGACCGATTGGTCGCCCCTTTCCAATCTCTTTTGTCGAAAATCAGCCGTTTTTGCTTGAACATTAAATGCCTCCAAATGGTATTTAATTCACTTCCCGAGCCCCTGGAAGCATGAAAATCACTTTAAACATGCTAATTTTAGCTCTAACACTGATGATCCACCTACAAATGTGAACTGACGTTCAAAAATAAAACATTTGAAAACGGACCATTTTCCACATTTTTGAAGCATGACGTAATGGGGGGGTGTTATCTCTTTTGTCGAAAATCAGCTGTTTTTGCTCGAACATTAAATGCCTCCAAATGGTATTTAATTACCTTCCCGGGGTAAAGAAACGCTTTTTGAGAACTCAGAGTGAGTAAATTGGCCATTTTCATGCACTTTTAACCATTCCATAAATCTTGTGTTTAGGGCCCCTGGAAGCATGAAAATCACTTTAAACATGCTAATTTTAGCTCTAACACTGATGATCCACCTACAAATGTGAACTGATGTTCAAAAATAAAACATTTGAAAACGGACCATTTTACACATTTCTGAAGCATGACGTAATGGGGGTGTTATCTCTTTTGTCGAAAATCAGCTGTTTTTGCTTGAACATTAAATGCCTCCAAATGGTATTTAATTCACTTCCCGAGCCCCTGGAAGCATGAAAATCACTTTAAACATGCTAATTTTAGCTCTAACACTGATGATCCACCTACAAATGTGAACTGACGTTCAAAAATAAAACATTTGAAAACGGACCATTTTCCACATTTCTGAAGCATGACGTAATGGGGGGGTGTTATCTCTTTTGTCGAAAATCAGCCGTTTTTGCTCGAACAGTAAATGCCTCCAAATGGTATTTAATTAACTTCCCGGGGGTGAAGAAACCCTTTTTGAGAACTCAGAGTGAGTAAATTGGCCATTTTCATGCACTTTTAACCATTCCATAAATCTTGTGTTTAGGGCCCCTGGAAGCATGAAAATCACTTTAAACATGCTAATTTTAGCTCTAACACGGATGATCCACCTACAAATGTGAACTGACGTTCAAAAATAAAACATTTGAAAACGGACCATTTTCCACATTTCTGAAGCATGACGTAATGGGGGGCTGTTATCTCTTTTGTCGAAAATCAGCCGTTTTTGCTTGAACATTAAATGCCTCCAAATGGTATTTAATTCACTTCCCGAGCCCCTGGAAGCATGAAAATCACTTTAAACATGCTAATTTTAGCTCTAACACTGATGATCCACCTACAAATGTGAACTGACATTCAAAAATAAAACATTTGAAAACGGACCATTTTCCACATTTTTGAAGCATGACGTAATGGGGGGGTGTTATCTCTTTTGTCGAAAATCAGCTGTTTTTGCTCGAACATTAAATGCCTCCAAATGGTATTTAATTACCTTCCCGGGGTGAAGAAACGCTTTTTGAGAACTCAGAGTGAGTAAATTGGCCATTTTCATGCACTTTCAACCATTCCATAAATCTTGTGTTTAGGGCCCCTGGAAGCATGAAAATCACTTTAAACATGCTAATTTTAGCTCTAACACTGATGATCCACCTACAAATGTGAACTGACGTTCAAAAATAAAACATTTGAAAACGGACCATTTTACACATTTCTGAAGCATGAGGTAATGGGGGGGTGTTATCTCTTTTGTCGAAAATCAGCTGTTTTTGCTTGAACATTAAATTCCTCCAAATGGTATTTAATTCACTTCCAGAGCCCCTGGAAGCATGAAAATCACTTTAAACATGCTAATTTTAGCTCTAACACTGATGATCCACCTACAAATGTGAACTGACGTTCAAAAATAAAACATTTGAAAACGGACCATTTTCCACATTTCTGAAGCATGACGTAATGGGGGGGTGTTATCTCTTTTGTCGAAAATCAGCTGTTTTTGCTCGAACATTAAATGCCTCCAAATGGTATTTAATTAACTTCCCGGGGTGAAGAAACCCTTTTTGAGAACTCAGAGTGAGTAAATTGGCCATTTTCATGCACTTTTAACCATTCCATAAATCTTGTGTTTAGGGCCCCTGGAAGCATGAAAATCACTTTAAACATGCTAATTTTAGCTCTAACACTGATGATCCACCTACAAATGTGAACTGACGTTCAAAAATAAAACATTTGAAAACGGACCGTTTTCCACATTTCTGAAGCATGACGTAATGGGGGGGTGTTATCTCTTTTGTCGAAAATCAGCTGTTTTTGCTTGAACATTAAATGCCTCCAAATAGCATTTAATTCACTTCCCGGGGTGAAGAAACCCTTTTTGAGAACTCAGAGTGAGTAATTTGGCCATTTTCATGCACTTTTAACCATTCCATAAATCTTGTGTTTAGGGCCCGTGGAAGCATGAAAATCACTTTAAACACGCTAATTTTACACGCTAAATTTGATCCACCTACAAATGTGAACTGACGTTCAAAAATAAAACATTTGAAAACGGACCATTTTCCACATTTCTGAAGCATGACGTAATGGGGGGGTGTTATCTCTTTTGTCGAAAATCAGCTGTTTTTGCTCGAACATTAAATGCCTCCAAATGGTATTTAATTAACTTCCCGGGGTGAAGAAACCCTTTTTGAGAACTCAGAGTGAGTAAATTGGCCATTTTCATGCACTTTTAACCATTCCATAAATCTTGTGTTTAGGGCCCCTGGAAGCATGAAAATCACTTTAAACATGCTAATTTTAGCTCTAACACTGATGATCCACCTACAAATGTGAACTGACGTTCAAAAATAAAACATTTGAAAACGGACCGTTTTCCACATTTCTGAAGCATGACGTAATGGGGGAAGTGTTATCTCTTTTGTCGAAAATCAGCCGTTTTTGCTTGAACATTAAATGCCTCCAAATGGTATTTAATTCACTTCCCGAGCCACTGGAAGCATGAAAATCACTTTAAACATGCTAATTTTAGCTCTAACACTGATGATCCACCTACAAATGTGAACTGACGTTCAAAAATAAAACATTTGAAAACGGACCATTTTCCACATTTCTGAAGCATGACGTAATGGGGGGGTGTTACCTCTTTTGTCGAAAATCAGCTGTTTTTGCTTGAACATTAAATGCCTCCAAATAGCATTTAATTCACTTCCCGGGGTGAAGAAACCCTTTTTGAGAACTCAGAGTGAGTAAATTGGCCATTTTCATGCACCTTTAACCATTCCATAAATCTTGTGTTTAGGGCCCGTGGAAGCATGAAAATCACTTTAAAAACGCTAATTTTAGCTCTAACACTGATGATCCACCTACAAATGTGAACTGACGTTCAAAAACAAAACATTTGAAAACGGACCATTTTCCACATTTCTGAAGCATGACGTAATGGGGGGGTGTTATCTCTTTTGTCGAAAATCAGCCGTTTTTGCTCGAACATTAAATGCCTCCAAATGGTATTTAATTCACGTCCCGGGGTGAAGAAACCCTTTTTGAGAACTCAGAGTGAGTAAATTGGCCATTTTCATGCACTTTTAACCATTCCATAAATCTTGTGTTTAGGGCCCCTGGAAGCATGAAAATCACTTTAAACATGCTAATTTTAGCTCTAACACTGATGATCCACTTACAAATGTGAACTGACGTTCAAAAATAAAACATTTGAAAACGGACCATTTTCCACATTTCTGAAGCATGACGTAATGGGGGGGTGTTTATGGCTGAGATACCCGCCACCCCCTCTCAACACAATCCCCAAGAATTAGGAAACCGGAAACAGTTCTTGAACTTTTGGAAGGCGGGAAGGGAGTTACCCTTCCCGGCCGTATTTATTAAAATATGAAACAAAATCAAAACATTAAAATAAGTTTCATATCATGTACAATTTCATATCCACATTACGATGTTTGGCTAACCTTCACATATATCTAATACAAAGGTTCTCCTAGCCGATACTAACATCCTTACAAAATGCATTTCAAATTGAAATTGTACATCCTAACGTTAAGGGCCAACGGCAAGGTCGTAACCGGTGTCAGATCCCTAAACCAGAACTCCCCCATCACTTGTGAGGGGCGGCCGCACAGAGGACTGCACCTCGTGTGCCATACCAATTTCCCTTGTCTTGACGGGGGCCCCTGTTAACTCGACGCCATGTACGTGGTCGTCCGAGGACTCGTGTGAGGTGTCTAGAAGGTAGCGTAGACCCCCCTCCCCACCCTACACAACTTACCACATCTGCCGTCGCAGATGTCCTGGCCCCGGGAAATTCCCAGGAGGGGCCCGTAGCCCCTCCTATCCAGGGAGGGGCCTTGACCGCCTTCCCTTTCCTTTAGGCATCCCGTCCTTTAGAAGGGACCGCCTCCCCATTGAGGGGCCAATGGCCACCTCCCCCCGGGCGCTCCCATCCGTAATGGGTGATGCCCCCCCCTAGGGAGCTTCCAATGACTGCTCACCAATCATGACCTTACCGCCCGACCAAATAATAAATACGACAAGATTAGTGACTAAAAGAAAGAGACATTCCTACTAAAAACAGATCACGTCTCAACCTAAAACATCAAAACATTGCTAATCACTCTGATGAAAGTCTTTAATAAAGCATACTGCACAGAGTTATCCACTTTATTGCAACCAAATCATAAACTTTGTTCAGAAACAACCTGCAAGAAAAAAACTACTACGTAAAAATGAACTTTATACTACAACAACTTGCTGTCTTCAGGGGATGGTGGGTGGGTTCAAAAATGGCTCTTCGTTCCGTCTCGAGCTCACGTGCAGCGAGGAGGTGCAGCTTCAGAGCACAGAAACAAGAGGATGCTTCCTTGGCTTGTGACTCCTTTTATTCTTCTCTGGGTGGGCGTGAACCCGCCTCCTCCCGCCTCCCGGGGCGTGGCGGACGGCTTCGGTGTCTAGGACAACCCACTCTTGGGCGGGAAAAAGCACGCCCCGGCTACGCCGCTTCGGGCATACCAGCCGAGACGCGCCTCCTGCCCAAAAATGGCTTCCCGGGGGGATCGGGGTACTCCACCATACGTTCGGGGGGACCGATTGGTCGCCCCTTTCCAATCTCTTTTGTCGAAAATCAGCCGTTTTTGCTTGAACATTAAATGCCTCCAAATGGTATTTAATTCACTTCCCGAGCCCCTGGAAGCATGAAAATCACTTTAAACATGCTAATTTTAGCTCTAACACTGATGATCCACCTACAAATGTGAACTGACGTTCAAAAATAAAACATTTGAAAACGGACCATTTTCCACATTTTTGAAGCATGACGTAATGGGGGGGTGTTATCTCTTTTGTCGAAAATCAGCTGTTTTTGCTCGAACATTAAATGCCTCCAAATGGTATTTAATTACCTTCCCGGGGTAAAGAAACGCTTTTTGAGAACTCAGAGTGAGTAAATTGGCCATTTTCATGCACTTTTAACCATTCCATAAATCTTGTGTTTAGGGCCCCTGGAAGCATGAAAATCACTTTAAACATGCTAATTTTAGCTCTAACACTGATGATCCACCTACAAATGTGAACTGACGTTCAAAAATAAAACATTTGAAAACGGACCATTTTACACATTTCTGAAGCATGACGTAATGGGGGGGTGTTATCTCTTTTGTCGAAAATCAGCTGTTTTTGCTTGAACATTAAATGCCTCCAAATGGTATTTAATTCACTTCCCGAGCCCCTGGAAGCATGAAAATCACTTTAAACATGCTAATTTTAGCTCTAACACTGATGATCCACCTACAAATGTGAACTGACGTTCAAAAATAAAACATTTGAAAACGGACCATTTTCCACATTTCTGAAGCATGACGTAATGGGGGGGTGTTATCTCTTTTGTCGAAAATCAGCCGTTTTTGCTCGAACAGTAAATGCCTCCAAATGGTATTTAATTCACTTCCCAGGGTGAAGAAACCCTTTTTGAGAACTCAGAGTGAGTAAATTGGCCATTTTCATGCACTTTTAACCATTCCATAAATCTTGTGTTTAGGGCCCCTGGAAGCATGAAAATCACTTTAAACATGCTAATTTTAGCTCTAACACTGATGATCCACTTACAAATGTGAACTGACGTTCAAAAATAAAACATTTGAAAAGGGACCATTTTCCACATTTCTGAAGCATGACGTAATGGGGGGGTGTTATCTCTTTTGTCGAAAATCAGCCGTTTTTGCTTGAACATTAAATGCCTCCAAATGGTATTTAATTCACTTCCCGAGCCCCTGGAAGCATGAAAATCACTTTAAACATGCTAATTTTAGCTCTAACACTGATGATCCACCTACAAATGTGAACTGACGTTCAAAAATAAAACATTTGAAAACGGACCATTTTCCACATTTCTGAAGCATGACGTAATGGGGGGTGTTATCTCTTTTGTCGAAAATCAGCCGTTTTTGCTCAAACATTAAATGCCTCCAAATGGTATTTAATTCACTTCCCGGGGTGAAGAAACCCTTTTTGAGAACTCAGAGTGAGTAAATTGGCCATTTTCATGCACTTTTAACCATTCCATAAATCTTGTGTTTAGGGCCCCTGGAAGCATGAAAATCACTTTAAACATGCTACTTTTAGCTCTAACACTGATGATCCACTTACAAATGTGAACTGACGTTCAAAAATAAAACATTTGAAAACGGACCATTTTCCACATTTCTGAAGCATGACGTAATGGGGGGGTGTTTATGGCTGAGATACCCGCCACCCCCTCTCAACACAATCCCCAAGAATTAGGAAACCGGAAACAGTTCTTGAACTTTTGGAAGGCGGGAAGGGAGTTACCCTTCCCGGCCGTATTTATTAAAATATGAAACAAAATCAAAACATTAAAATAACAGTTTCATATCATGTACAATTTCATATCCACATTACGATGTTTGGCTAACCTTAACATATATCTAATACAAAGGTTCTCCTAGCCGATACTAACATCCTTACAAAATGCATTTCAAATTGAAATTGTACATCCTAACGTTAAGGGCCAACAGCAAGGTCGTAACCGGTGTCAGATCCCTAAACCAGAACTCCCCCCTCACTTGTGAGGGGCGGCCGCACAGAGGACTGCACCTCATGTGCCATACCAATTTCCCTTGTCTTGACGGGGGCCCCTGTTAACTCGACGCCATGTACGTGGTCATCCGAGGACTCGTGTGAGGTGTCTAGAAGGTAGCGTAGACCCCCCTCCCCACCCTACACAACTTACCACATCTGCCGTCGCAGATGTCCTGGCCCTGGGAAATTCCCAGGAGGGGCCCGTAGCCCCTCCTATCCAGGGAGGGGCCTTGACCGCCTTCCCTTTCCTTTAGGCGTCCCGTCCTTTAGAAGGGACCGCCTCCCCATTGAGGGGCCAATGGCCACCTCCCCCCGGGCGCTCCCATCCGTAATGGGTGACGCCCCCCCCAGGGATCTTCCAATGACTGCTCACCAATCATGACCTTACCGTCCGACCAAATAATAAATACGACAAGATTAGTGACTAAAAGAAAGAGACATTCCTACTAAAAACAGATCACGTCTCAACCTAAAACATCAAAACATTGCTAATCACTCTGATGAAAGTCTTTAATAAAGCATACTGCACAGAGTTATCCACTTTATTGCAACCGAATCATAAACTTTATTCAGAAACAACCTGCAAGAAAAAACTACTACGTAAAAACAAACTTTATACTACAACAACTTGCTGTCTTCAGGGGATGGTGGGTGGGTTCAAAAATGGCTCTTCGTTCCGTCTCGAGCTCACGTGCAGCGAGGAGGTGCAGCTTCAGAGCACAGGAACAAGAGGATGCTTCCTTGGCTTGTGACTCCTTTTATTCTTCTCTGGGTGGGCGTGAACCCGCCTCCTCCCGCCTCCCGGGGCGTGGCGGACGGCTTCGGTGTCTAGGACAACCCACTCTTGGGCGGGAAAAAGAGCGCCCCGGCTACGCCGCTTCGGGCATACCAGCCGGAACGCGCCTCCCGCCCAAAAATGGCTTCCCGGGGGGATCGGGGTACTCCACCATACGTTCGGGGGGACCGATTGGTCGCCCCTTTCCAATCTCTTTTGTCGAAAATCAGCCGTTTTTGCTTGAACATTAAATGCCTCCAAATGGTATTTAATTCACTTCCCGAGCCCCTGGAAGCATGAAAATCACTTTAAACATGCTAATTTTAGCTCTAACACTGATGATCCACCTACAAATGTGAACTGACGTTCAAAAATAAAACATTTGAAAACGGACCATTTTCCACATTTTTGAAGCATGACGTAATGGGGGGGTGTTATCTCTTTTGTCGAAAATCAGCTGTTTTTGCTCGAACATTAAATGCCTCCAAATGGTATTTAATTACCTTCCCGGGGTAAAGAAACGCTTTTTGAGAACTCAGAGTGAGTAAATTGGCCATTTTCATGCACTTTTAACCATTCCATAAATCTTGTGTTTAGGGCCCCTGGAAGCATGAAAATCACTTTAAACATGCTAATTTTAGCTCTAACACTGATGATCCACCTACAAATGTGAACTGATGTTCAAAAATAAAACATTTGAAAACGGACCATTTTACACATTTCTGAAGCATGACGTAATGGGGGTGTTATCTCTTTTGTCGAAAATCAGCTGTTTTTGCTTGAACATTAAATGCCTCCAAATGGTATTTAATTCACTTCCCGAGCCCCTGGAAGCATGAAAATCACTTTAAACATGCTAATTTTAGCTCTAACACTGATGATCCACCTACAAATGTGAACTGACGTTCAAAAATAAAACATTTGAAAACGGACCATTTTCCACATTTCTGAAGCATGACGTAATGGGGGGGTGTTATCTCTTTTGTCGAAAATCAGCCGTTTTTGCTCGAACAGTAAATGCCTCCAAATGGTATTTAATTAACTTCCCGGGGGTGAAGAAACCCTTTTTGAGAACTCAGAGTGAGTAAATTGGCCATTTTCATGCACTTTTAACCATTCCATAAATCTTGTGTTTAGGGCCCCTGGAAGCATGAAAATCACTTTAAACATGCTAATTTTAGCTCTAACACGGATGATCCACCTACAAATGTGAACTGACGTTCAAAAATAAAACATTTGAAAACGGACCATTTTCCACATTTCTGAAGCATGACGTAATGGGGGGCTGTTATCTCTTTTGTCGAAAATCAGCCGTTTTTGCTTGAACATTAAATGCCTCCAAATGGTATTTAATTCACTTCCCGAGCCCCTGGAAGCATGAAAATCACTTTAAACATGCTAATTTTAGCTCTAACACTGATGATCCACCTACAAATGTGAACTGACATTCAAAAATAAAACATTTGAAAACGGACCATTTTCCACATTTTTGAAGCATGACGTAATGGGGGGGTGTTATCTCTTTTGTCGAAAATCAGCTGTTTTTGCTCGAACATTAAATGCCTCCAAATGGTATTTAATTACCTTCCCGGGGTGAAGAAACGCTTTTTGAGAACTCAGAGTGAGTAAATTGGCCATTTTCATGCACTTTCAACCATTCCATAAATCTTGTGTTTAGGGCCCCTGGAAGCATGAAAATCACTTTAAACATGCTAATTTTAGCTCTAACACTGATGATCCACCTACAAATGTGAACTGACGTTCAAAAATAAAACATTTGAAAACGGACCATTTTACACATTTCTGAAGCATGAGGTAATGGGGGGGTGTTATCTCTTTTGTCGAAAATCAGCTGTTTTTGCTTGAACATTAAATTCCTCCAAATGGTATTTAATTCACTTCCAGAGCCCCTGGAAGCATGAAAATCACTTTAAACATGCTAATTTTAGCTCTAACACTGATGATCCACCTACAAATGTGAACTGACGTTCAAAAATAAAACATTTGAAAACGGACCATTTTCCACATTTCTGAAGCATGACGTAATGGGGGGGTGTTATCTCTTTTGTCGAAAATCAGCTGTTTTTGCTCGAACATTAAATGCCTCCAAATGGTATTTAATTAACTTCCCGGGGTGAAGAAACCCTTTTTGAGAACTCAGAGTGAGTAAATTGGCCATTTTCATGCACTTTTAACCATTCCATAAATCTTGTGTTTAGGGCCCCTGGAAGCATGAAAATCACTTTAAACATGCTAATTTTAGCTCTAACACTGATGATCCACCTACAAATGTGAACTGACGTTCAAAAATAAAACATTTGAAAACGGACCGTTTTCCACATTTCTGAAGCATGACGTAATGGGGGGGTGTTATCTCTTTTGTCGAAAATCAGCTGTTTTTGCTTGAACATTAAATGCCTCCAAATAGCATTTAATTCACTTCCCGGGGTGAAGAAACCCTTTTTGAGAACTCAGAGTGAGTAATTTGGCCATTTTCATGCACTTTTAACCATTCCATAAATCTTGTGTTTAGGGCCCGTGGAAGCATGAAAATCACTTTAAACACGCTAATTTTACACGCTAAATTTGATCCACCTACAAATGTGAACTGACGTTCAAAAATAAAACATTTGAAAACGGACCATTTTCCACATTTCTGAAGCATGACGTAATGGGGGGGTGTTATCTCTTTTGTCGAAAATCAGCTGTTTTTGCTCGAACATTAAATGCCTCCAAATGGTATTTAATTAACTTCCCGGGGTGAAGAAACCCTTTTTGAGAACTCAGAGTGAGTAAATTGGCCATTTTCATGCACTTTTAACCATTCCATAAATCTTGTGTTTAGGGCCCCTGGAAGCATGAAAATCACTTTAAACATGCTAATTTTAGCTCTAACACTGATGATCCACCTACAAATGTGAACTGACGTTCAAAAATAAAACATTTGAAAACGGACCGTTTTCCACATTTCTGAAGCATGACGTAATGGGGGAAGTGTTATCTCTTTTGTCGAAAATCAGCCGTTTTTGCTTGAACATTAAATGCCTCCAAATGGTATTTAATTCACTTCCCGAGCCACTGGAAGCATGAAAATCACTTTAAACATGCTAATTTTAGCTCTAACACTGATGATCCACCTACAAATGTGAACTGACGTTCAAAAATAAAACATTTGAAAACGGACCATTTTCCACATTTCTGAAGCATGACGTAATGGGGGGGTGTTACCTCTTTTGTCGAAAATCAGCTGTTTTTGCTTGAACATTAAATGCCTCCAAATAGCATTTAATTCACTTCCCGGGGTGAAGAAACCCTTTTTGAGAACTCAGAGTGAGTAAATTGGCCATTTTCATGCACCTTTAACCATTCCATAAATCTTGTGTTTAGGGCCCGTGGAAGCATGAAAATCACTTTAAAAACGCTAATTTTAGCTCTAACACTGATGATCCACCTACAAATGTGAACTGACGTTCAAAAACAAAACATTTGAAAACGGACCATTTTCCACATTTCTGAAGCATGACGTAATGGGGGGGTGTTATCTCTTTTGTCGAAAATCAGCCGTTTTTGCTCGAACATTAAATGCCTCCAAATGGTATTTAATTCACGTCCCGGGGTGAAGAAACCCTTTTTGAGAACTCAGAGTGAGTAAATTGGCCATTTTCATGCACTTTTAACCATTCCATAAATCTTGTGTTTAGGGCCCCTGGAAGCATGAAAATCACTTTAAACATGCTAATTTTAGCTCTAACACTGATGATCCACTTACAAATGTGAACTGACGTTCAAAAATAAAACATTTGAAAACGGACCATTTTCCACATTTCTGAAGCATGACGTAATGGGGGGGTGTTTATGGCTGAGATACCCGCCACCCCCTCTCAACACAATCCCCAAGAATTAGGAAACCGGAAACAGTTCTTGAACTTTTGGAAGGCGGGAAGGGAGTTACCCTTCCCGGCCGTATTTATTAAAATATGAAACAAAATCAAAACATTAAAATAACAGTTTCATATCATGTACAATTTCATATCCACATTACGATGTTTGGCTAACCTTCACATATATCTAATACAAAGGTTCTCCTAGCCGATACTAACATCCTTACAAAATGCATTTCAAATTGAAATTGTACATCCTAACGTTAAGGGCCAACGGCAAGGTCGTAACCGGTGTCAGATCCCTAAACCAGAACTCCCCCATCACTTGTGAGGGGCGGCCGCACAGAGGACTGCACCTCGTGTGCCATACCAATTTCCCTTGTCTTGACGGGGGCCCCTGTTAACTCGACGCCATGTACGTGGTCGTCCGAGGACTCGTGTGAGGTGTCTAGAAGGTAGCGTAGACCCCCCTCCCCACCCTACACAACTTACCACATCTGCCGTCGCAGATGTCCTGGCCCCGGGAAATTCCCAGGAGGGGCCCGTAGCCCCTCCTATCCAGGGAGGGGCCTTGACCGCCTTCCCTTTCCTTTAGGCATCCCGTCCTTTAGAAGGGACCGCCTCCCCATTGAGGGGCCAATGGCCACCTCCCCCCGGGCGCTCCCATCCGTAATGGGTGATGCCCCCCCCTAGGGAGCTTCCAATGACTGCTCACCAATCATGACCTTACCGCCCGACCAAATAATAAATACGACAAGATTAGTGACTAAAAGAAAGAGACATTCCTACTAAAAACAGATCACGTCTCAACCTAAAACATCAAAACATTGCTAATCACTCTGATGAAAGTCTTTAATAAAGCATACTGCACAGAGTTATCCACTTTATTGCAACCAAATCATAAACTTTGTTCAGAAACAACCTGCAAGAAAAAAACTACTACGTAAAAATGAACTTTATACTACAACAACTTGCTGTCTTCAGGGGATGGTGGGTGGGTTCAAAAATGGCTCTTCGTTCCGTCTCGAGCTCACGTGCAGCGAGGAGGTGCAGCTTCAGAGCACAGAAACAAGAGGATGCTTCCTTGGCTTGTGACTCCTTTTATTCTTCTCTGGGTGGGCGTGAACCCGCCTCCTCCCGCCTCCCGGGGCGTGGCGGACGGCTTCGGTGTCTAGGACAACCCACTCTTGGGCGGGAAAAAGCACGCCCCGGCTACGCCGCTTCGGGCATACCAGCCGAGACGCGCCTCCTGCCCAAAAATGGCTTCCCGGGGGGATCGGGGTACTCCACCATACGTTCGGGGGGACCGATTGGTCGCCCCTTTCCAATCTCTTTTGTCGAAAATCAGCCGTTTTTGCTTGAACATTAAATGCCTCCAAATGGTATTTAATTCACTTCCCGAGCCCCTGGAAGCATGAAAATCACTTTAAACATGCTAATTTTAGCTCTAACACTGATGATCCACCTACAAATGTGAACTGACGTTCAAAAATAAAACATTTGAAAACGGACCATTTTCCACATTTTTGAAGCATGACGTAATGGGGGGGTGTTATCTCTTTTGTCGAAAATCAGCTGTTTTTGCTCGAACATTAAATGCCTCCAAATGGTATTTAATTACCTTCCCGGGGTAAAGAAACGCTTTTTGAGAACTCAGAGTGAGTAAATTGGCCATTTTCATGCACTTTTAACCATTCCATAAATCTTGTGTTTAGGGCCCCTGGAAGCATGAAAATCACTTTAAACATGCTAATTTTAGCTCTAACACTGATGATCCACCTACAAATGTGAACTGACGTTCAAAAATAAAACATTTGAAAACGGACCATTTTACACATTTCTGAAGCATGACGTAATGGGGGGGTGTTATCTCTTTTGTCGAAAATCAGCTGTTTTTGCTTGAACATTAAATGCCTCCAAATGGTATTTAATTCACTTCCCGAGCCCCTGGAAGCATGAAAATCACTTTAAACATGCTAATTTTAGCTCTAACACTGATGATCCACCTACAAATGTGAACTGACGTTCAAAAATAAAACATTTGAAAACGGACCATTTTCCACATTTCTGAAGCATGACGTAATGGGGGGGTGTTATCTCTTTTGTCGAAAATCAGCCGTTTTTGCTCGAACAGTAAATGCCTCCAAATGGTATTTAATTCACTTCCCAGGGTGAAGAAACCCTTTTTGAGAACTCAGAGTGAGTAAATTGGCCATTTTCATGCACTTTTAACCATTCCATAAATCTTGTGTTTAGGGCCCCTGGAAGCATGAAAATCACTTTAAACATGCTAATTTTAGCTCTAACACTGATGATCCACTTACAAATGTGAACTGACGTTCAAAAATAAAACATTTGAAAAGGGACCATTTTCCACATTTCTGAAGCATGACGTAATGGGGGGGTGTTATCTCTTTTGTCGAAAATCAGCCGTTTTTGCTTGAACATTAAATGCCTCCAAATGGTATTTAATTCACTTCCCGAGCCCCTGGAAGCATGAAAATCACTTTAAACATGCTAATTTTAGCTCTAACACTGATGATCCACCTACAAATGTGAACTGACGTTCAAAAATAAAACATTTGAAAACGGACCATTTTCCACATTTCTGAAGCATGACGTAATGGGGGGGTGTTATCTCTTTTGTCGAAAATCAGCCGTTTTTGCTCGAACATTAAATGCCTCCAAATGGTATTTAATTCACTTCCCGGGGTGAAGAAACCCTTTTTGAGAACTCAGAGTGAGTAAATTGGCCATTTTCATGCACTTTTAACCATTCCATAAATCTTGTGTTTAGGGCCCCTGGAAGCATGAAAATCACTTTAAACATGCTAATTTTAGCTCTAACACTGATGATCCACTTACAAATGTGAACTGACGTTCAAAAATAAAACATTTGAAAACGGACCATTTTCCACATTTCTGAAGCATGACGTAATGGGGGGGTGTTTATGGCTGAGATACCCGCCACCCCCTCTCAACACAATCCCCAAGAATTAGGAAACCGGAAACAGTTCTTGAACTTTTGGAAGGCGGGAAGGGAGTTACCCTTCCCGGCCGTATTTATTAAAATATGAAACAAAATCAAAACATTAAAATAACAGTTTCATATCATGTACAATTTCATATCCACATTACGATGTTTGGCTAACCTTAACATATATCTAATACAAAGGTTCTCCTAGCCGATACTAACATCCTTACAAAATGCATTTCAAATTGAAATTGTACATCCTAATGTTAAGGGCCAACGGCAAGGTCGTAACCGGTGTCAGATCCCTAAACCAGAACTCCCCCCTCACTTGTGAGGGGCGGCCGCACAGAGGACTGCACCTCATGTGCCATACCAATTTCCCTTGTCTTGACGGGGGCCCCTGTTAACTCGACGCCATGTACGTGGTCATCCGAGGACTCGTGTGAGGTGTCTAGAAGGTAGCGTAGACCCCCCTCCCCACCCTACACAACTTACCACATCTGCCGTCGCAGATGTCCTTGCCCTGGGAAATTCCCAGGAGGGGCCCGTAGCCCCTCCTATCCAGGGAGGGGCCTTGACCGCCTTCCCTTTCCTTTAGGCGTCCCGTCCTTTAGAAGGGACCGCCTCCCCATTGAGGGGCCAATGGCCACCTCCCCCCGGGCGCTCCCATCCGTAATGGGTGACGCCCCCCCCTAGGGATCTTCCAATGACTGCTCACCAATCATGACCTTACCGTCCGACCAAATAATAAATACGACAAGATTAGTGACTAAAAGAAAGAGACATTCCTACTAAAAACAGATCACGTCTCAACCTAAAACATCAAAACATTGCTAATCACTCTGATGAAAGTCTTTAATAAAGCATACTGCACAGAGTTATCCACTTTATTGCAACCGAATCATAAACTTTATTCAGAAACAACCTGCAAGAAAAAACTACTACGTAAAAACGAACTTTATACTACAACAACTTGCTGTCTTCAGGGGATGGTGGGTGGGTTCAAAAATGGCTCTTCGTTCCGTCTCGAGCTCACTTGCAGCGAGGAGGTGCAGCTTCAGAGCACAGGAACAAGAGGATGCTTCCTTGGCTTGTGACTCCTTTTATTCTTCTCTGGGTGGGCGTGAACCCGCCTCCTCCCGCCTCCCGGGGCGTGGCGGACGGCTTCGGTGTCTAGGACAACCCACTCTTGGGCGGGAAAAAGAGCGCCCCGGCTACGCCGCTTCGGGCATACCAGCCGAGACGCGCCTCCCGCCCAAAAATGGCTTCCCGGGGGGATCGGGGTACTCCACCATACGTTCGGGGGGACCGATTGGTCGCCCCTTTCCAATCTCTTTTGTCGAAAATCAGCCGTTTTTGCTTCAACATTAAATGCCTCCAAATGGTATTTAATTCACTTCCCGAGCCCCTGGAAGCATGAAAATCACTTTAAACATGCTAATTTTAGCTCTAACACTGATGATCCACCTACAAATGTGAACTGACGTTCAAAAATAAAACATTTGAAAACGGACCATTTTCCACATTTTTGAAGCATGACGTAATGGGGGGGTGTTATCTCTTTTGTCGAAAATCAGCTGTTTTTGCTCGAACATTAAATGCCTCCAAATGGTATTTAATTACCTTCCCGGGGTGAAGAAACGCTTTTTGAGAACTCAGAGTGAGTAAATTGGCCATTTTCATGCACTTTTAACCATTCCATAAATCTTGTGTTTAGGGCCCCTGGAAGCATGAAAATCACTTTAAACATGCTAATTTTAGCTCTAACACTGATGATCCACCTACAAATGTGAACTGACGTTCAAAAATAAAACATTTGAAAACGGACCATTTTACACATTTCTGAAGCATGACGTAATGGGGGGGTGTTATCTCTTTTGTCGAAAATCAGCTGTTTTTGCTTGAACATTAAATGCCTCCAAATGGTATTTAATTCACTTCCCGAGCCCCTGGAAGCATGAAAATCACTTTAAACATGCTAATTTTAGCTCTAACACTGATGATCCACCTACAAATGTGAACTGACGTTCAAAAATAAAACATTTGAAAACGGACCATTTTCCACATTTCTGAAGCATGACGTAATGGGGGGGTGTTATCTCTTTTGTCGAAAATCAGCCGTTTTTGCTCGAACAGTAAATGCCTCCAAATGGTATTTAATTCACTTCCTGGGGTGAAGAAACCCTTTTTGAGAACTCAGAGTGAGTAAATTGGCCATTTTCATGCACTTTTAACCATTCCATAAATCTTGTGTTTAGGGCCCCTGGAAGCATGAAAATCACTTTAAACATGCTAATTTTAGCTCTAACACTGATGATCCACTTACAAATGTGAACTGACGTTCAAAAATAAAACATTTGAAAAGGGACCATTTTCCACATTTCTGAAGCATGACGTAATGGGGGGGTGTTATCTCTTTTGTCGAAAATCAGCCGTTTTTGCTTGAACATTAAATGCCTCCAAATGGTATTTAATTCACTTCCCGAGCCCCTGGAAGCATGAAAATCACTTTAAACATGCTAATTTTAGCTCTAACACTGATGATCCACCTACAAATGTGAACTGACGTTCAAAAATAAAACATTTGAAAACGGACCATTTTCCACATTTCTGAAGCATGACGTAATGGGGGGGTGTTATCTCTTTTGTCGAAAATCAGCCGTTTTTGCTCGAACATTAAATGCCTCCAAATGGTATTTAATTCCCTTCCCGGGGTGAAGAAACCCTTTTTGAGAACTCAGAGTGAGTAAATTGGCCATTTTCATGCACTTTTAACCATTCCATAAATCTTGTGTTTAGGGCCCCTGGAAGCATGAAAATCACTTTAAACATGCTAATTTTTGCTCTAACACTGATGATCCACTTACAAATGTGAACTGACGTTCAAAAATAAAACATTTGAAAACGGACCATTTTCCACATTTCTGAAGCATGACGTAATGGGGGGGTGTTTATGGCTGAGATACCCGCCACCCCCTCTCAACACAATCCCCAAGAATTAGGAAACCGGAAACAGTTCTTGAACTTTTGGAAGGCGGGAAGGGAGTTACCCTTCCCGGCCGTATTTATTAAAATATGAAACAAAATCAAAACATTAAAATAACAGTTTCATATCATGTACAATTTCATATCCACATTACGATGTTTGGCTAACCTTAACATATATCTAATACAAAGGTTCTCCTAGCCGATACTAACATCCTTACAAAATGCATTTCAAATTGAAATTGTACATCCTAACGTTAAGGGCCAACGGCAAGGTCGTAACCGGTGTCAGATCCCTAAACCAGAACTCCCCCCTCACTTGTGAGGGGCGGCCGCACAGAGGACTGCACCTCATGTGCCATACCAATTTCCCTTGTCTTGACGGGGGCCCCTGTTAACTCGACGCCATGTACGTGGTCATCCGAGGACTCGTGTGAGGTGTCTAGAAGGTAGCGTAGACCCCCCTCCCCACCCTACACAACTTACCACATCTGCCGTCGCAGATGTCCTGGCCCTGGGAAATTCCCAGGAGGGGCCCGTAGCCCCTCCTATCCAGGGAGGGGCCTTGACCGCCTTCCCTTTCCTTTAGGCGTCCCGTCCTTTAGAAGGGACCGCCTCCCCATTGAGGGGCCAATGGCCACCTCCCCCCGGGCGCTCCCATCCGTAATGGGTGACGCCCCCCCCTAGGGATCTTCCAATGACTGCTCACCAATCATGACCTTACCGTCCGACCAAATAATAAATACGACAAGATTAGTGACTAAAAGAAAGAGACATTCCTACTAAAAACAGATCACGTCTCAACCTAAAACATCAAAACATTGCTAATCACTCTGATGAAAGTCTTTAATAAAGCATACTGCACAGAGTTATCCACTTTATTGCAACCGAATCATAAACTTTATTCAGAAACAACCTGCAAGAAAAAACTACTACGTAAAAACGAACTTTATACTACAACAACTTGCTGTCTTCAGGGGATGGTGGGTGGGTTCAAAAATGGCTCTTCGTTCCGTCTCGAGCTCACGTGCAGCGAGGAGGTGCAGCTTCAGAGCACAGGAACAAGAGGATGCTTCCTTGGCTTGTGACTCCTTTTATTCTTCTCTGGGTGGGCGTGAACCCGCCTCCTCCCGCCTCCCGGGGCGTGGCGGACGGCTTCGGTGTCTAGGACAACCCACTCTTGGGCGGGAAAAAGAGCGCCCCGGCTACGCCGCTTCGGGCATACCAGCCGAGACGCGCCTCCCGCCCAAAAATGGCTTCCCGGAGGGATCGGGGTACTCCACCATACGTTCGGGGGGACCGATTGGTCACCCCTTTCCAATCTCTTTTGTCGAAAATCAGCCGTTTTTGCTTGAACATTAAATGCCTCCAAATGGTATTTAATTCACTTCCCGAGCCCCTGGAAGCATGAAAATCACTTTAAACATGCTAATTTTAGCTCTAACACTGATGATCCACCTACAAATGTGAACTGACGTTCAAAAATAAAACATTTGAAAACGGACCATTTTCCACATTTTGGAAGCATGACGTAATGGGGGGGTGTTATCTCTTTTGTCGAAAATCAGCTGTTTTTGCTCGAACATTAAATGCCTCCAAATGGTATTTAATTACCTTCCCGGGGTGAAGAAACGCTTTTTGAGAACTCAGAGTGAGTAAATTGGCCATTTTCATGCACTTTTAACCATTCCATAAATCTTGTGTTTAGGGCCCCTGGAAGCATGAAAATCACTTTAAACATGCTAATTTTAGCTCTAACACTGATGATCCACCTACAAATGTGAACTGACGTTCAAAAATAAAACATTTGAAAAGGGACCATTTTACACATTTCTGAAGCATGACGTAATGGGGGGGTGTTATCTCTTTTGTCGAAAATCAGCTGTTTTTGCTTGAACATTAAATGCCTCCAAATGGTATTTAATTCACTTCCCGAGCCCCTGGAAGCATGAAAATCACTTTAAACATGCTAATTTTAGCTCTAACACTGATGATCCACCTACAAATGTGAACTGACGTTCAAAAATAAAACATTTGAAAACGGACCATTTTCCACATTTCTGAAGCATGACGTAATGGGGGGGTGTTATCTCTTTTGTCGAAAATCAGCCGTTTTTGCTCGAACAGTAAATGCCTCCAAATGGTATTTAATTAACTTCCCGGGGGTGAAGAAACCCTTTTTGAGAACTCAGAGTGAGTAAATTGGCCATTTTCATGCACTTTTAACCATTCCATAAATCTTGTGTTTAGGGCCCCTGGAAGCATGAAAATCACTTTAAACATGCTAATTTTAGCTCTAACACTGATGATCCACCTACAAATGTGAACTGACGTTCAAAAATAAAACATTTGAAAACGGACCATTTTCCACATTTCTGAAGCATGACGTAATGGGGGGGTGTTATCTCTTTTGTCGAAAATCAGCCGTTTTTGCTTGAACATTAAATGCCTCCAAATGGTATTTAATTCACTTCCCGAGCCCCTGGAAGCATGAAAATCACTTTAAACATGCTAATTTTAGCTCTAACACTGATGATCCACCTACAAATGTGAACTGACGTTCAAAAATAAAACTTTTGAAAACGGACCATTTTCCACATTTTTGAAGCATGACGTAATGGGGGGGTGTTATCTCTTTTGTCGAAAATCAGTTGTTTTTGCTCGAACATTAAATGCCTCCAAATGGTATTTAATTACCTTCCCGGGGTGAAGAAACGCTTTTTGAGAACTCAGAGTGAGTAAATTGGCCATTTTCATGCACTTTTAACCATTCCATAAATCTTGTGTTTAGGGCCCCTGGAAGCATGAAAATCACTTTAAACATGCTAATTTTAGCTCTAACACTGATGATCCACCTACAAATGTGAACTGACGTTCAAAAATAAAACATTTGAAAACGGATCATTTTCCACATTTCTGAAGCATGACGTAATGGGGGGGTGTTATCTCTTTTGTCGAAAATCAGCCGTTTTTGCTTGAACATTAAATGCCTCCAAATGGTATTTAATTCACTTCCCGAGCCCCTGGAAGCATGAACATCACTTTAAACATGCTAATTTTAGCTCTAACACTGATGATCCACCTACAAATGTGAACTGACGTTCAAAAATAAAACATTTGAAAACGGACCATTTTCCACATTTCTGAAGCATGACGTAATGGGGGGTGTTATCTCTTTTGTCGAAAATCAGCTGTTTTTGCTTGAACATTAAATGCCTCCAAATAGCATTTAATTCACTTCCCGGGGTGAAGAAACCCTTTTTGAGAACTCAGAGTGAGTAAATTGGCCATTTTCATGCACTTTTAACCATTCCATAAATCTTGTGTTTAGGGCCCGTGGAAGCATGAAAATCACTTTAAACACGCTAATTTTAGCTCTAACACTGATGATCCACCTACAAATGTGAACTGACGTTCAAAAATAAAACATTTGAAAACGGACCATTTTCCACATTTTTGAAGCATGACGTAATGGGGGGGTGTTATCTCTTTTGTCGAAAATCAGCTGTTTTTGCTCGAACATTAAATGCCTCCAAATGGTATTTAATTACCTTCCCGGGGTGAAGAAACGCTTTTTGAGAACTCAGAGTGAGTAAATTGGCCATTTTCATGCACTTTTAACCATTCCATAAATCTTGTGTTTAGGGCCCCTGGAAGCATGAAAATCACTTTAAACATGCTAATTTTAGCTCTAACACTGATGATCCACCTACAAATGTGAACTGACGTTCAAAAATAAAACATTTGAAAACGGACCATTTTACACATTTCTGAAGCATGACGTAATGGGGGGGTGTTATCTCTTTTGTCGAAAATCAGCTGTTTATGCTTGAACATTAAATGCCTCCAAATGGTATTTAATTCACTTCCCGAGCCCCTGGAAGCATGAAAATCACTTTAAACATGCTAATTTTAGCTCTAACACTGATGATCCACCTACAAATGTGAACTGACGTTCAAAAATAAAACATTTGAAAACGGACCATTTTCCACATTTCTGAAGCATGACGTAATGGGGGGGTGTTATCTCTTTTGTCGAAAATCAGCCGTTTTTGCTTGAACAGTAAATGCCTCCAAATGGTATTTAATTAACTTCCCGGGGTGAAGAAACCCTTTTTGAGAACTCAGAGTGAGTAAATTGGCCATTTTCATGCACTTTTAACCATTCCATATATCTTGTGTTTAGGGCCCCTGGAAGCATGAAAATCACTTTAAACATGCAAATTTTAGCTCTAACACTGATGATCCACCTACAAATGTGAACTGACGTTCAAAAATAAAACATTTGAAAACGGACCATTTTCCACATTTCTGAAGCATGACGTAATGGGGGGGTGTTATCTCTTTTGTCGAAAATCAGCCGTTTTTGCTTGAACATTAAATGCCTCCAACTGGTATTTAATTCACTTCCCGAGCCCCTGGAAGCATGAAAATCACTTTAAACATGCTAATTTTAGCTCTAACACTGATGATCCACCTACAAATGTGAACTGACGTTCAAAAATAAAACATTTGAAAACGGACCATTTTCCACATTTCTGAAGCATGACGTAATGGGGGGGTGTTATCTCTTTTGTCGAAAATCAGCTGTTTTTGCTCGAACATTAAATGCCTCCAAATGGTATTTAATTAACTTCCCGGGGTGAAGAAACCCTTTTTGAGAACTCAGAGTGAGTAAATTGGCCATTTTCATGCACTTTTAACCATTCCATAAATCTTGTGTTTAGGGCCCCTGGAAGCATGAAAATCACTTTAAACATGCTAATTTTAGCTCTAACACTGATGATCCACCTACAAATGTGAACTGACGTTCAAAAATAAAACATTTGAAAACGGACCATTTTCCACATTTCTGAAGCATGACGTAATGGGGGGGTGTTATCTCTTTTGTCGAAAATCAGCCGTTTTTGCTTGAACATTAAATGCCTCCAAATGGTATTTAATTCACTCCCCGAGCCCCTGGAAGCATGAAAATCACTTTAAACATGCTAATTTTAGCTCTAACACTGATGATCCACCTACAAATGTGAACTGACGTTCAAAAATAAAACATTTGAAAACGGACCATTTTCCACATTTTTGAAGCATGACATAATGGGGGGGTGTTATCTCTTTTGTCGAAAATCAGCCGTTTTTGCTCGAACATTAAATGCCTCCAAATGGTATTTAATTCACTTCCCGGGGTGAAGAAACCCTTTTTGAGAACTCAGAGTGAGTAAATTGGCCATTTTCATGCACTTTTAACCATTCCATAAATCTTGTGTTTAGGGCCCCTGGAAGCATGAAAATCACTTTAAACATGCTAATTTTAGCTCTAACACTGATGATCCACCTACAAATGTGAACTGACGTTCAAAAATAAAACATTTGAAAACGGACCATTTTCCACATTTCTGAAGCATGACGTAATGGGGGGGTGTTATCTCTTTTGTCGAAAATCAGCCGTTTTTGCTTGAACATTAAATGCCTCCAAATGGTATTTAATTCACTTCCCGAGCCCCTGGAAGCATGAAAATCACTTTAAACATGCTAATTTTAGCTCTAACACTGATGATCCGCCTACAAATGTGAACTGACGTTCAAAAATAAAACATTTGAAAACGGACCATTTTCTACATTTTTGAAGCATGACGTAATGGGGGGGTGTTATCTCTTTTGTCGAAAATCAGCTGTTTTTGCTCGAACATTAAATGCCTCCAAATGGTATTTAATTACCTTCCCGGGGTGAAGAAACGCTTTTTGAGAACTCAGAGTGAGTAAATTGGCCATTTTCATGCACTTTTAACCATTCCATAAATCTTGTGTTTAGGGCCCCTGGAAGCATGAAAATCACTTTAAACATGCTAATTTTAGCTCTAACACTGATGATCCACCTACAAATGTGAACTGACGTTCAAAAATAAAACATTTGAAAACGGACCATTTTACACATTTCTGAAGCATGACGTAATGGGGGGGTGTTATCTCTTTTGTCGAAAATCAGCTGTTTTTGCTTGAACATTAAATGCCTCCAAATGGTATTTAATTCACTTCCCGAGCCCCTGGAAGCATGAACATCACTTTAAACATGCTAATTTTAGCTCTAACACTGATGATCCACCTACAAATGTGAACTGACGTTCAAAAATAAAACATTTGAAAACGGACCATTTTCCACATTTCTGAAGCATGACGTAATGGGGGGTGTTATCTCTTTTGTCGAAAATCAGCTGTTTTTGCTTGAACATTAAATGCCTCCAAATAGCATTTAATTCACTTCCCGGGGTGAAGAAACCCTTTTTGAGAACTCAGAGTGAGTAAATTGGCCATTTTCATGCACTTTTAACCATTCCATAAATCTTGTGTTTAGGGCCCGTGGAAGCATGAAAATCACTTTAAACACGCTAATTTTAGCTCTAACACTGATGATCCACCTACAAATGTGAACTGACGTTCAAAAATAAAACATTTGAAAACGGACCATTTTCCACATTTTTGAAGCATGACGTAATGGGGGGGTGTTATCTCTTTTGTCGAAAATCAGCTGTTTTTGCTCGAACATTAAATGCCTCCAAATGGTATTTAATTACCTTCCCGGGGTGAAGAAACGCTTTTTGAGAACTCAGAGTGAGTAAATTGGCCATTTTCATGCACTTTTAACCATTCCATAAATCTTGTGTTTAGGGCCCCTGGAAGCATGAAAATCACTTTAAACATGCTAATTTTAGCTCTAACACTGATGATCCACCTACAAATGTGAACTGACGTTCAAAAATAAAACATTTGAAAACGGACCATTTTACACATTTCTGAAGCATGACGTAATGGGGGGGTGTTATCTCTTTTGTCGAAAATCAGCTGTTTATGCTTGAACATTAAATGCCTCCAAATGGTATTTAATTCACTTCCCGAGCCCCTGGAAGCATGAAAATCACTTTAAACATGCTAATTTTAGCTCTAACACTGATGATCCACCTACAAATGTGAACTGACGTTCAAAAATAAAACATTTGAAAACGGACCATTTTCCACATTTCTGAAGCATGACGTAATGGGGGGGTGTTATCTCTTTTGTCGAAAATCAGCCGTTTTTGCTTGAACAGTAAATGCCTCCAAATGGTATTTAATTAACTTCCCGGGGTGAAGAAACCCTTTTTGAGAACTCAGAGTGAGTAAATTGGCCATTTTCATGCACTTTTAACCATTCCATAAATCTTGTGTTTAGGGCCCCTGGAAGCATGAAAATCACTTTAAACATGCAAATTTTAGCTCTAACACTGATGATCCACCTACAAATGTGAACTGACGTTCAAAAATAAAACATTTGAAAACGGACCATTTTCCACATTTCTGAAGCATGACGTAATGGGGGGGTGTTATCTCTTTTGTCGAAAATCAGCCGTTTTTGCTTGAACATTAAATGCCTCCAACTGGTATTTAATTCACTTCCCGAGCCCCTGGAAGCATGAAAATCACTTTAAACATGCTAATTTTAGCTCTAACACTGATGATCCACCTACAAATGTGAACTGACGTTCAAAAATAAAACATTTGAAAACGGACCATTTTCCACATTTCTGAAGCATGACGTAATGGGGGGGTGTTATCTCTTTTGTCGAAAATCAGCTGTTTTTGCTCGAACATTAAATGCCTCCAAATGGTATTTAATTAACTTCCCGGGGTGAAGAAACCCTTTTTGAGAACTCAGAGTGAGTAAATTGGCCATTTTCATGCACTTTTAACCATTCCATAAATCTTGTGTTTAGGGCCCCTGGAAGCATGAAAATCACTTTAAACATGCTAATTTTAGCTCTAACACTGATGATCCACCTACAAATGTGAACTGACGTTCAAAAATAAAACATTTGAAAACGGACCATTTTCCACATTTCTGAAGCATGACGTAATGGGGGGGTGTTATCTCTTTTGTCGAAAATCAGCCGTTTTTGCTTGAACATTAAATGCCTCCAAATGGTATTTAATTCACTCCCCGAGCCCCTGGAAGCATGAAAATCACTTTAAACATGCTAATTTTAGCTCTAACACTGATGATCCACCTACAAATGTGAACTGACGTTCAAAAATAAAACATTTGAAAACGGACCATTTTCCACATTTTTGAAGCATGACGTAATGGGGGGGTGTTATCTCTTTTGTCGAAAATCAGCCGTTTTTGCTCGAACATTAAATGCCTCCAAATGGTATTTAATTCACTTCCCGGGGTGAAGAAACCCTTTTTGAGAACTCAGAGTGAGTAAATTGGCCATTTTCATGCACTTTTAACCATTCCATAAATCTTGTGTTTAGGGCCCCTGGAAGCATGAAAATCACTTTAAACATGCTAATTTTAGCTCTAACACTGATGATCCACCTACAAATGTGAACTGACGTTCAAAAATAAAACATTTGAAAACGGACCATTTTCCACATTTCTGAAGCATGACGTAATGGGGGGGTGTTATCTCTTTTGTCGAAAATCAGCCGTTTTTGCTTGAACATTAAATGCCTCCAAATGGTATTTAATTCACTTCCCGAGCCCCTGGAAGCATGAAAATCACTTTAAACATGCTAATTTTAGCTCTAACACTGATGATCCGCCTACAAATGTGAACTGACGTTCAAAAATAAAACATTTGAAAACGGACCATTTTCTACATTTTTGAAGCATGACGTAATGGGGGGGTGTTATCTCTTTTGTCGAAAATCAGCTGTTTTTGCTCGAACATTAAATGCCTCCAAATGGTATTTAATTACCTTCCCGGGGTGAAGAAACGCTTTTTGAGAACTCAGAGTGAGTAAATTGGCCATTTTCATGCACTTTTAACCATTCCATAAATCTTGTGTTTAGGGCCCCTGGAAGCATGAAAATCACTTTAAACATGCTAATTTTAGCTCTAACACTGATGATCCACCTACAAATGTGAACTGACGTTCAAAAATAAAACATTTGAAAACGGACCATTTTACACATTTCTGAAGCATGACGTAATGGGGGGGTGTTATCTCTTTTGTCGAAAATCAGCTGTTTTTGCTTGAACATTAAATGCCTCCAAATGGTATTTAATTCACTTCCCGAGCCCCTGGAAGCATGAAAATCACTTTAAACATGCTAATTTTAGCTCTAACACTGATTATCCACCTACAAATGTGAACTGACGTTCAAAAATAAAACATTTGAAAACGGACCATTTTCCACATTTCTGAAGCATGTTGTAATGGGGGGGTGTTATCTCTTTTGTCGAAAATCAGCCGTTTTTGCTCGAACAGTAAATGCCTCCAAATGGTATTTAATTAACTTCCCGGGGGTGAAGAAACCCTTTTTGAGAACTCAGAGTGAGTAAATTGGCCATTTTCATGCACTTTTAACCATTCCATAAATCTTGTGTTTAGGGCCCCTGGAAGCATGAAAATCACTTTAAACATGCTAATTTTAGCTCTAACACTGATGATCCACCTACAAATGTGAACTGACGTTCAAAAATAAAACATTTGAAAACGGACCATTTTCCACATTTCTGAAGCATGACGTAATGGGGGGGGTGTTATCTCTTTTGTCGAAAATCAGCCGTTTTTGCTTGAACATTAAATGCCTCCAAATGGTATTTAATTCACATCCCGAGCCCCTGGAAGCATGAAAATCACTTTAAACATGCTAATTTTAGCTCTAACACTGATGATCCACCTACAAATGTGAACTGACGTTCAAAAATAAAACATTTGAAAACGGACCATTTTCCACATTTCTGAAGCATGACGTAATGGGGGGGTGTTATCTCTTTTGTCGAAAATCAGCCGTTTTTGCTTGAACATTAAATGCCTCCAAATGGTATTTAATTCACTTCCCGAGCCCCTGGAAGCATGAAAATCACTTTAAACATGCTAATTTTAGCTCTAACACTGATGATCCACCTACAAATGTGAACTGACGTTCAAAAATAAAACATTTGAAAACGGACCATTTTCCACATTTCTGAAGCATGACGTAATGGGGGGGTGTTATCTCTTTTGTCGAAAATCAGCCGTTTTTGCTCGAACATTAAATGCCTCCAAATGGTATTTAATTCACGTCCCGGGGTGAAGAAACCCTTTTTGAGAACTCAGAGTGAGTAAATTGGCCATTTTCATGCACTTTTAACCATTCCATAAATCTTGTGTTTAGGGCCCCTGGAAGCATGAAAATCACTTTAAACATGCTAATTTTAGCTCTAACACTGATGATCCACTTACAAATGTGAACTGACGTTCAAAAATAAAACATTTGAAAACGGACCATTTTCCACATTTCTGAAGCATGACGTAATGGGGGGGTGTTTATGGCTGAGATACCCGCCACCCCCTCTCAACACAATCCCCAAGAATTAGGAAACCGGAAACAGTTCTTGAACTTTTGGAAGGCGGGAAGGGAGTTACCCTTCCCGGCCGTATTTATTAAAATATGAAACAAAATCAAAACATTAAAATAACAGTTTCATATCATGTACAATTTCATATCCACATTACGATGTTTGGCTAACCTTCACATATATCTAATACAAAGGTTCTCCTAGCCGATACTAACATCCTTACAAAATGCATTTCAAATTGAAATTGTACATCCTAACGTTAAGGGCCAACGGCAAGGTCGTAACCGGTGTCAGATCCCTAAACCAGAACTCCCCCATCACTTGTGAGGGGCGGCCGCACAGAGGACTGCACCTCGTGTGCCATACCAATTTCCCTTGTCTTGACGGGGGCCCCTGTTAACTCGACGCCATGTACGTGGTCGTCCGAGGACTCGTGTGAGGTGTCTAGAAGGTAGCGTAGACCCCCCTCCCCACCCTACACAACTTACCACATCTGCCGTCGCAGATGTCCTGGCCCCGGGAAATTCCCAGGAGGGGCCCGTAGCCCCTCCTATCCAGGGAGGGGCCTTGACCGCCTTCCCTTTCCTTTAGGCATCCCGTCCTTTAGAAGGGACCGCCTCCCCATTGAGGGGCCAATGGCCACCTCCCCCCGGGCGCTCCCATCCGTAATGGGTGACGCCCCCCCCTAGGGATCTTCCAATGACTGCTCACCAATCATGACCTTACCGCCCGACCAAATAATAAATACGACAAGATTAGTGACTAAAAGAAAGAGACATTCCTACTAAAAACAGATCACGTCTCAACCTAAAACATCAAAACATTGCTAATCACTCTGATGAAAGTCTTTAATAAAGCATACTGCACAGAGTTATCCACTTTATTGCAACCAAATCATAAACTTTGTTCAGAAACAACCTGCAAGAAAAAAACTACTACGTAAAAATGAACTTTATACTACAACAACTTGCTGTCTTCAGGGGATGGTGGGTGGGTTCAAAAATGGCTCTTCGTTCCGTCTCGAGCTCACGTGCAGCGAGGAGGTGCAGCTTCAGAGCACAGGAACAAGAGGATGCTTCCTTGGCTTGTGACTCCTTTTATTCTTCTCTGGGTGGGCGTGAACCCGCCTCCTCCCGCCTCCCGGGGCGTGGCGGACGGCTTCGGTGTCTAGGACAACCCACTCTTGGGCGGGAAAAAGCACGCCCCGGCTACGCCGCTTCGGGCATACCAGCCGAGACGCGCCTCCTGCCCAAAAATGGCTTCCCGGGGGGATCGGGGTACTCCACCATACGTTCGGGGGGACCGATTGGTCGCCCCTTTCCAATCTCTTTTGTCGAAAATCAGCCGTTTTTGCTTGAACATTAAATGCCTCCAAATGGTATTTAATTCACTTCCCGAGCCCCTGGAAGCATGAAAATCACTTTAAACATGCTAATTTTAGCTCTAACACTGATGATCCACCTACAAATGTGAACTGACGTTCAAAAATAAAACATTTGAAAACGGACCATTTTCCACATTTTTGAAGCATGACGTAATGGGGGGGTGTTATCTCTTTTGTCGAAAATCAGCTGTTTTTGCTCGAACATTAAATGCCTCCAAATGGTATTTAATTACCTTCCCGGGGTAAAGAAACGCTTTTTGAGAACTCAGAGTGAGTAAATTGGCCATTTTCATGCACTTTTAACCATTCCATAAATCTTGTGTTTAGGGCCCCTGGAAGCATGAAAATCACTTTAAACATGCTAATTTTAGCTCTAACACTGATGATCCACCTACAAATGTGAACTGACGTTCAAAAATAAAACATTTGAAAACGGACCATTTTACACATTTCTGAAGCATGACGTAATGGGGGGGTGTTATCTCTTTTGTCGAAAATCAGCTGTTTTTGCTTGAACATTAAATGCCTCCAAATGGTATTTAATTCACTTCCCGAGCCCCTGGAAGCATGAAAATCACTTTAAACATGCTAATTTTAGCTCTAACACTGATGATCCACCTACAAATGTGAACTGACGTTCAAAAATAAAACATTTGAAAACGGACCATTTTCCACATTTCTGAAGCATGACGTAATGGGGGGGTGTTATCTCTTTTGTCGAAAATCAGCCGTTTTTGCTCGAACAGTAAATGCCTCCAAATGGTATTTAATTCACTTCCCAGGGTGAAGAAACCCTTTTTGAGAACTCAGAGTGAGTAAATTGGCCATTTTCATGCACTTTTAACCATTCCATAAATCTTTTGTTTAGGGCCCCTGGAAGCATGAAAATCACTTTAAACATGCTAATTTTAGCTCTAACACTGATGATCCACTTACAAATGTGAACTGACGTTCAAAAATAAAACATTTGAAAAGGGACCATTTTCCACATTTCTGAAGCATGACGTAATGGGGGGGTGTTATCTCTTTTGTCGAAAATCAGCCGTTTTTGCTTGAACATTAAATGCCTCCAAATGGTATTTAATTCACTTCCCGAGCCCCTGGAAGCATGAAAATCACTTTAAACATGCTAATTTTAGCTCTAACACTGATGATCCACCTACAAATGTGAACTGACGTTCAAAAATAAAACATTTGAAAACGGACCATTTTCCACATTTCTGAAGCATGACGTAATGGGGGGGTGTTATCTCTTTTGTCGAAAATCAGCCGTTTTTGCTCGAACATTAAATGCCTCCAAATGGTATTTAATTCACTTCCCGGGGTGAAGAAACCCTTTTTGAGAACTCAGAGTGAGTAAATTGGCCATTTTCATGCACTTTTAACCATTCCATAAATCTTGTGTTTAGGGCCCCTGGAAGCATGAAAATCACTTTAAACATGCTAATTTTAGCTCTAACACTGATGATCCACTTACAAATGTGAACTGACGTTCAAAAATAAAACATTTGAAAACGGACCATTTTCCACATTTCTGAAGCATGACGTAATGGGGGGGTGTTTATGGCTGAGATACCCGCCACCCCCTCTCAACACAATCCCCAAGAATTAGGAAACCGGAAACAGTTCTTGAACTTTTGGAAGGCGGGAAGGGAGTTACCCTTCCCGGCCGTATTTATTAAAATATGAAACAAAATCAAAACATTAAAATAACAGTTTCATATCATGTACAATTTCATATCCACATTACGATGTTTGGCTAACCTTAACATATATCTAATACAAAGGTTCTCCTAGCCGATACTAACATCCTTACAAAATGCATTTCAAATTGAAATTGTACATCCTAATGTTAAGGGCCAACGGCAAGGTCGTAACCGGTGTCAGATCCCTAAACCAGAACTCCCCCCTCACTTGTGAGGGGCGGCCGCACAGAGGACTGCACCTCATGTGCCATACCAATTTCCCTTGTCTTGACGGGGGCCCCTGTTAACTCGACGCCATGTACGTGGTCATCCGAGGACTCGTGTGAGGTGTCTAGAAGGTAGCGTAGACCCCCCTCCCCACCCTACACAACTTACCACATCTGCCGTCGCAGATGTCCTGGCCCTGGGAAATTCCCAGGAGGGGCCCGTAGCCCCTCCTATCCAGGGAGGGGCCTTGACCGCCTTCCCTTTCCTTTAGGCGTCCCGTCCTTTAGAAGGGACCGCCTCCCCATTGAGGGGCCAATGGCCACCTCCCCCCGGGCGCTCCCATCCGTAATGGGTGACGCCCCCCCCTAGGGATCTTCCAATGACTGCTCACCAATCATGACCTTACCGTCCGACCAAATAATAAATACGACAAGATTAGTGACTAAAAGAAAGAGACATTCCTACTAAAAACAGATCACGTCTCAACCTAAAACATCAAAACATTGCTAATCACTCTGATGAAAGTCTTTAATAAAGCATACTGCACAGAGTTATCCACTTTATTGCAACCGAATCATAAACTTTATTCAGAAACAACCTGCAAGAAAAAACTACTACGTAAAAACGAACTTTATACTACAACAACTTGCTGTCTTCAGGGGATGGTGGGTGGGTTCAAAAATGGCTCTTCGTTCCGTCTCGAGCTCACTTGCAGCGAGGAGGTGCAGCTTCAGAGCACAGGAACAAGAGGATGCTTCCTTGGCTTGTGACTCCTTTTATTCTTCTCTGGGTGGGCGTGAACCCGCCTCCTCCCGCCTCCCGGGGCGTGGCGGACGGCTTCGGTGTCTAGGACAACCCACTCTTGGGCGGGAAAAAGAGCGCCCCGGCTACGCCGCTTCGGGCATACCAGCCGAGACGCGCCTCCCGCCCAAAAATGGCTTCCCGGGGGGATCGGGGTACTCCACCATACGTTCGGGGGGACCGATTGGTCGCCCCTTTCCAATCTCTTTTGTCGAAAATCAGCCGTTTTTGCTTCAACATTAAATGCCTCCAAATGGTATTTAATTCACTTCCCGAGCCCCTGGAAGCATGAAAATCACTTTAAACATGCTAATTTTAGCTCTAACACTGATGATCCACCTACAAATGTGAACTGACGTTCAAAAATAAAACATTTGAAAACGGACCATTTTCCACATTTTTGAAGCATGACGTAATGGGGGGGTGTTATCTCTTTTGTCGAAAATCAGCTGTTTTTGCTCGAACATTAAATGCCTCCAAATGGTATTTAATTACCTTCCCGGGGTGAAGAAACGCTTTTTGAGAACTCAGAGTGAGTAAATTGGCCATTTTCATGCACTTTTAACCATTCCATAAATCTTGTGTTTAGGGCCCCTGGAAGCATGAAAATCACTTTAAACATGCTAATTTTAGCTCTAACACTGATGATCCACCTACAAATGTGAACTGACGTTCAAAAATAAAACATTTGAAAACGGACCATTTTACACATTTCTGAAGCATGACGTAATGGGGGGGTGTTATCTCTTTTGTCGAAAATCAGCTGTTTTTGCTTGAACATTAAATGCCTCCAAATGGTATTTAATTCACTTCCCGAGCCCCTGGAAGCATGAAAATCACTTTAAACATGCTAATTTTAGCTCTAACACTGATGATCCACCTACAAATGTGAACTGACGTTCAAAAATAAAACATTTGAAAACGGACCATTTTCCACATTTCTGAAGCATGACGTAATGGGGGGGTGTTATCTCTTTTGTCGAAAATCAGCCGTTTTTGCTCGAATAGTAAATGCCTCCAAATGGTATTTAATTCACTTCCTGGGGTGAAGAAACCCTTTTTGAGAACTCAGAGTGAGTAAATTGGCCATTTTCATGCACTTTTAACCATTCCATAAATCTTGTGTTTAGGGCCCCTGGAAGCATGAAAATCACTTTAAACATGCTAATTTTAGCTCTAACACTGATGATCCACTTACAAATGTGAACTGACGTTCAAAAATAAAACATTTGAAAAGGGACCATTTTCCACATTTCTGAAGCATGACGTAATGGGGGGGTGTTATCTCTTTTGTCGAAAATCAGCCGTTTTTGCTTGAACATTAAATGCCTCCAAATGGTATTTAATTCACTTCCCGAGCCCCTGGAAGCATGAAAATCACTTTAAACATGCTAATTTTAGCTCTAACACTGATGATCCACCTACAAATGTGAACTGACGTTCAAAAATAAAACATTTGAAAACGGACCATTTTCCACATTTCTGAAGCATGACGTAATGGGGGGGTGTTATCTCTTTTGTCGAAAATCAGCCGTTTTTGCTCGAACATTAAATGCCTCCAAATGGTATTTAATTCACTTCCCGGGGTGAAGAAACCCTTTTTGAGAACTCAGAGTGAGTAAATTGGCCATTTTCATGCACTTTTAACCATTCCATAAATCTTGTGTTTAGGGCCCCTGGAAGCATGAAAATCACTTTAAACATGCTAATTTTTGCTCTAACACTGATGATCCACTTACAAATGTGAACTGACGTTCAAAAATAAAACATTTGAAAACGGACCATTTTCCACATTTCTGAAGCATGACGTAATGGGGGGGTGTTTATGGCTGAGATACCCGCCACCCCCTCTCAACACAATCCCCAAGAATTAGGAAACCGGAAACAGTTCTTGAACTTTTGGAAGGCGGGAAGGGAGTTACCCTTCCCGGCCGTATTTATTAAAATATGAAACAAAATCAAAACATTAAAATAACAGTTTCATATCATGTACAATTTCATATCCACATTACGATGTTTGGCTAACCTTAACATATATCTAATACAAAGGTTCTCCTAGCCGATACTAACATCCTTACAAAATGCATTTCAAATTGAAATTGTACATCCTAACGTTAAGGGCCAACGGCAAGGTCGTAACCGGTGTCAGATCCCTAAACCAGAACTCCCCCCTCACTTGTGAGGGGCGGCCGCACAGAGGACTGCACCTCATGTGCCATACCAATTTCCCTTGTCTTGACGGGGGCCCCTGTTAACTCGACGCCATGTACGTGGTCATCCGAGGACTCGTGTGAGGTGTCTAGAAGGTAGCTAGACCCCCCTCCCCACCCTACACAACTTACCACATCTGCCGTCGCAGATGTCCTGGCCCTGGGAAATTCCCAGGAGGGGCCCGTAGCCCCTCCTATCCAGGGAGGGGCCTTGACCGCCTTCCCTTTCCTTTAGGCGTCCCGTCCTTTAGAAGGGACCGCCTCCCCATTGAGGGGCCAATGGCCACCTCCCCCCGGGCGCTCCCATCCGTAATGGGTGACGCCCCCCCCTAGGGATCTTCCAATGACTGCTCACCAATCATGACCTTACCGTCCGACCAAATAATAAATACGACAAGATTAGTGACTAAAAGAAAGAGACATTCCTACTAAAAACAGATCACGTCTCAACCTAAAACATCAAAACATTGCTAATCACTCTGATGAAAGTCTTTAATAAAGCATACTGCACAGAGTTATCCACTTTATTGCAACCGAATCATAAACTTTATTCAGAAACAACCTGCAAGAAAAAACTACTACGTAAAAACGAACTTTATACTACAACAACTTGCTGTCTTCAGGGGATGGTGGGTGGGTTCAAAAATGGCTCTTCGTTCCGTCTCGAGCTCACGTGCAGCGAGGAGGTGCAGCTTCAGAGCACAGGAACAAGAGGATGCTTCCTTGGCTTGTGACTCCTTTTATTCTTCTCTGGGTGGGCGTGAACCCGCCTCCTCCCGCCTCCCGGGGCGTGGCGGACGGCTTCGGTGTCTAGGACAACCCACTCTTGGGCGGGAAAAAGAGCGCCCCGGCTACGCCGCTTCGGGCATACCAGCCGAGACGCGCCTCCCGCCCAAAAATGGCTTCCCGGGGGGATCGGGGTACTCCACCATACGTTCGGGGGGACCGATTGGTCGCCCCTTTCCAATCTCTTTTGTCGAAAATCAGCCGTTTTTGCTTGAACATTAAATGCCTCCAAATGGTATTTAATTCACTTCCCGAGCCCCTGGAAGCATGAAAATCACTTTAAACATGCTAATTTTAGCTCTAACACTGATGATCCACCTACAAATGTGAACTGACGTTCAAAAATAAAACATTTGAAAACGGACCATTTTCCACATTTTTGAAGCATGACGTAATGGGGGGGTGTTATCTCTTTTGTCGAAAATCAGCTGTTTTTGCTCGAACATTAAATGCCTCCAAATGGTATTTAATTACCTTCCCTGGGTGAAGAAACGCTTTTTGAGAACTCAGAGTGAGTAAATTGGCCATTTTCATGCACTTTTAACCATTCCATAAATCTTGTGTTTAGGGCCCCTGGAAGCATGAAAATCACTTTAAACATGCTAATTTTAGCTCTAACACTGATGATCCACCTACAAATGTGAACTGACGTTCAAAAATAAAACATTTGAAAAGGGACCATTTTACACATTTCTGAAGCATGACGTAATGGGGGGGTGTTATCTCTTTTGTCGAAAATCAGCTGTTTTTGCTTGAACATTAAATGCCTCCAAATGGTATTTAATTCACTTCCCGAGCCCCTGGAAGCATGAAAATCACTTTAAACATGCTAATTTTAGCTCTAACACTGATGATCCACCTACAAATGTGAACTGACGTTCAAAAATAAAACATTTGAAAACGGACCATTTTCCACATTTCTGAAGCATGACGTAATGGGGGGGGTGTTATCTCTTTTGTCGAAAATCAGCCGTTTTTGCTCGAACAGTAAATGCCTCCAAATGGTATTTAATTAACTTCCCGGGGGTGAAGAAACCCTTTTTGAGAACTCAGAGTGAGTAAATTGGCCATTTTCATGCACTTTTAACCATTCCATAAATCTTGTGTTTAGGGCCCCTGGAAGCATGAAAATCACTTTAAACATGCTAATTTTAGCTCTAACACTGATGATCCACCTACAAATGTGAACTGACGTTCAAAAATAAAACATTTGAAAACGGACCATTTTCCACATTTCTGAAGCATGACGTAATGGGGGGGTGTTATCTCTTTTGTCGAAAATCAGCCGTTTTTGCTTGAACATTAAATGCCTCCAAATGGTATTTAATTCACTTCCCGAGCCCCTGGAAGCATGAAAATCACTTTAAACATGCTAATTTTAGCTCTAACACTGATGATCCACCTACAAATGTGAACTGACGTTCAAAAATAAAACATTTGAAAACGGACCATTTTCCACATTTCTGAAGCATGACGTAATGGGGGGGTGTTATCTCTTTTGTCGAAAATCAGCTGTTTTTGCTCGAACAAAAAATGCCTCCAAATGGTATTTAATTAACTTCCCGGGGTGAAGAAACCCTTTTTGAGAACTCAGAGTGAGTAAATTGGCCATTTTCATGCACTTTTAACCATTCCATAAATCTTGTCTTTAGGGCCCCTGGAAGCATGAAAATCACTTTAAACATGCTAATTTTAGCTCTAACACTGATGATCCACCTACAAATGTGAACTGACGTTCAAAAATAAAACATTTGAAAACGGACCATTTTCCACATTTCTGAAGCATGACGTAATGGGGGGGTGTTATCTCTTTTGTCGAAAATCAGCCGTTTTTGCTTGAACATTAAATGCCTCCAAATGGTATTTAATTCACTTCCCGAGCCCCTGGAAGCATGAACATCACTTTAAACATGCTAATTTTAGCTCTAACACTGATGATCCACCTACAAATGTGAACTGACGTTCAAAAATAAAACATTTGAAAACGGACCGTTTTCCACATTTCTGAAGCATGACGTAATGGGGGGTGTTATCTCTTTTGTCGAAAATCAGCTGTTTTTGCTTGAACATTAAATGCCTCCAAATAGCATTTAATTCACTTCCCGGGGTGAAGAAACCCTTTTTGAGAACTCAGAGTGAGTAAATTGGCCATTTTCATGCACTTTTAACCATTCCATAAATCTTGTGTTTAGGGCCCGTGGAAGCATGAAAATCACTTTAAACACGCTAATTTTAGCTCTAACACTGATGATCCACCTACAAATGTGAACTGACGTTCAAAAATAAAACATTTGAAAACGGACCATTTTCCACATTTTTGAAGCATGACGTAATGGGGGGGTGTTATCTCTTTTGTCGAAAATCAGCTGTTTTTGCTCGAACATTAAATGCCTCCAAATGGTATTTAATTACCTTCCCGGGGTGAAGAAACGCTTTTTGAGAACTCAGAGTGAGTAAATTGGCCATTTTCATGCACTTTTAACCATTCCATAAATCTTGTGTTTAGGGCCCCTGGAAGCATGAAAATCACTTTAAACATGCTAATTTTAGCTCTAACACTGATGATCCACCTACAAATGTGAACTGACGTTCAAAAATAAAACATTTGAAAACGGACCATTTTACACATTTCTGAAGCATGACGTAATGGGGGGGTGTTATCTCTTTTGTCGAAAATCAGCTGTTTTTGCTTGAACATTAAATGCCTCCAAATGGTATTTAATTCACTTCCCGAGCCCCTGGAAGCATGAAAATCACTTTAAACATGCTAATTTTAGCTCTAACACTGATGATCCACCTACAAATGTGAACTGACGTTCAAAAATAAAACATTTGAAAACGGACCATTTTCCACATTTCTGAAGCATGACGTAATGGGGGGGTGTTATCTCTTTTGTCGAAAATCAGCCGTTTTTGCTTGAACAGTAAATGCCTCCAAATGGTATTTAATTAACTTCCCGGGGTGAAGAAACCCTTTTTGAGAACTCAGAGTGAGTAAATTGGCCATTTTCATGCACTTTTAACCATTCCATAAATCTTGTGTTTAGGGCCCCTGGAAGCATGAAAATCACTTTAAACATGCTAATTTTAGCTCTAACACTGATGATCCACCTACAAATGTGAACTGACGTTCAAAAATAAAACATTTGAAAACGGACCATTTTCCACATTTCTGCAGCATGACGTAATGGGGGGGTGTTATCTCTTTTGTCGAAAATCAGCCGTTTTTGCTTGAACATTAAATGCCTCCAACTGGTATTTAATTCACTTCCCGAGCCCCTGGAAGCATGAAAATCACTTTAAACATGCTAATTTTAGCTCTAACACTGATGATCCACCTACAAATGTGAACTGACGTTCAAAAATAAAACATTTGAAAACGGACCATTTTCCACATTTCTGAAGCATGACGTAATGGGGGGGTGTTATCTCTTTTGTCGAAAATCAGCTGTTTTTGCTCGAACATTAAATGCCTCCAAATGGTATTTAATTAACTTCCCGGGGTGAAGAAACCCTTTTTGAGAACTCAGAGTGAGTAAATTGGCCATTTTCATGCACTTTTAACCATTCCATAAATCTTGTGTTTAGGGCCCCTGGAAGCATGAAAATCACTTTAAACATGCTAATTTTAGCTCTAACACTGATGATCCACCTACAAATGTGAACTGACGTTCAAAAATAAAACATTTGAAAACGGACCATTTTCCACATTTCTGAAGCATGACGTAATGGGGGGGTGTTATCTCTTTTGTCGAAAATCAGCCGTTTTTGCTTGAACATTAAATGCCTCCAAATGGTATTTAATTCACTCCCCGAGCCCCTGGAAGCATGAAAATCACTTTAAACATGCTAATTTTAGCTCTAACACTGATGATCCACCTACAAATGTGAACTGACGTTCAAAAATAAAACATTTGAAAACGGACCATTTTCCACATTTTTGAAGCATGACGTAATGGGGGGGTGTTATCTCTTTTGTCGAAAATCAGCCGTTTTTGCTCGAACATTAAATGCCTCCAAATGGTATTTAATTCACTTCCCGGGGTGAAGAAACCCTTTTTGAGAACTCAGAGTGAGTAAATTGGCCATTTTCATGCACTTTTAACCATTCCATAAATCTTGTGTTTAGGGCCCCTGGAAGCATGAAAATCACTTTAAACATGCTAATTTTAGCTCTAACACTGATGATCCACCTACAAATGTGAACTGACGTTCAAAAATAAAACATTTGAAAACGGACCATTTTCCACATTTCTGAAGCATGACGTAATGGGGGGGTGTTATCTCTTTTGTCGAAAATCAGCCGTTTTTGCTTGAACATTAAATGCCTCCAAATGGTATTTAATTCACTTCCCGAGCCCCTGGAAGCATGAAAATCACTTTAAACATGCTAATTTTAGCTCTAACACTGATGATCCGCCTACAAATGTGAACTGACGTTCAAAAATAAAACATTTGAAAACGGACCATTTTCTACATTTTTGAAGCATGACGTAATGGGGGGGTGTTATCTCTTTTGTCGAAAATCAGCTGTTTTTGCTCGAACATTAAATGCCTCCAAATGGTATTTAATTACCTTCCCGGGGTGAAGAAACGCTTTTTGAGAACTCAGAGTGAGTAAATTGGCCATTTTCATGCACTTTTAACCATTCCATAAATCTTGTGTTTAGGGCCCCTGGAAGCATGAAAATCACTTTAAACATGCTAATTTTAGCTCTAACACTGATGATCCACCTACAAATGTGAACTGACGTTCAAAAATAAAACATTTGAAAACGGACCATTTTACACATTTCTGAAGCATGCCGTAATGGGGGGGTGTTATCTCTTTTGTCGAAAATCAGCTGTTTTTGCTTGAACATTAAATGCCTCCAAATGGTATTTAATTCACTTCCCGAGCCCCTGGAAGCATGAAAATCACTTTAAACATGCTAATTTTAGCTCTAACACTGATTATCCACCTACAAATGAGAACTGACGTTCAAAAATAAAACATTTGAAAACGGACCATTTTCCACATTTCTGAAGCATGTTGTAATGGGGGGGTGTTATCTCTTTTGTCGAAAATCAGCCGTTTTTGCTCGAACAGTAAATGCCTCCAAATGGTATTTAATTAACTTCCCGGGGGTGAAGAAACCCTTTTTGAGAACTCAGAGTGAGTAAATTGGCCATTTTCATGCACTTTTAACCATTCCATAAATCTTGTGTTTAGGGCCCCTGGAAGCATGAAAATCACTTTAAACATGCTAATTTTAGCTCTAACACTGATGATCCACCTACAAATGTGAACTGACGTTCAAAAATAAAACATTTGAAAACGGACCATTTTCCACATTTCTGAAGCATGACGTAATGGGGGGGTGTTATCTCTTTTGTCGAAAATCAGCCGTTTTTGCTTGAACATTAAATGCCTCCAAATGGTATTTAATTCACATCCCGAGCCCCTGGAAGCATGAAAATCACTTTAAACATGCTAATTTTAGCTCTAACACTTATGGCCGAGATACCCGCCACCCCCTCTCAACACAATCCCCAAAAGGAGTGAAACCGGAAACAGTTCTTGAAGTTTTTTGGAAGTGGGATGGAGTGACCATCCCGGCCGTATTTATTAAAACAAAATTAAAACATTAAACGTTTCATGTTATGTACAATTTCATTACCATATTGCGATGTTTGGCTAACCTTAACAGATTCTCTAATACAGAGGTTCTCCTAGCCGAACTAGCAACCTACAAAACATTTCTTGACATATTGAAATTGTACAACCTAACGTTTAAGGGCCAACGGCAAGGTCATAACCGGTGTCAAGATCCCTAACCGGACTTACCCCTCCCACTTGGGATGGGCGACAGCACGGAGGCGTACCTCAAGTGCAACTACTACCAATTTCCCTTGACTTGACGGGGGCACCTAAAACTCGACGCCAGTTAAAGGTCGTTCGAATACTCGTGTGAGGTATCTAGAAGGTATCGTGGCCCTTATCCCAACCCCACACAACTTACCGCATCTGCCGTCGCAGATGTCACTGGCCCCGGGAAATTCCCCAGGAGGGGGCTGTAACCCCTCCTACAAAGGAAGGGGCCTTGACCGCCTTTCCTTTACTTCCGGCGACCCATCCTTAGAAGGGACCGCCTCCCCATTGAGGGGCCAATGGCCACCTCTCCCGAGCGCTCCCATCCGTGTTGGGTGACGCCCACTCATAGGGATCTACTAATTAGTGCTCACAGATCATGACCTTACCGCCTACCAAAATAAATACGACAGTGCAAATTAACCTAAGAATACATTGGCCACTATGACCGAAAGAGCATACATCAAAATTCGACACTAAACTGAATATCTTTAATGGCAAACATACTCAAAACGAACATTCTTTATTAACTCAAAATCAACATGGCACTACAACCTGGAAACGAAAACAAAACAAAATTAATCAACTTTATTATACACAACTGGCTGTCTTCAGGGGCTGGTGGGTGGGTCAAAATTGGCTCTTCGTTCTGTCCCGAGCTCACGTGCAGCGAGGAGGTGCAGCTTCAGAGCACAAGAACAAGAGGATGTCTTCTGGTCTTGCGTCCCTTTTTATCCGTCTTCAGGGCGGGCGTATACCCGCCCCTGCCTGCCCCTGAGGGCGTGGCTGGCTGCGTCGGTGTCTAGGCCAGCCCACTCTAGGGCGGGAACGAGCGCGCCCCAGCTACGCCGCTTCGGGCATACCAGCTGAGACGCGCCTCCCGCCCAAAATGGCTTCCCGGGGGGATCGAGGCACTCGGCCATAAGTTCGGGGGGACCGATTCGGTCGCCCCTTTCCATATGGCCGAGATACCCGCCACCCCCTCTCAACACAATCCCCAAAAGGAGTGAAACCGGAAACAGTTCTTGAAGTTTTTTGGAAGTGGGATGGAGTGACCATCCCGGCCGTATTTATTAAAACAAAATTAAAACATTAAACGTTTCATGTTATGTACAATTTCATTACCATATTGCGATGTTTGGCTAACCTTAACAGATTCTCTAATACAGAGGTTCTCCTAGCCGAACTAGCAACCTACAAAACATTTCTTGACATATTGAAATTGTACAACCTAACGTTTAAGGGCCAACGGCAAGGTCATAACCGGTGTCAAGATCCCTAACCGGACTTACCCCTCCCACTTGGGATGGGCGACAGCACGGAGGCGTACCTCAAGTGCAACTACTACCAATTTCCCTTGACTTGACGGGGGCACCTAAAACTCGACGCCAGTTAAAGGTCGTTCGAATACTCGTGTGAGGTATCTAGAAGGTATCGTGGCCCTTATCCCAACCCCACACAACTTACCGCATCTGCCGTCGCAGATGTCACTGGCCCCGGGAAATTCCCCAGGAGGGGGCTGTAACCCCTCCTACAAAGGAAGGGGCCTTGACCGCCTTTCCTTTACTTCCGGCGACCCATCCTTAGAAGGGACCGCCTCCCCATTGAGGGGCCAATGGCCACCTCTCCCGAGCGCTCCCATCCGTGTTGGGTGACGCCCACTCATAGGGATCTACTAATTAGTGCTCACCGATCATGACCTTACCGCCACAGGCCCGGATAGTTGACCGGCTATCCGGGCCCCCCACCAAAACTCCTAGCTAAAGGTCATGTTCCAACGTTTTTAACCATGCTAAGAAGTCTCCTATGAGTAACTCATTTCCCACCCGAGACAAATGCACACCATCCCCCATATACATACTGTCATCATTAATACAACCGTGCGAGATAGAATGCAATGTCCTGGAACGGAACAACCTACTCATTTTGTTATTAAGTTTCCTAACAGAATGGTTCAAAGCAGGGATCGAAATAGCCCCCCGCCACACTTTTCGTGGGATCATATGAGACCACGCAATTATGCACCCCGGAACTTTCCTCGCCAACCAACTTACGGTGGAAAGCATTGCCTCCAGGAGAAGTCGTCTACCGGTGGTGACCAAATCATTGCCCTCTAAATGTACTATGACTATAGACGGCGGTGACCTCATCCGCCCTAACAAACCCTCAAAGTAAGCCTGAAACTGGTCAATACAGAGACCGCCCCTTCCGTAGAAGGACATCCTGTACCCGTATTCCCCAGCTACGTGAATCATGTCACCTGCTTTGAATACGTCTGCGGCACGCCTCACGTATGAGTGGCCCACGACCCACACCTCCTTTCTCACAGCCGGTGATGTCTGACCGCTGGCCCGGTGTTGGGTCGACTGCATAGTCCGCCCCGCCTCGAAGGCTTGCGTAACTGAAAACCAAACAAAAGACAAGAAGCGTGAGTACATTGTTACAGCTTCACAACATGTGCAACCGCACATACCTCTTATAACAATTGGAGGACCAACGCCCCACTCGTTTTACTTGTTCCACATTAAGACCCCTGGCTGCAGCTTCAGTGGCAGCCCCTATCCGAAAGGAATGGGTCCCAAACTCACCCGGGTCCAAGCCTGCTGCGGTAATTGACATCGCGAGCACCCGCTGAAACTGAAACTTTGTCAGTGGGGTGGCGTCCGCGTGTCTCAACATTGTCCCCCCCCATGATGCCACCCTTCGTGCTAGGTAATCCTCTAAACACCTCACCGGACACATGGAAGACCCTGGAATCCTGCGAATGACTATGCAGTCTCCCACCCCACTTTGATCGGTTTTTGACTTGACAAAGGATACCGTCATAGTCTCACCCCTGATCTGAACGTGTTCCCGGCACAAACCCCCCGCCACATCCCGCTTGCTCCTTGCCACCAGCTCACTTATCCTCATAGCCCCGTGAAATGCAAGCGTAAAAGCGGCTCGGAACAAACAGGCCTCGAACTGAGACGAGCATATGTCGGGGAGTGTGGCCAGCAACTGGGACAACCTATCCAGACCTATCGGGCGCCTCTCATCTACTCTGCGACCCTCAAGGCGTTGCCACCCACGCAGCGCTTTCTGTACAGCAAAAGACGCTGTCGGGTCCTGGATATTATGAGCCCTGGCAACAAAGGAGATGGCAGCACGATGCCTCTGGGCTGTAGCCACCGACTTCCCAGCCTTACGCAAGGACATCAGAAAATGTACTACCCAATCCTCATGCCCCCAAAGTCCCCCTCTCTCAGTCCCCAAAAAGGCCAAATAAGCCCGAAACGCCCCTTCGTATGCCTTCCTCGTCCTTGGTGCTAGACTCTCTCCCACGAGGTAACGAAGTTCGGGGCACCGAGAGACCAGAGAGCTTCGGGAAAGGGTGCTGGCTCGGGGTCCGCTGAGGGAAGGAAACCCGAGAAAGCCTGCATTTGAAAACGAGACAGTGCATCAGCAGCCTGATTCATCACCCCCGGGACATGTTTTGCTCTGAATACCACGTTCAGTTGCATACACAGTAAGACAATTTCTTTAAGCAGCCTCAAAATCATTTTACAACGTGCTGCCTGACTATTGATGCATTCTACAACGGTCATATTGTCAGACCAAAATATGACAGAATGATTTTTGAATCCATCGGGCCAGGATCTGAGGGCCACCAAAATAGGAAACAGCTCAAGGAAAGCAATATTACTCGTCAGCCCCTCATCGTGCCACCATGTTGGCCACTTTTGTGCCGACCATTTTGTGCCGAAGATGGCGCCGAAACCCATGCTTCCCGCTGAATCCGTCCATAGACCAAGCTCTTCAGAGGACAAGGCCGGTTTGTTCCAGACGACTCGACCATTGAAATCCGCCAAAAATGCTAACCAAATACGCATGTCTTGGCGGACCTCGGCCGATAACCTCGTGCGATGGTGACCCTCCTTTAGGCCGACCATCGCCTGTGCAATCGAACGGGAGAAGGGGCGGGCCATCGGGATCACCCTTAAGGCAAAATTCAACTTCCCCACCAATTGCTGCAATTGATGCAGCGTAACTTTAGATGCAGTGATACACATTTGCAGGGCTGTCTTGAATTTCGATACTTTGGAAGCTGGTAAACAAAAACAACCCTCACTAGAGTCCAACTCGATCCCGAGGAACTCGAGGCAAGTCGTGGGACCCACAGTTTTACCTGGTGCCAACGGCACGCCAAATTGATTCATTAAAACACAAAATTCAGTCAAGGCCCGGGCACATTCATCATCCCCAGCGGCCCCAAGGAACAGAAAGTCATCGAGGTAATGCATCACATTCCGAAAACCTGTTTTCTTCGTGTAAACCCATTGCAGAAAACTACTGAATTTCTCGAAATAAGCACAAGATATCGAGCACCCCATCGGCATACACCTGTCCATGTAATACAAACCTTGAAACATGAATCCCAACAAACGTTGGTCATCCGGGTATACCGGGAGCAAACGGAACGCTGACTCGATATCTGATTTCGCCATCAGCGTCCCGGGCCCCAGGCGATTCAAAATGGCTACGGCCTCATCGAATGATGCGTACCGCACCGAACACATTTCTGGATTAATTGCATCGTTTACAGAAAGGCCATGAGGGGCTGATAAATTGTGAATCAATCGAAACTCACCCGGGTCCTTCTTGGGGACCACCCCTAAAGGAGAACAAACAAAGTTCGGCACCGGGGGGACAGGAAACGGGCCGGCAACCCGACCTCGGGTAACCTCTTTCCGGATCTTATCCTGTACTACAGTAGTATGCTGCAAGACGGAAAGTTGATTTTTGCACGTCCCGACACCCTGAAAGTTACCCACCGGGATGCGGAAACCATATGAAAAACCGTTTCGTAGCACCCCAGCAGAAGTACGATCTGGGTATTCGCTGAGCCAGGGAATCATCGCCAGGGTATCAATCGGGGTTGGTAAAGGCGCCCCTCGGACTATATTAGACCTGTTTAGCGCCTCCTCTACCCCCATTTTCACCCGATTTGGCTCTGCACGAGGACTCAGGATGGGGTGCCCCACAACCACTACATTCGTGTTTGAACTTACAAGATCCCGGGGGCCTAGTACATTTGCTTCTGTTGAAATTGAAACAGAACCCCCTCTTCCCTGTATTGCCGGCGGGTCTCGGGTAATCGTCTGTACCCGTACCCGACCGAAAGGGTGTCCCCCCATTTTGGCGGGAGGACTCACTAACAGCACTCCCCACCAATGGCACTTTCAACATTCCCGACTCTTTCATCTTATTCCATGTTAAAGAATCGTAACAGTCCCAGGTTAAACTTTTGTTATGCTCCATCGCTTTCCTGAAAAGGTTGTCATAACAGAACCATTGGTTACCTTGGTGTGATGTCGAGTACCCCATAATTCGTGACTGATATACTGGAAATTCAGGGAGCAAATCAGGCCTACGTTCCCCCAAAATTGCCGTGAAAATTCCCCAAGCATTACCCCAGTTACCAATATTTTCATTCACTTTAAAGGCGGCCATTTTTGCGCGCCAAACACTCGGATGCATCAGATCCTTTTGACCCTTAACAGTTTCGACCTCATAGTGATCAACGAGCAGGGAGAAAATGTTAACGTATTCCCCCGCCCAAATCTTTTCCTTTATTGGCAAAGGAACATGTTGCCCCAATTTTTCTCTACGAGAGGGTGTTGACTCATCCCTTGCAATCGGCAATGGCCGCTTACCTGCACCGGACGCTGCTTCCGTCCCTCGTGGCTTATCTATCGCCGCATCCGGCGCGGGCACCTTGGCTGTATCACGTTTCTCGCGCAACTGCTTTATGAGTGCTTGCGCTTCGGTAGCCATGGCGCCCCCATTACCGTCCCCCAACCATGCTGCTAACTGTGCCGCCAACTCGGGAGGCATATCTTCGGCAGACGTCGGGGTGACTACCACGGGAATCGGATTCCCCTCATCCGGTACCGGGGCCGGTACCGGGGCTGGCGCCTCGAGCGGGGAACAGGGAACCGGGACGTCTCCCCCGACCGGCCCCCTTCTCGGCCTCTTTGGCTTCCCTCCGGCCGGTGGACGCCCCGATCCCTCCTCGCCGTCTCGCTCCGCCAACCGCTTCTTAATTTCGGACATGTCCTTCATGAGTGCCCGAACCAACTGGTCAGTCGACATTCTCTTCGCTCCTTTCTTGGGCATCTTTTCGACGAAGTATCTAAAAGACAAAGAGAGAGATTAAAACGCTCAAAATTGGCTCTTCGTTCTGTCCCGAGCTCACGTGCAGCGAGGAGGTGCAGCTTCAGAGCACAAGAACAAGAGGATGTCTTCTGGTCTTCCGTCCCTTTTTATCCGTCTTCAGGGCGGGCGTATACCCGCCCCTGCCTGCCCCTGAGGGCGTGGCTGGCTGCGTCGGTGTCTAGGCCAGCCCACTCTAGGGCGGGAACGAGCGCGCCCCAGCTACGCCGCTTCGGGCATACCAGCTGAGACGCGCCTCCCGCCCAAAATGGCTTCCCGGGGGGATCGAGGCACTCGGCCATAAGTTCGGGGGGACCGATTCGGTCGCCCCTTTCCAGATGATCCACCTACAAATGTGAACTGACGTTCAAAAATAAAACATTTGAAAACGGACCATTTTCCACATTTCTGAAGCATGACGTAATGGGGGGGTGTTATCTCTTTTGTCGAAAATCAGCCGTTTTTGCTTGAACATTAAATGCCTCCAAATGGTATTTAATTCACTTCCCGAGCCCCTGGAAGCATGAAAATCACTTTAAACATGCTAATTTTAGCTCTAACACTGATGATCCACCTACAAATGTGAACTGACGTTCAAAAATAAAACATTTGAAAACGGACCATTTTCCACATTTCTGAAGCATGACGTAATGGGGGGGGGTGTTATCTCTTTTGTCGAAAATCAGCTGTTTTTGCTTGAACATTAAATGCCTCCAAATAGCATTTAATTCACTTCCCGGGGTGAAGAAACCCTTTTTGAGAACTCAGAGTGAGTAAATTGGCCATTTTCATACACTTTTAACCATTCCATAAATCTTGTGTTTAGGGCCCGTGAAAGCATGAAAATCACTTTAAACACGCTAATTTTAGCTCTAACACTGATGATCCACCTACAAATGTGAACTGACGTTCAAAAATAAAACATTTGAAAACGGACCATTTTCCATATTTCTGAAGCATGACGTAATGGGGGGGTGTTATCTCTTTTGTCGAAAATCAGCCGTTTTTGCTCGAACATTAAATGCCTCCAAATGGTATTTAATTCACTTCCCGGGGTGAAGAAACCCTTTTTGAGAACTCAGAGTGAGTAAATTGGCCATTTTCATGCACTTTTAACCATTCCATAAATCTTGTGTTTAGGGCCCCTGGAAGCATGAAAATCACTTTAAACATGCTAATTTTAGCTCTAACAGTGATGATCCACTTACAAATGTGAACTGACGTTCAAAAATAAAACATTTGAAAATGGACCATTTTCCACATTTCTGAAGCATGACGTAATGGGGGGGTGTTATCTCTTTTGTCGAAAATCAGCCGTTTTTGCTTGAACATTAAATGCCTCCAAATGGTATTTAATTCACTTCCCGAGCCCCTGGAAGCATGAAAATCACTTTAAACATGCTAATTTTAGCTCTAACACTGATGATCCACCTACAAATGTGAACTGATGTTCAAAAATAAAACATTTGAAAACGGACCATTTTCCACATTTTTGAAGCATGACGTAATGGGGGGGTGTTATCTCTTTTGTCGAAAATCAGCTGTTTTTGCTCGAACATTAAATGCCTCCAAATGGTATTTAATTACCTTCCCGGGGTGAAGAAACGCTTTTTGAGAACTCAGACTGAGTAAATTGGCCGTTTTCATGCACTTTTAACCATTCCATAAATCTTGTGTTTAGGGCCCCTGGAAGCAGGAAAATCACTTTAAACATGCTAATTTTAGCTCTAACACTGATGATCCACCTACAAATGTGAACTGACGTTCAAAAATAAAACATTTGAAAACGGACCATTTTACACATTTCTGAAGCATGACGTAATGGGGGGGTGTTATCTCTTTTGTCGAAAATCAGCTGTTTTTGCTTGAACATTAAATGCCTCCAAATGGTATTTAATTCACTTCCCGAGCCCCTGGAAGCATGAAAATCACTTTAAACATGCTAATTTTAGCTCTAACACTGATGATCCACCTACAAATGTGAAGTGACGTTCAAAAATAAAACATTTGAAAACGGACCATTTTCCACATTTCTGAAGCATGACGTAATGGGGGGGTGTTATCTCTTTTGTCGAAAATCAGCCGTTTTTGCTCAAACAGTAAATGCCTCCAGATGGTATTTAATTAACTTCCCGGGGGTGAAGAAACCCTTTTTGAGAACTCAGAGTGAGTAAATTGGCCATTTTCATGCACTTTTAACCATTCCATAAATCTTGTGTTTAGGGCCCCTGGAAGCATGAAAATCACTTTAAACATGCTAATTTTAGCTCTAACACTGATGATCCACCTACAAATGTGAACTGACGTTCAAAAATGAAACATTTGAAAACGGACCATTTTCCACATTTCTGAAGCATGACGTAATGGGGGGTGTTATCTCTTTTGTCGAAAATCAGCCATTTTTGCTTGAACATTAAATGCCTCCAAATGGTATTTAATTCACTTCCCGAGCCCCTGGAAGCATGAAAATCACTTTAAACATGCTATTTTTAGCTCTAACACTGATGATCCACCTACAAATGTGAACTGACGTTCAAAAATAAAACATTTGAAAACGGACCATTTTCCACATTTTTGAAGCATGACGTAATGGGGGGGTGTTATCTCTTTTGTCGAAAATCAGCTGTTTTTGCTCGAACATTAAATGCCTCCAAATGGCATTTAATTACCTTCCCGGGGTGAAGAAATGCTTTTTGAGAACTCAGAGTGAGTATATTGGCCATTTTCATGCACTTTTAACCATTCCATAAATCTTGTGTTTAGGGCCCCTGGAAGCATGAAAATCACTTTAAACATGCTAATTTTAGCTCTAACACTGATGATCCACCTACAAATGTGAACTGACGTTCAAAAATAAAACATTTGAAAACGGACCATTTTACACATTTCTGAAGCATGACGTAATGGGGGGGTGTTATCTCTTTTGTCGAAAATCAGCCGTTTTTGCTTGAACATTAAATGCCTCCAAATGGTATTTAATTCACTTCCCGAGCCCCTGGAAGCATGAAAATCACTTTAAACATGCTAATTTTAGCTCTAACACTGATGATCCACCTACAAATGTGAACTGACGTTCAAAAATAAAACATTTGAAAACGGACCATTTTCCACATTTTTTAAGCATGACGTAATGGGGGGGTGTTATCTCTTTTGTCGAAAATCAGCTGTTTTTGCTCGAACATTAAATACCTCCAAATGGTATTTAATTACCTTCCCGGGGTGAAGAAACGCTTTTTGAGAACTCAGAGTGAGTAAATTGGCCATTTTCATGCACTTTTAACCATTCCATAAATCTTGTGTTTAGGGCCCCTGGAAGCATGAAAATCACTTTAAACATGCTAATTTTAGCTCTAACACTGATGATCCACCTACAAATGTGAACTGACGTTCAAAAATAAAACATTTGAAAACGGACCATTTTCCACATTTCTGAAGCATGACGTAATGGGGGGGTGTTATCTCTTTTGTCGAAAATCAGCCGTTTTTGCTTGAACATTAAATGCCTCCAAATGGTATTTAATTCACTTCCCGAGCCCCTGGAAGCATGAAAATCACTTTAAACATGCTAATTTTAGCTCTAACACTGATGATCCACCTACAAATGTGAACTGACGTTCAAAAATAAAACATTTGAAAACGGACCATTTTCCACATTTCTGAAGCATGACGTAATGGGGGGGTGTTATCTCTTTTGTCGAAAATCAGCCGTTTTTGCTCGAACATTAAATGCCTTCAAATGGTATTTAATTCACTTCCCGGGGTGAAGAAACCCTTTTTGAGAACTCAGAGTGAGTAAATTGGCCATTTTCATGCACTTTTAACCATTCCATAAATCTTGTGTTTAGGGCCCCTGGAAGCATGAAAATCACTTTAAACATGCTAATTTTAGCTCTAACACTGATGATCCACCTACAAATGTGAACTGACGTTCAAAAATAAAACATTTGAAAACGGACCATTTTACACATTTCTGAAGCATGACGTAATGGGGGGGTGTTATCTCTTTTGTCGAAAATCAGCCGTTTTTGCTTGAACATTAAATGCCTCCAAATGGTATTTAATTCACTTCCCGAGCCCCTGGAAGCATGAAAATCACTTTAAACATGCTAATTTTAGCTCTAACACTGATGATCCACCTACAAATGTGAACTGACGTTCAAAAATAAAACATTTGAAAACGGACCATTTTCCACATTTTTGAAGCATGACGTAATGGGGGGGTGTTATCTCTTTTGTCGAAAATCAGCTGTTTTTGCTCGAACATTATATGCCTCCAAATGGTATTTAATTACCTTCCCGGGGTGAAGAAACGCTTTTTGAGAACTCAGAGTGAGTAAATTGGCCATTTTCATGCACTTTTAACCATTCCATAAATCTTGTGTTTAGGGCCCCTGGAAGCAAATCACTTTAAACATGCTAATTTTAGCTCTAACACTGATGATCCACCTACAAATGTGAACTGACGTTAAAAAATAAAACATTTGAAAACGGACCATTTTACACATTTCTGAAGCATGACGTAATGGGGGGTGTTATCTCTTTTGTCGAAAATCAGCTGTTTTTGCTTGAACATTAAATGCCTCCAAATGGTATTTAATTCACTTCCCGAGCCCCTGGAAGCATGAAAATCACTTTAAACATGCTAATTTTAGCTCTAACACTGATGATCCACCTACAAATGTGAACTGACGTTCAAAAATAAAACATTTGAAAACGGACCATTTTCCACATTTCTGAAGCATGACGTAATGGGGGGGTGTTATCTCTTTTGTCGAAAATCAGCCGTTTTTGGTTGAACATTAAATGCCTCCAAATGGTATTTAATTCACTTCCCGAGCCCCTGGAAGCATGAAAATCACTTTAAACATGCTAATTTTAGCTCTAACACTGATGATCCACCTACAAATGTGAACTGACGTTCAAAAATAAAACATTTGAAAACGGACTATTTTCCACATTTTTGAAGCATGACGTAATGGGGGGGTGTTATCTCTTTTGTCGAAAATCAGCCGTTTTTGCTCGAACAGTAAATGCCTCCAAATGGTATTTAATTAACTTCCCGGGGGTGAAGAAACCCTTTTTGAGAACTCAGAGTGAGTAAATTGGCCATTTTTGGTCTTCAGGCGGTGGCAGAGCCTGGGGCACGCTTGAGGTCCCCCTGCAGGGAGAGCTACTTCCCTGAGAGCTGCGTTTTTTACCTGATGCTAATAGCGCCGCTCGGCGACAATTTTAAAAAAAATTATTTTTAAATCCTTTTTCTTTGTAAAATTGCCTGATTTGATGCACTAACCCCTTTTGTTATCCAGGGCCCCGGCGCTTCCGTACTCCTCACGGTCTTCCCCTTGCTGACACTCACCGGCCCCGGTGCCGAGAGAGTAGAGGGCGGCCGCCATCTTGGGAGGGGGAGTTCCACGAGCCTGGCCGGAGTTAGCGGTCCAGTGCTCGGGTGGGACAGGGCACATAAGGCAATGTGCTTCCGGGAGCGCAGCGGACGGGCGCAGCGGGCGCGCCGGCGGCGCGCCGAAGGCGCGCCAAAGGAAAGCCCGTCTGTGCCCGTCCGTGACCGCACGGGACCCGGGGCCTGCCACTATGCCCGCCCATCCATTGGATATTCATCTAGGTACCTCTCATCCCTGTGTAAAATCTACCCCATTGACACTGTTACCGCCTCTCACATTTCGGCCCTTGGTATTGCTCGCACCTCCCCGACACTAGAGGTATCCAACCCCTCACCCCCATTCCCTAGCAGTCCCACGCACCCAGGCACCTCCGACACCCTGCTAAATACTAGGTCAGCAGTCGCACACCAGCAGGAGATTTTCAACCTCCTCGATACGGACACCCCCGACATATTATGTCTAACTGAGACATGGTATCGTCTTGACTCCCAACCGAGTGTCCTGGCGGCACTTCCTCCCTCGTACTCCATCTTACGAGCTGACCAACCAGAGGGTAAAACCGGCGGTGGGGTTGCCTTAATTTTCCGCAATAACCTTAGGTTTCAAACACTAGCATCCCCCTCCCTATCCACAACGGACTGCCTGATCGCACGCTCTACTGTACCTAAGTCCCCTGTGACCTGCGTGCTGGTATATCGACCCCCACATACCCCCTCCCAGTTCATCCCTGCTTTTTTGGAATTATTAGCCCCGCTTGTAGTCAACAATGCTTCTGTTATCGTGCTCGGAGATTTTAATTTCTGGCCCAATGACCCCTCAGAAGACCCTACATCCAAGGACTTCACCTCTTCATTACTAAGCTTGAACTTTGTCCAGCACGTCCGCTCCCCAACGCATGTCCGGGGCCATATATTAGACCAAATATGGACTCTCAACCTTCCCACTACCAACTTGTCTATCGCTCCTTGCGCGTGGTCTGATCATCACCAATTATCCTTTTCCTTGGATCTCCACGCACAAAATGTCCCAAGTGGCTCTAAGACCCTGTGGGTTCGTAGCTGGAATCGTGTGGATACCCCTGCTTTTTGTGAGTCCTTAGCTGCCACCTGTCCAGACTTTAACGACATTCCCCCTGAACAACAGCTGGCCACTCTGGACAACTGGATATCCCCCTCCGGGATAATAAGGCCCCTTTAAAAAAGATTACTATAAATCACCACCACCATGCTAACAAGTGGTTCACTCCTGCCCTTAAAACACTCAAGCTAACTGTTCGTCAGGCTGAACGGGCTTGGAGGTTGAAATACTGTCCTACTAGCAAAAGTTATTATACCACCCTGCTAGCAGAATATAAAAAAGCCATTCTAGCAGCTAAGAAGGACTACTTTTCCCAACGCATTTTGACTGCTGAATGCCAGTCACGTGAAATTTTTGCTACAGTACACGAGTTAGCCCTATCAGACAGGCCTTCACCTACGATTACACCCTCCCAGACACTGTGCAACTCTCTAAATGATTTTTTTATTGACAAAGTTGCGCAAATAAAAGCTCGTATTCCCCCTCCATCTAACTCTTCATTAGACTGCTCCCCGCCACAGAACACCCAGCGCCTGACTTCCATCCCGGTGCTAACCAGCGAGTCCCTTTCTCCGCTCCTTAAGCGTGTAAAATCTGGATCTCCCTCTGACACGTGTCCAGCCCGTATTCTGGCCCAGGTGTTCTTGGCTTGTCCTGTCCCCGCTCTCACTGTTCTAAATAATACCTTCTCTTCAGGTCTAGTTCCCACCGCATTTAAATCGGCCACCATCATCCCTATTTTAAAAAAGCCGGGGGCTGACCCTGCCTCCCTAGCCAATTACCGCCCCATATCCTTGCTTCCCTACTTAGGCAAGATAGCGGAGACGCATGTATCTCAAATTCTGAGTACTTTCATTGAGGACAGTAACTATCTGGCCCCATGTCAAGCTGGCTTCCGACCTCGACATTCTACCGAGAAGGTGGTGATTTCGGTCATGGACCAACTTAGGGAAGGACTCGACGCTAACGCCCCCAAGATCCTGGTCCTTTTGGACCTATCTGCCGCCTTTGACACCGTGGACCATAACATCTTGTTGTCACGGGTCAGGGCGGCGGGGATTGGGGGGCTTGCACTCGCCTGGGTCGAGTCCTTCCTGCAGGACCGTAATCAGACAGTCCATCTCGGCACCTTCTCGGCCTCCCCACTCACTGTCAACTGTGGTGTACCTCAGGGTTCTGCTCTTTCCCCTCTACTTTTTAACCTCTACATCTTCCCGCTGGTTTATGCTTTACAGAATATGGAGGTCACTGTATATAATTATGCAGATGATCTCCAACTCATTTTTGACCTTTCCTCCCCTTCAGGGGTTGGCAGTTTCCAGTCCATCATGCTATTTATCCGAGACTGGATGAACATCAACCAGTTAAAACTCAATCCGGATAAAACTGAACTTGTGGCGACGGGCGGTGCTGTCAATCCCTGGTCCTCTTCTTTTTGGCCCTCCTCACTTGGTCCCCCCCCCCCTTCCTTCCCGTTCAGTTAAAACTCTTGGGATCACGCTTAACAACCAATTAACCCTCCATTCACACATTAATTCGGTGGTCTCTTCTTGCTTCTTCACACTTCGAGTTATTCGGAAAATTGCCAGATTCTTTTCCACCCCTGCCCTAAAGCTAATCCTGATGGCCATGGTCCTGTCAAAGATGGACTACGGTAATATCATTTATAATGGAGCCCCTGCATATGCCTTGCAGCGCCTACAGCTAGTACAAAACCAGGCTGCCCGCCTGGTTTTTGGCCTGTCTAAGTCCCATCATTCGACCCCTCTACTCAAGAGCTTACACTGGCTCCCGATAAAAGAGCGAGCTAAGTTCAAGCTAGGGTGCTTGACTTTTCAAGCAAGGGCGGGCACAGCCCCGGCCTTCATTAATTCGGCAATTTCTGCCTATGTTCCTTCTAGGCACCTTCGTTCCTCCAGCCTAGCTCTACTAACTACGCCCCGGTTTAAAAAGAAGCGGGCAGGGGGGCAGAAGTTTGCCGTACTTGCTCCCACCTTCTGGAATGACCTCCCCCTATCTTTAAGACTCTCTCCCTCTTATTTGGAGTTTCGGAGGTCACTAAAAACATTATTATTCCAGCAGGCTTTTTGCACCTAGCTCTCTAATCCTCATTAGCTCTTTTATCTCACTCTGTTAGGGACCTCATCAGCGCCATGAAACTGACTCAGTGTACGCGCGCTTTATAAGTTCTTTTAAATTCAAATTCAAAATTCAAATTTCATGCACTTTTAACCATTCCATAAATCTTGTGTTTAGGGCCCCTGGAAGCATGAAAATCACTTTAAACATGCTAATTTTAGCTCTAACACTGATGATCCACCTGCAAATGTGAACTGACGTTCAAAAATAAAACATTTGAAAACGGACCATTTTACACATTTCTGAAGCATGACGTAATGGGGGGGTGTTATCTCTTTTGTCGAAAATCAGCTGTTTTTGCTTGAACATTAAATGCCTCCAAATGGTATTTAATTCACTTCCAGAGCCCCTGGAAGCATGAAAATCACTTTAAACATGCTAATTTTAGCTCTAACACTGATGATCCACCTGCAAATGTGAACTGACGTTCAAAAATAAAACATTTGAAAACGGACCATTTTCCACATTTCTGAAGCATGACGTAATGGGGGGGTGTTATCTCTTTTGTCGAAAATCAGCCGTTTTTGCTCGAACATTAAATGCCTCCAAATGGTATTTAATTCACTTCCCGGGGTGAAGAAACCCTTTTTGAGAACTCAGAGTGAGTAAATTGGCCATTTTCATGCACTTTTAACCATTCCATAAATCTTGTGTTTAGGGCCCCTGGAAGCATGAAAATCACTTTAAACATGCTGATTTTAGCTCTAACACTGATGATCCACCTGCAAATGTGAACTGACGTTCAAAAATAAAACATTTGAAAACGGACCATTTTACACATTTCTGAAGCATGACGTAATGGGGGGGTGTTATCTCTTTTGTCGAAAATCAGCCGTTTTTGCTTGAACATTAAATGCCTCCAAATGGTATTTAATTCACTTCCAGAGCCCCTGGAAGCATGAAAATCACTTTAAACATGCTAATTTTAGCTCTAACACTGATGATCCACCTGCAAATGTGAACTGACGTTCAAAAATAAAACATTTGAAAACGGACCATTTTCCACATTTTTGAAGCATGACGTAATGGGGGGGTGTTATCTCTTTTGTCGAAAATCAGCTGTTTTTCCTCGAACATTAAATGCCTCCAAATGGTATTTAATTACCTTCCCGGGGTGAAGAAACGCTTTTTGAGAACTCAGAGTGAGTAAATTGGCCATTTTCATGCACTTTTAACCATTCCATAAATCTTGTGTTTAGGGCCCCTGGAAGCATGAAAATCACTTTAAACATGCTAATTTTAGCTCTAACACTGATGATCCACCTACAAATGTGAACTGACGTTCAAAAATAAAACATTTGAAAACGGACCATTTTCCACATTTCTGAAGCAGGACGTAATGGGGGGGTGTTATCTCTTTTGTCGAAAATCAGCCGTTTTTGCTTGAACATTAAATGCCTCCAAATGGTATTTAATTCACTTCCCGAGCCCCTGGAAGCATGAAAATCACTTTAAACATGCTAATTTTAGCTCTAACACTGATGATCCACCTACAAATGTGAACTGACGTTCAAAAATAAAACATTTGAAAACTGACCATTTTCCACATTTTTGAAGCATGACGTAATGGGGGGGTGTTATCTCTTTTGTCGAAAATCAGCTGTTTTTGCTCGAACATTAAATGCCTCCAAATGGTATTTAATTACCTTCCCGGGGTGAAGAAACGCTTTTTGAGAACTCAGAGTGAGTAAATTGGACATTTTCATGCACTTTTAACCATTCCATAAATCTTGTGTTTAGGGCCCCTGGAAGCATGAAAATCACTTTAAACATGCTAATTTTAGCTCTAACACTGATGATCCACCTACAAATGTGAACTGACGTTCAAAAATAAAACATTTGAAAACAGACCATTTTACACATTTCTGAAGCATGACGTAATGTGGGGGTGTTATCTCTTTTGTCGAAAATCAGCTGTTTTTGCTTGAACATTAAATGCCTCCAAATGGTATTTAATTCACTTCCCGAGCCCCTGGAAGCATGAAAATCACTTTAAACATGCTAATTTTAGCTCTAACACTGATGATCCACCTACAAATGTGAACTGACGTTCAAAAATAAAACATTTGAAAACGGACCATTTTTCACATTTCTGAAGCATGACGTAATGGGGGGGGTGTTATCTCTTTTGTCGAAAATCAGCCGTTTTTGCTCGAACAGTAAATGCCTCCAAATGGTATTTAATTAACTTCCCGGGGGTGAAGAAACCCTTTTTGAGAACTCAGAGTGAGTAAATTGGCCATTTTCATGCACTTTTAACCATTCCATAAATCTTGTGTTTAGGGCCCCTGGAAGCATGAAAATCACTTTAAACATGCTAATTTTAGCTCTAACACTGATGATCCACCTACAAATGTGAACTGACGTTCAAAAATAAAACATTTGAAAACGGACCATTTTCCACATTTCTGAAGCATGATGTAATGGGGGGGTGTTATCTCTTTTGTCGAAAATCAGCCGTTTTTGTTTGAACATTAAATGCCTCCAAATGGTATTTAATTCACTTCCCGAGCCCCTGGAAGCATGAAAATCACTTTAAACATGCTAATTTTAGCTCTAACACTGATGATCCACCTACAAATGTGAACTGACGTTCAAAAATAAAACATTTGAAAACGGACTATTTTCCACATTTCTGAAGCATGACGTAATGGGGGGGTGTTATCTCTTTTGTCGAAAATCAGCCGTTTTTGCTCGAACATTAAATGCCTCCATATGGTATTTAATTCACTTCCCGGGGTGAAGAAACCCTTTTTGAGAACTCAGAGTGAGTAAATTGGCCATTTTCATGCACTTTTAACCATTCCATAAATCTTGTGTTTAGGGCCCCTGGAAGCATGAAAATCACTTTAAACATGCTAATTTTAGCTCTAACACTGATGATCCACCTACAAATGTGAACTGACGTTCAAAAATAAAACATTTGAAAACGGACCATTTTACACATTTCTGAAGCATGACGTAATGGGGGGGTGTTATCTCTTTTGTCGAAAATCAGCTGTTTTTGCTTGAACATTAAATGCCTCCAAATGGTATTTAATTCACTTCCCGAGCCCCTGGAAGCATGAAAACCACTTTAAACATGCTAATTTTAGCTCTAACACTGATGATCCACCTACAAATGTGAACTGACGTTCAAAAATAAAACATTTGAAAACGGACCATTTTTCACATTTCTGAAGCATGACGTAATGGGGGGGTGTTATCTCTTTTGTCGAAAATCAGCCGTTTTTGCTCGAACAGTAAATGCCTCCAAATGGTATTTAATTAACTTCCCGGGGGTGAAGAAACCCTTTTTGAGAACTCAGAGTGAGTAAATTGGCCATTTTCATGCACTTTTAACCATTCCATAAATCTTGTGTTTAGGGCCCCTGGAAGCATGAAAATCACTTTAAACATGCTAATTTTAGCTCTAACACTGATGATCCACCTACAAATGTGAACTGACGTTCAAAAATAAAACATTTGAAAACGGACCGTTTTCCACATTTCTGCAGCATGACGTAATGGGGGGGTGTTATCTCTTTTGTCGAAAATCAGCCGTTTTTGCTTGAACATTAAATGCCTCCAAATGGTATTTAATTCACTTCCCGAGCCCCTGGAAGCATGAAAATCACTTTAAACATGCTAATTTTAGCTCTAACACTGATGATCCACCTACAAATGTGAACTGACGTTCAAAAATAAAACATTTGAAAACGGACCATTTTCCACATTTCTGAAGCATGACGTAATGGGGGGGTGTTATCTCTTTTGTCGAAAATCAGCCGTTTTTGCTTGAACATTAAATGCCTCCAAATGGTATTTAATTCACTTCCCGAGCCCCTGGAAGCATGAAAATCACTTTAAACATGCTAATTTTAGCTCTAACACTGATGATCCACCTACAAATGTGAACTGACGTTCAAAAATAAAACATTTGAAAACGGACCATTTTCCACATTTTTGAAGCATGACGTAATGGGGGGGTGTTATCTCTTTTGTCGAAAATCAGCCGTTTTTGCTCGAACATTAAATGCCTCCAAATGGTATTTAATTCACTTCCCGGGGTGAAGAAACCCTTTTTGAGAACTCAGAGTGAGTAAATTGGCCATTTTCATGCACTTTTAACCATTCCATAAATCTTGTGTTTAGGGCCCCTGGAAGCATGAAAATCACTTTAAACATGCTAATTTTAGCTCTAACACTGATGATCCACCTGCAAATGTGAACTGACGTTCAAAAATAAAACATTTTGAAAACGGACCATTTTACACATTTCTGAAGCATGACGTAATGGGGGGGTGTTATCTCTTTTGTCGAAAATCAGCCGTTTTTGCTTGAACATTAAATGCCTCCAAATGGTATTTAATTCACTTCCCGAGCCCCTGGAAGCATGAAAATCACTTTAAACATGCTAATTTTAGCTCTAACACTGATGATCCACCTACAAATGTGAACTGACGTTCAAAAATAAAACATTTCAAAACAGACCATTTTCCACATTTTTGAAGCATGACGTAATGGGGGGGTGTTATCTCTTTTGTCGAAAATCAGCTGTTTTTGCTCGAACATTAAATGCCTCCAAATGGTATTTAATTACCTTCCCGGGGTGAAGAAACGCTTTTTGAGAACTCAGAGGGAGTAAATTGGCCATTTTCATGCACTTTTAACCATTCCATAAATCTTGTGTTTAGGGCCCCTGGAAGCATGAAAATCACTTTAAACATGCTAATTTTAGCTCTAACACTGATGATCCACCTACAAATGTGAACTGACGTTCAAAAATAAAACATTTGAAAACGGACCATTTTCCACATTTCTGAAGCAGGACGTAATGGGGGGGTGTTATCTCTTTTGTCGAAAGTCAGCCGTTTTTGCTTGAACATTAAATGCCTCCAAATGGTATTTAATTCACTTCCCGAGCCCCTGGAAGCATGAAAATCACTTTAAACATGCTAATTTTAGCTCTAACACTGATGATCCACCTACAAATGTGAACTGACGTTCAAAAATAAAACATTTGAAAACGGACCATTTTCCACATTTTTGAAGCATGACGTAATGGGGGGGTGTTATCTCTTTTGTCGAAAATCAGCTGTTTTTGCTCGAACATTAAATGCCTCCAAATGGTATTTAATTACCTTCCCGGGGTGAAGAAACGCTTTTTGAGAACTCAGAGTGAGTAAATTGGACATTTTCATGCACTTTTAACCATTCCATAAATCTTGTGTTTAGGGCCCCTGGAAGCATGAAAATCACTTTAAACATGCTAATTTTAGCTCTAACACTGATGATCCACCTACAAATGTGAACTGACGTTCAAAAATAAAACATTTGAAAACGGACCATTTTCCACATTTCTGAAGCATGACGTAATGGGGGGGTGTTATCTCTTTTGTCGAAAATCAGCCGTTTTTGCTCGAACAGTAAATGCCTCCAAATGGTATTTAATTAACTTCCCGGGGGTGAAGAAACCCTTTTTGAGAACTCAGAGTGAGTAAATTGGCCATTTTCATGCACTTTTAACCATTCCATAAATCTTGTGTTTAGGGCCCCTGGAAGCATGAAAATCACTTTAAACATGCTAATTTTAGCTCTAACACTGATGATCCACCTACAAATGTGAACTGACGTTCAAAAATAAAACATTTGAAAACGGATCATTTTCCACATTTCTGAAGCATGACGTAATGGGGGGGTGTTATCTCTTTTGTCCAAAATCAGCCGTTTTTGCTTGACCATTAAATGCCTCCAAATGGTATTTAATTCACTTCCCGAGCCCCTGGAAGCATGAAAATCACTTTAAACATGCTAATTTTAGCTCTAACACTGATGATCCACCTACAAATGTGAACTGACGTTCAAAAATAAAACATTTGAAAACGGACCATTTTCCACATTTCTGAAGCATGACGTAATGGGGGGGTGTTATCTCTTTTGTCGAAAATCAGCTGTTTTTGCTCGAACATTAAATGCCTCCAAATGGTATTTAATTAACTTCCCGGGGTGAAGAAACCCTTTTTGAGAACTCAGAGTGAGTAAATTGGCCATTTTCATGCACTTTTAACCATTCCATAAATCTTGTCTTTAGGGCCCCTGGAAGCATGAAAATCACTTTAAACATGCTAATTTTAGCTCTAACACTGATGATCCACCTACAAATGTGAACTGACGTTCAAAAATAAAACATTTGAAAACGGACCATTTTCCACATTTCTGAAGCATGACGTAATGGGGGGGTGTTATCTCTTTTGTCGAAAATCAGCCGTTTTTGCTTGAACATTAAATGCCTCCAAATGGTATTTAATTCACTTCCCGAGCCCCTGGAAGCATGAAAATCACTTTAAACATGCTAATTTTAGCTCTAACACTGATGATCCACCTACAAATGTGAACTGACGTTCAAAAATAAAACATTTGAAAACGGACCATTTTCCACATTTCTGAAGCATGACGTAATGGGGGGTGTTATCTTTTTTGTCGAAAATCAGCTGTTTTTGCTTGAACATTAAATGCCTCCATATAGCATTTAATTCACTTCCCGGGGTGAAGAAACCCTTTTTGAGAACTCAGAGTGAGTAAATTGGCCATTTTCATGCACTTTTAACCATTCCATAAATCTTGTGTTTAGGGCCCGTGGAAGCATGAAAATCACTTTAAACACGCTAATTTTAGCTCTAACACTGATGATCCACCTACAAATGTGAACTGACGTTCAAAAATAAAACATTTGAAAACGGACCATTTTCCACATTTTTGAAGCATGACGTAATGGGGGGGTGTTATCTCTTTTGTCGAAAATCAGCTGTTTTTGCTCGAACATTAAATGCCTCCAAATGGTATTTATTACCTTCCCGGGGTGAAGAAACGCTTTTTGAGAACTCAGAGTGAGTAAATTGGCCATTTTCATGCACTTTTAACCATTCCATAAATCTTGTGTTTAGGGCCCCTGGAAGCATGAAAATCACTTTAAACATGCTAATTTTAGCTCTAACACTGATGATCCACCTACAAATGTGAACTGACGTTCAAAAATAAAACATTTGAAAACGGACCATTTTACACATTTCTGAAGCATGACGTAATGGGGGGGTGTTATCTCTTTTGTCGAAAATCAGCTGTTTTTGCTTGAACATTAAATGCCTCCAAATGGTATTTAATTCACTTCCCGAGCCCCTGGAAGCATGAAAATCACTTTAAACATGCTAATTTTAGCTCTAACACTGATGATCCACCTACAAATGTGAACTGACGTTCAAAAATAAAACATTTGAAAACGGACCATTTTCCACATTTCTGAAGCATGACGTAATGGGGGGGTGTTATCTCTTTTGTCGAAAATCAGCCGTTTTTGCTCGAGCAGTAAATGCCTCCAAATGGTATTTAATTAACTTCCCGGGGGTGAAGAAACCCTTTTTGAGAACTCAGAGTGAGTAAATTGGCCATTTTCATGCACTTTTAACCATTCCATAAATCTTGTGTTTAGGGCCCCTGGAAGCATGAAAATCACTTTAAACATGCTAATTTTAGCTCTAACACTGATGATCCACCTACAAATGTGAACTGACGTTCAAAAATAAAACATTTGAAAACGGACCATTTTCCACATTTCTGAAGCATGACGTAATGGGGGGGTGTTATCTCTTTTGTCGAAAATCAGCCGTTTTTGCTTGAACATTAAATGCCTCCAAATGGTATTTAATTCACTTCCCGAGCCCCTGGAAGCATGAAAATCACTTTAAACATGCTAATTTTAGCTCTAACACTGATGATCCACCTACAAATGTGAACTGACGTTCAAAAATAAAACATTTGAAAACGGACCATTTTCCACATTTTTGAAGCATGACGTAATGGGGGGGTGTTATCTCTTTTGTCGAAAATCAGCTGTTTTTGCTCGAACATTAAATGCCTCCAAATGGTATTTAATTACCTTCCCGGGGTGAAGAAACGCTTTTTGAGAACTCAGAGTGAGTAAATTGGCCATTTTCATGCACTTTTAACCATTCCATAAATCTTGTGTTTAGGGCCCCTGGAAGCATGAAAATCACTTTAAACATGCTAATTTTAGCTCTAACACTGATGATCCACCTACAAATGTGAACTGACGTTCAAAAATAAAACATTTGAAAACGGACCATTTTCCACATTTCTGAAGCAGGACGTAATGGGGGGGTGTTATCTCTTTTGTCGAAAGTCAGCCGTTTTTGCTTGAACATTAAATGCCTCCAAATGGTATTTAATTCACTTCCCGAGCCCCTGGAAGCATGAAAATCACTTTAAACATGCTAATTTTAGCTCTAACACTGATGATCCACCTACAAATGTGAACTGACGTTCAAAAATAAAACATTTGAAAACGGACCATTTTCCACATTTTTGAAGCATGACGTAATGGGGGGGTGTTATCTCTTTTGTCGAAAATCAGCTGTTTTTGCTCGAACATTAAATGCCTCCAAATGGTATTTAATTACCTTCCCGGGGTGAAGAAACGCTTTTTGAGAACTCAGAGTGAGTAAATTGGACATTTTCATGCACTTTTAACCATTCCATAAATCTTGTGTTTAGGGCCCCTGGAAGCATGAAAATCACTTTAAACATGCTAATTTTAGCTCTAACACTGATGATCCACCTACAAATGTGAACTGACGTTCAAAAATAAAACATTTGAAAACGGACCATTTTCCACATTTCTGAAGCATGACGTAATGGGGGGGTGTTATCTCTTTTGTCGAAAATCAGCCGTTTTTGCTCGAACAGTAAATGCCTCCAAATGGTATTTAATTAACTTCCCGGGGGTGAAGAAACCCTTTTTGAGAACTCAGAGTGAGTAAATTGGCCATTTTCATGCACTTTTAACCATTCCATAAATCTTGTGTTTAGGGCACCTGGAAGCATGAAAATCACTTTAAACATGCTAATTTTAGCTCTAACACTGATGATCCACCTACAAATGTGAACTGACGTTCAAAAATAAAACATTTGAAAACGGATCATTTTCCACATTTCTGAAGCATGACGTAATGGGGGGGTGTTATCTCTTTTGTCCAAAATCAGCCGTTTTTGCTTGACCATTAAATGCCTCCAAATGGTATTTAATTCACTTCCCGAGCCCCTGGAAGCATGAAAATCACTTTAAACATGCTAATTTTAGCTCTAACACTGATGATCCACCTACAAATGTGAACTGACGTTCAAAAATAAAACATTTGAAAACGGACCATTTTCCACATTTCTGAAGCATGACGTAATGGGGGGGTGTTATCTCTTTTGTCGAAAATCAGCTGTTTTTGCTCGAACATTAAATGCCTCCAAATGGTATTTAATTAACTTCCCGGGGTGAAGAAACCCTTTTTGAGAACTCAGAGTGAGTAAATTGGCCATTTTCATGCACTTTTAACCATTCCATAAATCTTGTCTTTAGGGCCCCTGGAAGCATGAAAATCACTTTAAACATGCTAATTTTAGCTCTAACACTGATGATCCACCTACAAATGTGAACTGACGTTCAAAAATAAAACATTTGAAAACGGACCATTTTCCACATTTCTGAAGCATGACGTAATGGGGGGGTGTTATCTCTTTTGTCGAAAATCAGCCGTTTTTGCTTGAACATTAAATGCCTCCAAATGGTATTTAATTCACTTCCCGAGCCCCTGGAAGCATGAAAATCACTTTAAACATGCTAATTTTAGCTCTAACACTGATGATCCACCTACAAATGTGAACTGACGTTCAAAAATAAAACATTTGAAAACGGACCATTTTCCACATTTCTGAAGCATGACGTAATGGGGGGTGTTATCTTTTTTGTCGAAAATCAGCTGTTTTTGCTTGAACATTAAATGCCTCCATATAGCATTTAATTCACTTCCCGGGGTGAAGAAACCCTTTTTGAGAACTCAGAGTGAGTAAATTGGCCATTTTCATGCACTTTTAACCATTCCATAAATCTTGTGTTTAGGGCCCGTGGAAGCATGAAAATCACTTTAAACACGCTAATTTTAGCTCTAACACTGATGATCCACCTACAAATGTGAACTGACGTTCAAAAATAAAACATTTGAAAACGGACCATTTTCCACATTTTTGAAGCATGACGTAATGGGGGGGTGTTATCTCTTTTGTCGAAAATCAGCTGTTTTTGCTCGAACATTAAATGCCTCCAAATGGTATTTATTACCTTCCCGGGGTGAAGAAACGCTTTTTGAGAACTCAGAGTGAGTAAATTGGCCATTTTCATGCACTTTTAACCATTCCATAAATCTTGTGTTTAGGGCCCCTGGAAGCATGAAAATCACTTTAAACATGCTAATTTTAGCTCTAACACTGATGATCCACCTACAAATGTGAACTGACGTTCAAAAATAAAACATTTGAAAACGGACCATTTTACACATTTCTGAAGCATGACGTAATGGGGGGGGTGTTATCTCTTTTGTCGAAAATCAGCTGTTTTTGCTTGAACATTAAATGCCTCCAAATGGTATTTAATTCACTTCCCGAGCCCCTGGAAGCATGAAAATCACTTTAAACATGCTAATTTTAGCTCTAACACTGATGATCCACCTACAAATGTGAACTGACGTTCAAAAATAAAACATTTGAAAACGGACCATTTTCCACATTTCTGAAGCATGACGTAATGGGGGGGTGTTATCTCTTTTGTCGAAAATCAGCCGTTTTTGCTCGAGCAGTAAATGCCTCCAAATGGTATTTAATTAACTTCCCGGGGGTGAAGAAACCCTTTTTGAGAACTCAGAGTGAGTAAATTGGCCATTTTCATGCACTTTTAACCATTCCATAAATCTTGTGTTTAGGGCCCCTGGAAGCATGAAAATCACTTTAAACATGCTAATTTTAGCTCTAACACTGATGATCCACCTACAAATGTGAACTGACGTTCAAAAATAAAACATTTGAAAACGGACCATTTTCCACATTTCTGAAGCATGACGTAATGGGGGGGTGTTATCTCTTTTGTCGAAAATCAGCCGTTTTTGCTTGAACATTAAATGCCTCCAAATGGTATTTAATTCACTTCCCGAGCCCCTGGAAGCATGAAAATCACTTTAAACATGCTAATTTTAGCTCTAACACTGATGATCCACCTACAAATGTGAACTGACGTTCAAAAATAAAACATTTGAAAACGGACCATTTTCCACATTTCTGAAGCATGACGTAATGGGGGGGTGTTATCTCTTTTGTCGAAAATCAGCTGTTTTTGCTCGAACATTAAATGCCTCCAAATGGTATTTAATTAACTTCCCGGGGTGAAGAAACCCTTTTTGAGAACTCAGAGTGAGTAAATTGGCCATTTTCATGCACTTTTAACCATTCCATAAATCTTGTGTTTAGGGCCCCTGGAAGCATGAAAATCACTTTAAACATGCTAATTTTAGCTCTAACACTGATGATCCACCTACAAATGTGAACTGACGTTCAAAAATAAAACATTTGAAAATGGACCATTTTCCACATTTCTGAAGCATGACGTAATGGGGGGGTGTTATCTCTTTTGTCGAAAATCAGCCGTTTTTGCTTGAACATTAAATGCCTCCAAATGGTATTTAATTCACTTCCCGAGCCCCTGGAAGCATGAAAATCACTTTAAACATGCTAATTTTAGCTCTAACACTGATGATCCACCTACAAATGTGAACTGACGTTCAAAAATAAAACATTTGAAAACGGACCATTTTCCACATTTTTGAAGCATGACGTAATGGGGGGGTGTTATCTCTTTTTTTGAAAATCAGCCGTTTTTGCTCGAACATTAAATGCCTCCAAATGGTATTTAATTCACTTCCCGGGGTGAAGAAACCCTTTTTGAGAACTCAGAGTGAGTAAATTGGCCATTTTTATGCACTTTTAACCATTCCATAAATCTTGTGTTTAGGGCCCCTGGAAGCATGAAAATCACTTTAAACATGCTAATTTTAGCTCTAACACTGATGATCCACTTACAAATGTGAACTGACGTTCAAAAATAAAACATTTGAAAACGGACCATTTTCCACATTTCTGAAGCATGACGTAATGGGGGGGTGTTATCTCTTTTGTCGAAAATCAGCCGTTTTTGCTTGAACATTAAATGCCTCCAAATGGTATTTAATTCACTTCCCGAGCCCCTGGAAGCATGAAAATCACTTTAAACATGCTAATTTTAGCTCTAACACTGATGATCCACCTACAAATGTGAACTGACGTTCAAAAATAAAACATTTGAAAACGGACCATTTTCCACATTTTTGAAGCATGACGTAATGGGGGGGTGTTATCTCTTTTGTCGAAAATCAGCTGTTTTTGCTCGAACAGTAAATGCCTCCAAATGGTATTTAATTAACTTCCCGGGGGTGAAGAAACCCTTTTTGAGAACTCAGAGTGAGTAAATTGGCCATTTTCATGCACTTTTAACCATTCCATAAATCTTGTGTTTAGGGCCCCTGGAAGCATGAAAATCACTTTAAACATGCTAATTTTAGCTCTAACACTGATGATCCACCTACAAATGTGAACTGACGTTCAAAAATAAAACATTTGAAAACGGACCATTTTCCACATTTCTGAAGCATGACGTAATGGGGGGGTGTTATCTCTTTTGTCGAAAATCAGCCGTTTTTGCTTGAACATTAAATGCCTCCAAATGGTATTTAATTCACATCCCGAGCCCCTGGAAGCATGAAAATCACTTTAAACATGCTAATTTTAGCTCTAACACTGATGATCCACCTACAAATGTGAACTGACGTTCAAAAATAAAACATTTGAAAACGGACCATTTTCCACATTTCTGAAGCATGACGTAATGGGGGGGTGTTATCTCTTTTGTCGAAAATCAGCCGTTTTTGCTTGAACATTAAATGCCTCCAAATGGTATTTAATTCACTTCCCGAGCCCCTGGAAGCATGAAAATCACTTTAAACATGCTAATTTTAGCTATAACACTGATGATCCACCTACAAATGTGAACTGACGTTCAAAAATAAAACATTTGAAAACGGACCATTTTCCACATTTCTGAAGCATGACGTAATGGGGGGGTGTTATCTCTTTTGTCGAAAATCAGCTGTTTTTGCTTGAACATTAAATGCCTCCAAATAGCATTTAATTCACTTCCCGGGGTGAAGAAACCCTTTTTGAGAACTCAGAGTGAGTAAATTGGCCATTTTCATACACTTTTAACCATTCCATAAATCTTGTGTTTAGGGCCCGTGAAAGCATGAAAATCACTTTAAACACGCTAATTTTAGCTCTAACACTGATGATCCACCTACAAATGTGAACTGACGTTCAAAAATAAAACATTTGAAAACGGACCATTTTCCACATTTCTGAAGCATGACGTAATGGGGGGGTGTTATCTCTTTTGTCGAAAATCAGCTGTTTTTGCTCGAACATTAAATGCCTCCAAATGGTATTTAATTCACTTCCCGGGGTGAAGAAACCCTTTTTGAGAACTCAGAGTGAGTAAATTGGCCATTTTCATGCACTTTTAACCATTCCATAAGTCTTGTGTTTAGGGCCCCTGGAAGCATGAAAATCACTTTAAACATGCTAATTTTAGCTCTAACAGTGATGATCCACTTACAAATGTGAACTGACGTTCAAAAATAAAACATTTGAAAATGGACCATTTTCCACATTTCTGAAGCATGACGTAATGGGGGGGTGTTATCTCTTTTGTCGGAAATCAGCCGTTTTTGCTTGAACATTAAATGCCTCCAAATGGTATTTAATTCACTTCCCGAGCCCCGGGAAGCATGAAAATCACTTTAAACATGCTAATTTTAGCTCTAACACTGATGATCCACCTACAAATGTGAACTGACGTTCAAAAATAAAACATTTGAAAACGGACCATTTTCCACATTTTTGAAGCATGACGTAATGGGGGGGTGTTATCTCTTTTGTCGAAAATCAGCTGTTTTTGCTCGAACATTAAATGCCTCCAAATGGTATTTAATTACCTTCCCGGGGTGAAGAAACGCTTTTTGAGAACTCAGACTGAGTTAATTGGCCGTTTTCATGCACTTTTAACCATTCCATAAATCTTGTGTTTAGGGCCCCTGGAAGCAGGAAAATCACTTTAAACATGCTAATTTTAGCTCTAACACTGATGATCCACCTACAAATGTGAACTGACGTTCAAAAATAAAACATTTGAAAACGGACCATTTTACACATTTCTGAAGCATGACGTAATGGGGGGGTGTTATCTCTTTTGTCGAAAATCAGCTGTTTTTGCTTGAACATTAAATGCCTCCAAATGGTATTTAATTCACTTCCCGAGCCCCTGGAAGCATGAAAATCACTTTAAACATGCTAATTTTAGCTCTAACACCGATGATCCACCTACAAATGTGAACTGACGTTCAAAAATAAAACATTTGAAAACGGACCATTTTCCACATTTTTGAAGCATGACGTAATGGGGGGGTGTTATCTCTTTTGTCGAAAATCAGCTGTTTTTGCTCGAACATTAAATGCCTCCAAATGGTATTTAATTACCTTCCCGGGGTGAAGAAACGCTTTTTGAGAACTCAGAGTGAGTAAATTGGCCATTTTCATGCACTTTTAACCATTCCATAAATCTTGTGTTTAGGGCCCCTGGAAGCATGAAAATCACTTTAAACATGCTAATTTTAGCTCTAACACTGATGATCCACCTACAAATGTGAACTGACGTTCAAAAATAAAACATTTGAAAACGGATCATTTTCCACATTTCTGAAGCATGACGTAATGGGGGGGTGTTATCTCTTTTGTCCAAAATCAGCCGTTTTTGCTTGACCATTAAATGCCTCCAAATGGTATTTAATTCACTTCCCGAGCCCCTGGAAGCATGAAAATCACTTTAAACATGCTAATTTTAGCTCTAACACTGATGATCCACCTACAAATGTGAACTGACGTTCAAAAATAAAACATTTGAAAACGGACCATTTTCCACATTTCTGAAGCATGACGTAATGGGGGGGGTGTTATCTCTTTTGTCGAAAATCAGCTGTTTTTGCTCGAACATTAAATGCCTCCAAATGGTATTTAATTAACTTCCCGGGGTGAAGAAACCCTTTTTGAGAACTCAGAGTGAGTAAATTGGCCATTTTCATGCACTTTTAACCATTCCATAAATCTTGTCTTTAGGGCCCCTGGAAGCATGAAAATCACTTTAAACATGCTAATTTTAGCTCTAACACTGATGATCCACCTACAAATGTGAACTGACGTTCAAAAATAAAACATTTGAAAACGGACCATTTTCCACATTTCTGAAGCATGACGTAATGGGGGGGTGTTATCTCTTTTGTCGAAAATCAGCCGTTTTTGCTTGAACATTAAATGCCTCCAAATGGTATTTAATTCACTTCCCGAGCCCCTGGAAGCATGAAAATCACTTTAAACATGCTAATTTTAGCTCTAACACTGATGATCCACCTACAAATGTGAACTGACGTTCAAAAATAAAACATTTGAAAACGGACCATTTTCCACATTTCTGAAGCATGACGTAATGGGGGGTGTTATCTTTTTTGTCGAAAATCAGCTGTTTTTGCTTGAACATTAAATGCCTCCAAATAGCATTTAATTCACTTCCCGGGGTGAAGAAACCCTTTTTGAGAACTCAGAGTGAGTAAATTGGCCATTTTCATGCACTTTTAACCATTCCATAAATCTTGTGTTTAGGGCCCGTGGAAGCATGAAAATCACTTTAAACACGCTAATTTTAGCTCTAACACTGATGATCCACCTACAAATGTGAACTGACGTTCAAAAATAAAACATTTGAAAACGGACCATTTTCCACATTTTTGAAGCATGACGTAATGGGGGGGTGTTATCTCTTTTGTCGAAAATCAGCTGTTTTTGCTCGAACATTAAATGCCTCCAAATGGTATTTATTACCTTCCCGGGGTGAAGAAACGCTTTTTGAGAACTCAGAGTGAGTAAATTGGCCATTTTCATGCACTTTTAACCATTCCATAAATCTTGTGTTTAGGGCCCCTGGAAGCATGAAAATCACTTTAAACATGCTAATTTTAGCTCTAACACTGATGATCCACCTACAAATGTGAACTGACGTTCAAAAATAAAACATTTGAAAACGGACCATTTTACACATTTCTGAAGCATGACGTAATGGGGGGGTGTTATCTCTTTTGTCGAAAATCAGCTGTTTTTGCTTGAACATTAAATGCCTCCAAATGGTATTTAATTCACTTCCCGAGCCCCTGGAAGCATGAAAATCACTTTAAACATGCTAATTTTAGCTCTAACACTGATGATCCACCTACAAATGTGAACTGACGTTCAAAAATAAAACATTTGAAAACGGACCATTTTCCACATTTCTGAAGCATGACGTAATGGGGGGGTGTTATCTCTTTTGTCGAAAATCAGCCGTTTTTGCTCGAACAGTAAATGCCTCCAAATGGTATTTAATTAACTTCCCGGGGGTGAAGAAACCCTTTTTGAGATCTCAGAGTGAGTAAATTGGCCATTTTCATGCACTTTTAACCATTCCATAAATCTTGTGTTTAGGGCCCCTGGAAGCATGAAAATCACTTTAAACATGCTAATTTTAGCTCTAACACTGATGATCCACCTACAAATGTGAACTGACGTTCAAAAATAAAACATTTGAAAACGGACCATTTTCCACATTTCTGAAGCATGACGTAATGGGGGGGTGTTATCTCTTTTGTCGAAAATCAGCCGTTTTTGCTTGAACATTAAATGCCTCCAAATGGTATTTAATTCACTTCCCGAGCCCCTGGAAGCATGAAAATCACTTTAAACATGCTAATTTTAGCTCTAACACTGATGATCCACCTACAAATGTGAACTGACGTTCAAAAATAAAACATTTGAAAACGGACCATTTTCCACATTTCTGAAGCATGACGTAATGGGGGGGTGTTATCTCTTTTGTCGAAAATCAGCTGTTTTTGCTCGAACATTAAATGCCTCCAAATGGTATTTAATTAACTTCCCGGGGTGAAGAAACCCTTTTTGAGAACTCAGAGTGAGTAAATTGGCCGTTTTCATGCACTTTTAACCATTCCATAAATCTTGTGTTTAGGGCCCCTGGAAGCAGGAAAATCACTTTAAACATGCTAATTTTAGCTCTAACACTGATGATCCACCTACAAATGTGAACTGACGTTCAAAAATAAAACATTTGAAAACGGACCATTTTACACTTTCTGAAGCATGACGTAATGGGGGGGTGTTATCTCTTTTGTCGAAAATCAGCTGTTTTTGCTTGAACATTAAATGCCTCCAAATGGTATTTAATTCACTTCCCGAGCCCCTGGAAGCATGAAAATCACTTTAAACATGCTAATTTTAGCTCTAACACTGATGATCCACCTACAAATGTGAACTGACGTTCAAAAATAAAACATTTGAAAACGGACCATTTTCCACATTTTTGAAGCATGACGTAATGGGGGGGTGTTATCTCTTTTGTCGAAAATCAGCTGTTTTTGCTCGAACATTAAATGCCTCCAAATGGTATTTAATTACCTTCCCGGGGTGAAGAAACGCTTTTTGAGAACTCAGAGTGAGTAAATTGGACATTTTCATGCACTTTTAACCATTCCATAAATCTTGTGTTTAGGGCCCCTGGAAGCATGAAAATCACTTTAAACATGCTAATTTTAGCTCTAACACTGATGATCCACCTACAAATGTGAACTGACGTTCAAAAATAAAACATTTGAAAACGGACCATTTTCCACATTTCTGAAGCATGACGTAATGGGGGGGTGTTATCTCTTTTGTCGAAAATCAGCCGTTTTTGCTCGAACAGTAAATGCCTCCAAATGGTATTTAATTAACTTCCCGGGGGTGAAGAAACCCTTTTTGAGAACTCAGAGTGAGTAAATTGGCCATTTTCATGCACTTTTAACCATTCCATAAATCTTTTGTTTAGGGCCCCTGGAAGCATGAAAATCACTTTAAACATGCTAATTTTAGCTCTAACACTGATGATCCACCTACAAATGTGAACTGACGTTCAAAAATAAAACATTTGAAAACGGATCATTTTCCACATTTCTGAAGCATGACGTAATGGGGGGGTGTTATCTCTTTTGTCCAAAATCAGCCGTTTTTGCTTGACCATTAAATGCCTCCAAATGGTATTTAATTCACTTCCCGAGCCCCTGGAAGCATGAAAATCACTTTAAACATGCTAATTTTAGCTCTAACACTGATGATCCACCTACAAATGTGAACTGACGTTCAAAAATAAAACATTTGAAAACGGACCATTTTCCACATTTCTGAAGCATGACGTAATGGGGGGGTGTTATCTCTTTTGTCGAAAATCAGCTGTTTCTGCTCGAACATTAAATGCCTCCAAATGGTATTTAATTAACTTCCCGGGGTGAAGAAACCCTTTTTGAGAACTCAGAGTGAGTAAATTGGCCATTTTCATGCACTTTTAACCATTCCATAAATCTTGTCTTTAGGGCCCCTGGAAGCATGAAAATCACTTTAAACATGCTAATTTTAGCTCTAACACTGATGATCCACCTACAAATGTGAACTGACGTTCAAAAATAAAACATTTGAAAACGGACCATTTTCCACATTTCTGAAGCATGACGTAATGGGGGGGTGTTATCTCTTTTGTCGAAAATCAGCCGTTTTTGCTTGAACATTAAATGCCTCCAAATGGTATTTAATTCACTTCCCGAGCCCCTGGAAGCATGAAAATCACTTTAAACATGCTAATTTTAGCTCTAACACTGATGATCCACCTACAAATGTGAACTGACGTTCAAAAATAAAACATTTGAAAACGGACCATTTTCCACATTTCTGAAGCATGACGTAATGGGGGGTGTTATCTTTTTTGTCGAAAATCAGCTGTTTTTGCTTGAACATTAAATGCCTCCAAATAGCATTTAATTCACTTCCCGGGGTGAAGAAACCCTTTTTGAGAACTCAGAGTGAGTAAATTGGCCATTTTCATGCACTTTTAACCATTCCATAAATCTTGTGTTTAGGGCCCGTGGAAGCATGAAAATCACTTTAAACACGCTAATTTTAGCTCTAACACTGATGATCCACCTACAAATGTGAACTGACGTTCAAAAATAAAACATTTGAAAACGGACCATTTTCCACATTTTTGAAGCATGACGTAATGGGGGGGTGTTATCTCTTTTGTCGAAAATCAGCTGTTTTTGCTCGAACATTAAATGCCTCCAAATGGTATTTATTACCTTCCCGGGGTGAAGAAACGCTTTTTGAGAACTCAGAGTGAGTAAATTGGCCATTTTCATGCACTTTTAACCATTCCATAAATCTTGTGTTTAGGGCCCCTGGAAGCATGAAAATCACTTTAAACATGCTAATTTTAGCTCTAACACTGATGATCCACCTACAAATGTGAACTGACGTTCAAAAATAAAACATTTGAAAACGGACCATTTTACACATTTCTGAAGCATGACGTAATGGGGGGGTGTTATCTCTTTTGTCGAAAATCAGCTGTTTTTGCTTGAACATTAAATGCCTCCAAATGGTATTTAATTCACTTCCCGAGCCCCTGGAAGCATGAAAATCACTTTAAACATGCTAATTTTAGCTCTAACACTGATGATCCACCTACAAATGTGAACTGACGTTCAAAAATAAAACATTTGAAAACGGACCATTTTCCACATTTCTGAAGCATGACGTAATGGGGGGGGTGTTATCTCTTTTGTCGAAAATCAGCTGTTTTTGCTCGAACATTAAATGCCTCCAAATGGTATTTAATTAACTTCCCGGGGTGAAGAAACCCTTTTTGAGAACTCAGAGTGAGTAAATTGGCCATTTTCATGCACTTTTAACCATTCCATAAATCTTGTCTTTAGGGCCCCTGGAAGCATGAAAATCACTTTAAACATGCTAATTTTAGCTCTAACACTGATGATCCACCTACAAATGTGAACTGACGTTCAAAAATAAAACATTTGAAAACGGACCATTTTCCACATTTCTGAAGCATGACGTAATGGGGGGGTGTTATCTCTTTTGTCGAAAATCAGCCGTTTTTGCTTGAACATTAAATGCCTCCAAATGGTATTTAATTCACTTCCCGAGCCCCTGGAAGCATGAAAATCACTTTAAACATGCTAATTTTAGCTCTAACACTGATGATCCACCTACAAATGTGAACTGACGTTCAAAAATAAAACATTTGAAAACGGACCATTTTCCACATTTCTGAAGCATGACGTAATGGGGGGTGTTATCTTTTTTGTCGAAAATCAGCTGTTTTTGCTTGAACATTAAATGCCTCCAAATAGCATTTAATTCACTTCCCGGGGTGAAGAAACCCTTTTTGAGAACTCAGAGTGAGTAAATTGGCCATTTTCATGCACTTTTAACCATTCCATAAATCTTGTGTTTAGGGCCCGTGGAAGCATGAAAATCACTTTAAACACGCTAATTTTAGCTCTAACACTGATGATCCACCTACAAATGTGAACTGACGTTCAAAAATAAAACATTTGAAAACGGACCATTTTCCACATTTTTGAAGCATGACGTAATGGGGGGGTGTTATCTCTTTTGTCGAAAATCAGCTGTTTTTGCTCGAACATTAAATGCCTCCAAATGGTATTTATTACCTTCCCGGGGTGAAGAAACGCTTTTTGAGAACTCAGAGTGAGTAAATTGGCCATTTTCATGCACTTTTAACCATTCCATAAATCTTGTGTTTAGGGCCCCTGGAAGCATGAAAATCACTTTAAACATGCTAATTTTAGCTCTAACACTGATGATCCACCTACAAATGTGAACTGACGTTCAAAAATAAAACATTTGAAAACGGACCATTTTACACATTTCTGAAGCATGACGTAATGGGGGGGTGTTATCTCTTTTGTCGAAAATCAGCTGTTTTTGCTTGAACATTAAATGCCTCCAAATGGTATTTAATTCACTTCCCGAGCCCCTGGAAGCATGAAAATCACTTTAAACATGCTAATTTTAGCTCTAACACTGATGATCCACCTACAAATGTGAACTGACGTTCAAAAATAAAACATTTGAAAACGGACCATTTTCCACATTTCTGAAGCATGACGTAATGGGGGGGTGTTATCTCTTTTGTCGAAAATCAGCCGTTTTTGCTCGAACAGTAAATGCCTCCAAATGGTATTTAATTAACTTCCCGGGGGTGAAGAAACCCTTTTTGAGATCTCAGAGTGAGTAAATTGGCCATTTTCATGCACTTTTAACCATTCCATAAATCTTGTGTTTAGGGCCCCTGGAAGCATGAAAATCACTTTAAACATGCTAATTTTAGCTCTAACACTGATGATCCACCTACAAATGTGAACTGACGTTCAAAAATAAAACATTTGAAAACGGACCATTTTCCACATTTCTGAAGCATGACGTAATGGGGGGGTGTTATCTCTTTTGTCGAAAATCAGCCGTTTTTGCTTGAACATTAAATGCCTCCAAATGGTATTTAATTCACTTCCCGAGCCCCTGGAAGCATGAAAATCACTTTAAACATGCTAATTTTAGCTCTAACACTGATGATCCACCTACAAATGTGAACTGACGTTCAAAAATAAAACATTTGAAAACGGACCATTTTCCACATTTCTGAAGCATGACGTAATGGGGGGGTGTTATCTCTTTTGTCGAAAATCAGCTGTTTTTGCTCGAACATTAAATGCCTCCAAATGGTATTTAATTAACTTCCCGGGGTGAAGAAACCCTTTTTGAGAACTCAGAGTGAGTAAATTGGCCGTTTTCATGCACTTTTAACCATTCCATAAATCTTGTGTTTAGGGCCCCTGGAAGCAGGAAAATCACTTTAAACATGCTAATTTTAGCTCTAACACTGATGATCCACCTACAAATGTGAACTGACGTTCAAAAATAAAACATTTGAAAACGGACCATTTTACACATTTCTGAAGCATGACGTAATGGGGGGGTGTTATCTCTTTTGTCGAAAATCAGCTGTTTTTGCTTGAACATTAAATGCCTCCAAATGGTATTTAATTCACTTCCCGAGCCCCTGGAAGCATGAAAATCACTTTAAACATGCTAATTTTAGCTCTAACACTGATGATCCACCTACAAATGTGAACTGACGTTCAAAAATAAAACATTTGAAAACGGACCATTTTCCACATTTTTGAAGCATGACGTAATGGGGGGGTGTTATCTCTTTTGTCGAAAATCAGCTGTTTTTGCTCGAACATTAAATGCCTCCAAATGGTATTTAATTACCTTCCCGGGGTGAAGAAATGCTTTTTGAGAACTCAGAGTGAGTAAATTGGACATTTTCATGCACTTTTAACCATTCCATAAATCTTGTGTTTAGGGCCCCTGGAAGCATGAAAATCACTTTAAACATGCTAATTTTAGCTCTAACACTGATGATCCACCTACAAATGTGAACTGACGTTCAAAAATAAAACATTTGAAAACGGACCATTTTCCACATTTCTGAAGCATGACGTAATGGGGGGGTGTTATCTCTTTTGTCGAAAATCAGCCGTTTTTGCTCGAACAGTAAATGCCTCCAAATGGTATTTAATTAACTTCCCGGGGGTGAAGAAACCCTTTTTGAGAACTCAGAGTGAGTAAATTGGCCATTTTCATGCACTTTTAACCATTCCATAAATCTTTTGTTTAGGGCCCCTGGAAGCATGAAAATCACTTTAAACATGCTAATTTTAGCTCTAACACTGATGATCCACCTACAAATGTGAACTGACGTTCAAAAATAAAACATTTGAAAACGGATCATTTTCCACATTTCTGAAGCATGACGTAATGGGGGGGTGTTATCTCCTTTGTCCAAAATCAGCCGTTTTTGCTTGACCATTAAATGCCTCCAAATGGTATTTAATTCACTTCCCGAGCCCCTGGAAGCATGAAAATCACTTTAAACATGCTAATTTTAGCTCTAACACTGATGATCCACCTACAAATGTGAACTGACGTTCAAAAATAAAACATTTGAAAACGGACCATTTTCCACATTTCTGAAGCATGACGTAATGGGGGGGTGTTATCTCTTTTGTCGAAAATCAGCTGTTTCTGCTCGAACATTAAATGCCTCCAAATGGTATTTAATTAACTTCCCGGGGTGAAGAAACCCTTTTTGAGAACTCAGAGTGAGTAAATTGGCCATTTTCATGCACTTTTAACCATTCCATAAATCTTGTCTTTAGGGCCCCTGGAAGCATGAAAATCACTTTAAACATGCTAATTTTAGCTCTAACACTGATGATCCACCTACAAATGTGAACTGACGTTCAAAAATAAAACATTTGAAAACGGACCATTTTCCACATTTCTGAAGCATGACGTAATGGGGGGGTGTTATCTCTTTTGTCGAAAATCAGCCGTTTTTGCTTGAACATTAAATGCCTCCAAATGGTATTTAATTCACTTCCCGAGCCCCTGGAAGCATGAAAATCACTTTAAACATGCTAATTTTAGCTCTAACACTGATGATCCACCTACAAATGTGAACTGACGTTCAAAAATAAAACATTTGAAAACGGACCATTTTCCACATTTCTGAAGCATGACGTAATGGGGGGTGTTATCTTTTTTGTCGAAAATCAGCTGTTTTTGCTTGAACATTAAATGCCTCCAAATAGCATTTAATTCACTTCCCGGGGTGAAGAAACCCTTTTTGAGAACTCAGAGTGAGTAAATTGGCCATTTTCATGCACTTTTAACCATTCCATAAATCTTGTGTTTAGGGCCCGTGGAAGCATGAAAATCACTTTAAACACGCTAATTTTAGCTCTAACACTGATGATCCACCTACAAATGTGAACTGACGTTCAAAAATAAAACATTTGAAAACGGACCATTTTCCACATTTTTGAAGCATGACGTAATGGGGGGGTGTTATCTCTTTTGTCGAAAATCAGCTGTTTTTGCTCGAACATTAAATGCCTCCAAATGGTATTTATTACCTTCCCGGGGTGAAGAAACGCTTTTTGAGAACTCAGAGTGAGTAAATTGGCCATTTTCATGCACTTTTAACCATTCCATAAATCTTGTGTTTAGGGCCCCTGGAAGCATGAAAATCACTTTAAACATGCTAATTTTAGCTCTAACACTGATGATCCACCTACAAATGTGAACTGACGTTCAAAAATAAAACATTTGAAAACGGACCATTTTACACATTTCTGAAGCATGACGTAATGGGGGGGTGTTATCTCTTTTGTCGAAAATCAGCTGTTTTTGCTTGAACATTAAATGCCTCCAAATGGTATTTAATTCACTTCCCGAGCCCCTGGAAGCATGAAAATCACTTTAAACATGCTAATTTTAGCTCTAACACTGATGATCCACCTACAAATGTGAACTGACGTTCAAAAATAAAACATTTGAAAACGGACCATTTTCCACATTTCTGAAGCATGACGTAATGGGGGGGTGTTATCTCTTTTGTCGAAAATCAGCCGTTTTTGCTCGAACAGTAAATGCCTCCAAATGGTATTTAATTAACTTCCCGGGGGTGAAGAAACCCTTTTTGAGAACTCAGAGTGAGTAAATTGGCCATTTTCATGCACTTTTAACCATTCCATAAATCTTGTGTTTAGGGCCCCTGGAAGCATGAAAATCACTTTAAACATGCTAATTTTAGCTCTAACACTGATGATCCACCTACAAATGTGAACTGACGTTCAAAAATAAAACATTTGAAAACGGACCATTTTCCACATTTCTGAAGCATGACGTAATGGGGGGGTGTTATCTCTTTTGTCGAAAATCAGCCGTTTTTGCTTGAACATTAAATGCCTCCAAATGGTATTTAATTCACTTCCCGAGCCCCTGGAAGCATGAAAATCACTTTAAACATGCTAATTTTAGCTCTAACACTGATGATCCACCTACAAATGTGAACTGACGTTCAAAAATAAAACATTTGAAAACGGACCATTTTCCACATTTCTGAAGCATGACGTAATGGGGGGGTGTTATCTCTTTTGTCGAAAATCAGCTGTTTTTGCTCGAACATTAAATGCCTCCAAATGGTATTTAATTAACTTCCCGGGGTGAAGAAACCCTTTTTGAGAACTCAGAGTGAGTAAATTGGCCATTTTCATGCACTTTTAACCATTCCATAAATCTTGTGTTTAGGGCCCCTGGAAGCATGAAAATCACTTTAAACATGCTAATTTTAGCTCTAACACTGATGATCCACCTACAAATGTGAACTGACGTTCAAAAATAAAACATTTGAAAATGGACCATTTTCCACATTTCTGAAGCATGACGTAATGGGGGGGTGTTATCTCTTTTGTCGAAAATCAGCCGTTTTTGCTTGAACATTAAATGCCTCCAAATGGTATTTAATTCACTTCCCGAGCCCCTGGAAGCATGAACATCACTTTAAACATGCTAATTTTAGCTCTAACACTGATGATCCACCTACAAATGTGAACTGACGTTCAAAAATAAAACATTTGAAAACGGACCATTTTCCACATTTTTGAAGCATGACGTAATGGGGGGGTGTTATCTCTTTTTTCGAAAATCAGCCGTTTTTGCTCGAACATTAAATGCCTCCAAATGGTATTTAATTCACTTCCCGGGGTGAAGAAACCCTTTTTGAGAACTCAGAGTGAGTAAATTGGCCATTTTCATGCACTTTTAACCATTCCATAAATCTTGTGTTTAGGGCCCCTGGAAGCATGAAAATCACTTTAAACATGCTAATTTTAGCTCTAACACTGATGATCCACTTACAAATGTGAACTGACGTTCAAAAATAAAACATTTGAAAACGGACCATTTTCCACATTTCTGAAGCATGACGTAATGGGGGGGTGTTATCTCTTTTGTCGAAAATCAGCCGTTTTTGCTTGAACATTAAATGCCTCCAAATGGTATTTAATTAACTTCCCGGGGTGAAGAAACCCTTTTTGAGAACTCAGAGTGAGTAAATTGGCCATTTTCATGCACTTTTAACCATTCCATAAATCTTGTGTTTAGGGCCCCTGGAAGCATGAAAATCACTTTAAACATGCTAATTTTAGCTCTAACACTGATGATCCACCTACAAATGTGAACTGACGTTCAAAAATAAAACATTTGAAAACGGACCATTTTCCACATTTCTGAAGCATGACGTAATGGGGGGGTGTTATCTCTTTTGTCGAAAATCAGCCGTTTTTGCTTGAACATTAAATGCCTCCAAATGGTATTTACTTCACATCCCGAGCCCCTGGAAGCATGAAAATCACTTTAAACATGCTAATTTTAGCTCTAACACTGATGATCCACCTACAAATGTGAACTGACGTTCAAAAATAAAACATTTGAAAACGGACCATTTTCCACATTTCTGAAGCATGACGTAATGGGGGGGTGTTATCTCTTTTGTCGAAAATCAGCCGTTTTTGCTTGAACATTAAATGCCTCCAAATGGTATTTAATTCACTTCCCGAGCCCCTGGAAGCATGAAAATCACTTTAAACATGCTAATTTTAGCTATAACACTGATGATCCACCTACAAATGTGAACTGACGTTCAAAAATAAAACATTTGAAAACGGACCATTTTCCACATTTCTGAAGCATGACGTAATGGGGGGTGTTATCTCTTTTGTCGAAAATCAGCTGTTTTTGCTTGAACATTAAATGCCTCCAAATAGCATTTAATTCACTTCCCGGGGTGAAGAAACCCTTTTTGAGAACTCAGAGTGAGTAAATTGGCCATTTTCATACACTTTTAACCATTCCATAAATCTTGTGTTTAGGGCCCGTGAAAGCATGAAAATCACTTTAAACACGCTAATTTTAGCTCTAACACTGATGATCCACCTACAAATGTGAACTGACGTTCAAAAATAAAACATTTGAAAACGGACCATTTTCCACATTTCTGAAGCATGACGTAATGGGGGGGTGTTATCTCTTTTGTCGAAAATCAGCCGTTTTTGCTCGAACATTAAATGCCTCCAAATGGTATTTAATTCACTTCCCGGGGTGAAGAAACCCTTTTTGAGAACTCAGAGTGAGTAAATTGGCCATTTTCATGCACTTTTAACCATTCCATAAGTCTTGTGTTTAGGGCCCCTGGAAGCATGAAAATCACTTTAAACATGCTAATTTTAGCTCTAACAGTGATGATCCACTTACAAATGTGAACTGACGTTCAAAAATAAAACATTTGAAAATGGACCATTTTCCACATTTCTGAAGCCTGACGTAATGGGGGGGTGTTATCTCTTTTGTCGAAAATCAGCCGTTTTTGCTTGAACATTAAATGCCTCCAAATGGTATTTAATTCACTTCCCGAGCCCCGGGAAGCATGAAAATCACTTTAAACATGCTAATTTTAGCTCTAACACTGATGATCCACCTACAAATGTGAACTGACGTTCAAAAATAAAACATTTGAAAACGGACCATTTTCCACATTTTTGAAGCATGACGTAATGGGGGGGTGTTATCTCTTTTGTCGAAAATCAGCTGTTTTTGCTCGAACATTAAATGCCTCCAAATGGTATTTAATTACCTTCCCGGGGTGAAGAAACGCTTTTTGAGAACTCAGACTGAGTAAATTGGCCGTTTTCATGCACTTTTAACCATTCCATAAATCTTGTGTTTAGGGCCCCTGGAAGCAGGAAAATCACTTTAAACATGCTAATTTTAGCTCTAACACTGATGATCCACCTACAAATGTGAACTGACGTTCAAAAATAAAACATTTGAAAACGGACCATTTTACACATTTCTGAAGCATGACGTAATGGGGGGGTGTTATCTCTTTTGTCGAAAATCAGCTGTTTTTGCTTGAACATTAAATGCCTCCAAATGGTATTTAATTCACTTCCCGAGCCCCTGGAAGCATGAAAATCACTTTAAACATGCTAATTTTAGCTCTAACACTGATGATCCACCTACAAATGTGAAGTGACGTTCAAAAATAAAACATTTGAAAACGGACCATTTTCCACATTTCTGAAGCATGACGTAATGGGGGGGTGTTATCTCTTTTGTCGAAAATCAGCCGTTTTTGCTCGAACAGTAAATGCCTCCAAATGGTATTTAATTAACTTCCCGGGGGTGAAGAAACCCTTTTTGAGAACTCAGAGTGAGTAAATTGGCCATTTTCATGCACTTTTAACCATTCCATAAATCTTGTGTTTAGGGCCCCTGGAAGCATGAAAATCACTTTAAACATGCTAATTTTAGCTCTAACACTGATGATCCACCTACAAATGTGAACTGACGTTCAAAAATAAAACATTTGAAAACGGACCATTTTCCACATTTCTGAAGCATGACGTAATGGGGGGTGTTATCTCTTTTGTCGAAAATCAGCCGTTTTTGCTTGAACATTAAATGCCTCCAAATGGTATTTAATTCACTTCCCGAGCCCCTGGAAGCATGAAAATCACTTTAAACATGCTATTTTTAGCTCTAACACTGATGATCCACCTACAAATGTGAACTGACTTTCAAAAATAAAACATTTGAAAACGGACCATTTTCCACATTTTTGAAGCATGACGTAATGGGGGGGTGTTATCTCTTTTGTCGAAAATCAGCTGTTTTTGCTCGAACATTAAATGCCTCCAAATGGCATTTAATTACCTTCCCGGGGTGAAGAAATGCTTTTTGAGAACTCAGAGTGAGTAAATTGGCCATTTTCATGCACTTTTAACCATTCCATAAATCTTGTGTTTAGGGCCACTGGAAGCATGAAAATCACTTTAAACATGCTAATTTTAGCTCTAACACTGATGATCCACCTACAAATGTGAACTGACGTTCAAAAATAAAACATTTGAAAACGGACCATTTTCCACATTTCTGAAGCATGACGTAATGGGGGGGTGTTATCTCTTTTGTCGAAAATCAGCCGTTTTTGCTTGAACATTAAATGCCTCCAAATGGTATTTACTTCACATCCCGAGCCCCTGGAAGCATGAAAATCACTTTAAACATGCTAATTTTAGCTCTAACACTGATGATCCACCTACAAATGTGAACTGACGTTCAAAAATAAAACATTTGAAAACGGACCATTTTCCACATTTCTGAAGCATGACGTAATGGGGGGGTGTTATCTCTTTTGTCGAAAATCAGCCGTTTTTGCTTGAACATTAAATGCCTCCAAATGGTATTTAATTCACTTCCCGAGCCCCTGGAAGCATGAAAATCACTTTAAACATGCTAATTTTAGCTATAACACTGATGATCCACCTACAAATGTGAACTGACGTTCAAAAATAAAACATTTGAAAACGGACCATTTTCCACATTTCTGAAGCATGACGTAATGGGGGGTGTTATCTCTTTTGTCGAAAATCAGCTGTTTTTGCTTGAACATTAAATGCCTCCAAATAGCATTTAATTCACTTCCCGGGGTGAAGAAACCCTTTTTGAGAACTCAGAGTGAGTAAATTGGCCATTTTCATACACTTTTAACCATTCCATAAATCTTGTGTTTAGGGCCCGTGAAAGCATGAAAATCACTTTAAACACGCTAATTTTAGCTCTAACACTGATGATCCACCTACAAATGTGAACTGACGTTCAAAAATAAAACATTTGAAAACGGACCATTTTCCACATTTCTGAAGCATGACGTAATGGGGGGGTGTTATCTCTTTTGTCGAAAATCAGCCGTTTTTGCTCGAACATTAAATGCCTCCAAATGGTATTTAATTCACTTCCCGGGGTGAAGAAACCCTTTTTGAGAACTCAGAGTGAGTAAATTGGCCATTTTCATGCACTTTTAACCATTCCATAAGTCTTGTGTTTAGGGCCCCTGGAAGCATGAAAATCACTTTAAACATGCTAATTTTAGCTCTAACAGTGATGATCCACTTACAAATGTGAACTGACGTTCAAAAATAAAACATTTGAAAATGGACCATTTTCCACATTTCTGAAGCCTGACGTAATGGGGGGGTGTTATCTCTTTTGTCGAAAATCAGCCGTTTTTGCTTGAACATTAAATGCCTCCAAATGGTATTTAATTCACTTCCCGAGCCCCGGGAAGCATGAAAATCACTTTAAACATGCTAATTTTAGCTCTAACACTGATGATCCACCTACAAATGTGAACTGACGTTCAAAAATAAAACATTTGAAAACGGACCATTTTCCACATTTTTGAAGCATGACGTAATGGGGGGGTGTTATCTCTTTTGTCGAAAATCAGCTGTTTTTGCTCGAACATTAAATGCCTCCAAATGGTATTTAATTACCTTCCCGGGGTGAAGAAACGCTTTTTGAGAACTCAGACTGAGTAAATTGGCCGTTTTCATGCACTTTTAACCATTCCATAAATCTTGTGTTTAGGGCCCCTGGAAGCAGGAAAATCACTTTAAACATGCTAATTTTAGCTCTAACACTGATGATCCACCTACAAATGTGAACTGACGTTCAAAAATAAAACATTTGAAAACGGACCATTTTACACATTTCTGAAGCATGACGTAATGGGGGGGTGTTATCTCTTTTGTCGAAAATCAGCTGTTTTTGCTTGAACATTAAATGCCTCCAAATGGTATTTAATTCACTTCCCGAGCCCCTGGAAGCATGAAAATCACTTTAAACATGCTAATTTTAGCTCTAACACTGATGATCCACCTACAAATGTGAAGTGACGTTCAAAAATAAAACATTTGAAAACGGACCATTTTCCACATTTCTGAAGCATGACGTAATGGGGGGGTGTTATCTCTTTTGTCGAAAATCAGCCGTTTTTGCTCGAACAGTAAATGCCTCCAAATGGTATTTAATTAACTTCCCGGGGGTGAAGAAACCCTTTTTGAGAACTCAGAGTGAGTAAATTGGCCATTTTCATGCACTTTTAACCATTCCATAAATCTTGTGTTTAGGGCCCCTGGAAGCATGAAAATCACTTTAAACATGCTAATTTTAGCTCTAACACTGATGATCCACCTACAAATGTGAACTGACGTTCAAAAATAAAACATTTGAAAACGGACCATTTTCCACATTTCTGAAGCATGACGTAATGGGGGGTGTTATCTCTTTTGTCGAAAATCAGCCGTTTTTGCTTGAACATTAAATGCCTCCAAATGGTATTTAATTCACTTCCCGAGCCCCTGGAAGCATGAAAATCACTTTAAACATGCTATTTTTAGCTCTAACACTGATGATCCACCTACAAATGTGAACTGACTTTCAAAAATAAAACATTTGAAAATGGACCATTTTCCACATTTTTGAAGCATGACGTAATGGGGGGGTGTTATCTCTTTTGTCGAAAATCAGCTGTTTTTGCTCGAACATTAAATGCCTCCAAATGGCATTTAATTACCTTCCCGGGGTGAAGAAATGCTTTTTGAGAACTCAGAGTGAGTAAATTGGCCATTTTCATGCACTTTTAACCATTCCATAAATCTTGTGTTTAGGGCCACTGGAAGCATGAAAATCACTTTAAACATGCTAATTTTAGCTCTAACACTGATGATCCACCTACAAATGTGAACTGACGTTCAAAAATAAAACATTTGAAAACGGACCATTTTACACATTTCTGAAGCATGACGTAATGGGGGGGTGTTATCTCTTTTGTCGAAAATCAGCCGTTTTTGCTTGAACATTAAATGCCTCCAAATGGTATTTAATTCACTTCCCGAGCCCCTGGAAGCATGAAAATCACTTTAAACATGCTAATTTTAGCTCTAACACTGATGATCCACCTACAAATGTGAACTGACGTTCAAAAATAAAACATTTGAAAACGGACCATTTTCCACATTTTTTAAGCATGACGTAATGGGGGGGTGTTATCTCTTTTGTCGAAAATCAGCTGTTTTTGCTCGAACATTAAATGCCTCCAAATGGTATTTAATTACCTTCCCGGGGTGAAGAAACGCTTTTTGAGAACTCAGAGTGAGTAAATTGGCCATTTTCATGCACTTTTAACCATTCCATAAATCTTGTGTTTAGGGCCCCTGGAAGCATGAAAATCACTTTAAACATGCTAATTTTAGCTCTAACACTGATGATCCACCTACAAATGTGAACTGACGTTCAAAAATAAAACATTTGAAAACGGACCATTTTCCACATTTCTGAAGCATGACGTAATGGGGGGGTGTTATCTCTTTTGTCGAAAATCAGCCGTTTTTGCTTGAACATTAAATGCCTCCAAATGGTATTTAATTCACTTCCCGAGCCCCTGGAAGCATGAAAATCACTTTAAACATGCTAATTTTAGCTCTAACACTGATGATCCACCTACAAATGTGAACTGACGTTCAAAAATAAAACATTTGAAAACGGACCATTTTCCACATTTCTGAAGCATGACGTAATGGGGGGGTGTTATCTCTTTTGTCGAAAATCAGCCGTTTTTGCTCGAACATTAAATGCCTCCAAATGGTATTTAATTCACTTCCCGGGGTGAAGAAACCCTTTTTGAGTACTCAGAGTGAGTAAATTGGCCATTTTCATGCACTTTTAACCATTCCATAAATCTTGTGTTTAGGGCCCCTGGAAGCATGAAAATCACTTTAAACATGCTAATTTTAGCTCTAACACTGATGATCCACCTACAAATGTGAACTGACGTTCAAAAATAAAACATTTGAAAACGGACCATTTTACACATTTCTGAAGCATGACGTAATGGGGGGGTGTTATCTCTTTTGTCGAAAATCAGCCGTTTTTGCTTGAACATTAAATGCCTCCAAATGGTATTTAATTCACTTCCCGAGCCCCTGGAAGCATGAAAATCACTTTAAACATGCTAATTTTAGCTCTAACACTGATGATCCACCTACAAATGTGAACTGACGTTCAAAAATAAAACATTTGAAAACGGACCATTTTCCACATTTTTGAAGCATGACGTAATGGGGGGGTGTTATCTCTTTTGTCGAAAATCAGCTGTTTTTGCTCGAACATTAAATGCCTCCAAATGGTATTTAATTACCTTCCCGGGGTGAAGAAACGCTTTTTGAGAACTCAGAGTGAGTAAATTGGCCATTTTCATGCACTTTTAACCATTCCATAAATCTTGTGTTTAGGGCCCCTGGAAGCAAATCACTTTAAACATGCTAATTTTAGCTCTAACACTGATGATCCACCTACAAATGTGAACTGACGTTAAAAAATAAAACATTTGAAAACGGACCATTTTACACATTTCTGAAGCATGACGTAATGGGGGGTGTTATCTCTTTTGTCGAAAATCAGCTGTTTTTGCTTGAACATTAAATGCCTCCAAATGGTATTTAATTTACTTCCCGAGCCCCTGGAAGCATGAAAATCACTTTAAACATGCTAATTTTAGCTCTAACACTGATGATCCACCTACAAATGTGAACTGACGTTCAAAAATAAAACATTTGAAAACGGACCATTTTTCACATTTCTGAAGCATGACGTAATGGGGTGGTGTTATCTCTTTTGTCGAAAATCAGCCGTTTTTGCTCGAACAGTAAATGCCTCCAAATGGTATTTAATTAACTTCCCGGGGGTGAAGAAACCCTTTTTGAGAACTCAGAGTGAGTAAAGTGGCCATTTTCATGCACTTTTAACCATTCCATAAATCTTGTGTTTAGGGCCCCTGGAAGCATGAAAATCACTTTAAACATGCTAATTTTAGCTCTAACACTGATGATCCACTTACAAATGTGAACTGACGTTCAAAAATAAAACATTTGAAAACGGACCATTTTCCACATTTCTGAAGCATGACGTAATGGGGGGGTGTTATCTCTTTTGTCGAAAATCAGCCGTTTTTGGTTGAACATTAAATGCCTCCAAATGGTATTTAATTCACTTCCCGAGCCCCTGGAAGCATGAAAATCACTTTAAACATGCTAATTTTAGCTCTAACACTGATGATCCACCTACAAATGTGAACTGACTTTCAAAAATAAAACATTTGAAAAAGGACCATTTTCCACATTTCTGAAGCATGACGTAATGGGGGGGTGTTATCTCTTTTGTCGAAAATCAGCCGTTTTTGCTCGAACATTAAATGCCTCCAAATGGTATTTAATTCACTTCCCGGGGTGAAGAAACCCTTTTTGAGAACTCAGAGTGAGTAAATTGGCCATTTTCATGCACTTTTAACCATTCCATAAATCTTGTGTTTAAAGCCCCTGGAAGCATGAAAATCACTTTAAACATGCTAATTTTAGCTCTAACACTGATGATCCACCTACAAATGTGAACTGACGTTCAAAAATAAAACATTTGAAAACGGACCATTTTACACATTTCTGAAGCATGACGTAATGGGGGGGTGTTATCTCTTTTGTCGAAAATCAGCTGTTTTTGCTTGAACATTAAATGCCTCCAAATGGTATTTAATTCACTTCCCGAGCCCCTGGAAGCATGAAAATCACTTTAAACATGCTAATTTTAGCTCTAACACTGATGATCCACCTACAAATGTGAAGTGACGTTCAAAAATAAAACATTTGAAAACGGACCATTTTCCACATTTCTGAAGCATGACGTAATGGGGGGGTGTTATCTCTTTTGTCGAAAATCAGCCGTTTTTGCTCGAACAGTAAATGCCTCCAAATGGTATTTAATTAACTTCCCGGGGGTGAAGAAACCCTTTTTGAGAACTCAGAGTGAGTAAATTGGCCATTTTCATGCACTTTTAACCATTCCATAAATCTTGTGTTTAGGGCCCCTGGAAGCATGAAAATCACTTTAAACATGCTAATTTTAGCTCTAACACTGATGATCCACCTACAAATGTGAACTGACGTTTAAAAATAAAACATTTGAAAACGGACCATTTTCCACATTTCTGAAGCATGACGTAATGGGGGGTGTTATCTCTTTTGTCGAAAATCAGCCGTTTTTGCTTGACCATTAAATGCCTCCAAATGGTATTTAATTCACTTCCCGAGCCCCTGGAAGCATGAAAATCACTTTAAACATGCTATTTTTAGCTCTAACACTGATGATCCACCTACAAATGTGAACTGACGTTCAAAAATAAAACATTTGAAAACGGACCATTTTCCACATTTTTGAAGCATGACGTAATGGGGGGGTGTTATCTCTTTTGTCGAAAATCAGCTGTTTTTGCTCGAACATTAAATGCCTCCAAATGGCATTTAATTACCTTCCCGGGGTGAAGAAACGCTTTTTGAGAACTCAGAGTGAGTAAATTGGCCATTTTCATGCACTTTTAACCATTCCATAAATCTTGTGTTTAGGGCCCCTGGAAGCATGAAAATCACTTTAAACATGCTAATTTTAGCTCTAACACTGATGATCCACCTACAAATGTGAACTGACGTTCAAAAATAAAACATTTGAAAACGGACCATTTTCCACATTTCTGAATCATGACGTAATGGGGGGGTGTTATCTCTTTTGTCGAAAATCAGCCGTTTTTGCTTGAACATTAAATGCCTCCAAATGGTATTTAATAACTTCCCGAGCCCCTGGAAGCATGAAAATCACTTTAAACATGCTAATTTTAGCTCTAACACTGATGATCCACCTACAAATGTGAACTGACGTTCAAAAATAAAACATTTGAAAACGGACCATTTTCCACATTTCTGAAGCATGACGTAATGGGGGGGTGTTATCTCTTTTGTCGAAAATCAGCTGTTTTTGCTCGAACATTAAATGCCTCCAAATGGTATTTAATTACCTTCCCGGGGTGAAGAAACGCTTTTTGAGAACTCAGAGTGAGTAAATTGGCCATTTTCATGCACTTTTAACCATTCCATAAATCTTGTGTTTAGGGCCCCTGGAAGCAAATCACTTTAAACATGCTAATTTTAGCTCTAACACTGATGATCCACCTACAAATGTGAACTGACGTTAAAAAATAAAACATTTGAAAACGGACCACTTTACACATTTCTGAAGCATGACGTAATGGGGGGTGTTATCTCTTTTGTCGAAAATCAGCTGTTTTTGCTTGAACATTAAATGCCTCCAAATGGTATTTAATTCACTTCCCGAGCCCCTGGAAGCATGAAAATCACTTTAAACATGCTAATTTTAGCTCTAACACTGATGATCCACCTACAAATGTGAACTGACGTTCAAAAATAAAACATTTGAAAACGGACCATTTTTCACATTTCTGAAGCATGACGTAATGGGGTGGTGTTATCTCTTTTGTCGAAAATCAGCCGTTTTTGCTCGAACAGTAAATGCCTCCAAATGGTATTTAATTAACTTCCCGGGGGTGAAGAAACCCTTTTTGAGAACTCAGAGTGAGTAAAGTGGCCATTTTCATGCACTTTTAACCATTCCATAAATCTTGTGTTTAGGGCCCCTGGAAGCATGAAAATCACTTTAAACATGCTAATTTTAGCTCTAACACTGATGATCCACTTACAAATGTGAACTGACATTCAAAAATAAAACATTTGAAAACGGACCATTTTCCACATTTCTGAAGCATGACGTAATGGGGGGGGTGTTATCTCTTTTGTCGAAAATCAGCCGTTTTTGGTTGAACATTAAATGCCTCCAAATGGTATTTAATTCACTTCCCGAGCCCCTGGAAGCATGAAAATCACTTTAAACATGCTAATTTTAGCTCTAACACTGATGATCCACCTACAAATGTGAACTGACGTTCAAAAATAAAACATTTGAAAACGGACCATTTTCCACATTTCTGAAGCATGACGTAATGGGGGGGTGTTATCTCTTTTGTCGAAAATCAGCCGTTTTTGCTCGAACATTAAATGCCTCCAAATGGTATTTAATTCACTTCCCGGGGTGAAGAAACCCTTTTTGAGAACTCAGAGTGAGTAAATTGGCCATTTTCATGCACTTTTAACCATTCCATAAATCTTGTGTTTAAAGCCCCTGGAAGCATGAAAATCACTTTAAACATGCTAATTTTAGCTCTAACACTGATGATCCACCTACAAATGTGAACTGACGTTCAAAAATAAAACATTTGAAAACGGACCATTTTACACATTTCTGAAGCATGACGTAATGGGGGGTGTTATCTCTTTTGTCGAAAATCAGCTGTTTTTGCTTGAACATTAAATGCCTCCAAATGGTATTTAATTCACTTCCCGAGCCCCTGGAAGCATGAAAATCACTTTAAACATGCTAATTTTAGCTCTAACACTGATGATCCACCTACAAATGTGAAGTGACGTTCAAAAATAAAACATTTGAAAACGGACCATTTTCCACATTTCTGAAGCATGACGTAATGGGGGGGTGTTATCTCTTTTGTCGAAAATCAGCCGTTTTTGCTCGAACAGTAAATGCCTCCAAATGGTATTTAATTAACTTCCCGGGGGTGAAGAAACCCTTTTTGAGAACTCAGAGTGAGTAAATTGGCCATTTTCATGCACTTTTAACCATTCCATAAATCTTGTGTTTAGGGCCCCTGGAAGCATGAAAATCACTTTAAACATGCTAATTTTAGCTCTAACACTGATGATCCACCTACAAATGTGAACTGACGTTTAAAAATAAAACATTTGAAAACGGACCATTTTCCACATTTCTGAAGCATGACGTAATGGGGGGTGTTATCTCTTTTGTCGAAAATCAGCCGTTTTTGCTTGAACATTAAATGCCTCCAAATGGTATTTAATTCACTTCCCGAGCCCCTGGAAGCATGAAAATCACTTTAAACATGCTAATTTTAGCTCTAACACTGATGATCCACCTACAAATGTGAACTGACGTTCAAAAATAAAACATTTGAAAACGGACCATTTTCCACATTTTTGAAGCATGACGTAATGGGGGGGTGTTATCTCTTTTGTCGAAAATCAGCTGTTTTTGCTCGAACATTAAATGCCTCCAAATGGCATTTAATTACCTTCCCGGGGTGAAGAAATGCTTTTTGAGAACTCAGAGTGAGTAAATTGGCCATTTTCATGCACTTTTAACCATTCCATAAATCTTGTGTTTAGGGCCCCTGGAAGCATGAAAATCACTTTAAACATGCTAATTTTAGCTCTAACACTGATGATCCACCTACAAATGTGAACTGACGTTCAAAAATAAAACATTTGAAAACGGACCATTTTACACATTTCTGAAGCATGACGTAATGGGGGGGTGTTATCTCTTTTGTCGAAAATCAGCCGTTTTTGCTTGAACATTAAATGCCTCCAAATGGTATTTAATTCACTTCCCGAGCCCCTGGAAGCATGAAAATCACTTTAAACATGCTAATTTTAGCTCTAACACTGATGATCCACCTACAAATGTGAACTGACGTTCAAAAATAAAACATTTGAAAACGGACCATTTTCCACATTTTTTAAGCATGACGTAATGGGGGGGTGTTATCTCTTTTGTCGAAAATCAGCTGTTTTTGCTCGAACATTAAATGCCTCCAAATTTTATTTAATTACCTTCCCGGGGTGAAGAAATGCTTTTTGAGAACTCAGAGTGAGTAAATTGGCCATTTTCATGCACTTTTAACCATTCCATAAATCTTGTGTTTAGGGCCCCTGGAAGCATGAAAATCACTTTAAACATGCTAATTTTAGCTCTAACACTGATGATCCACCTACAAATGTGAACTGACGTTCAAAAATAAAACATTTGAAAACGGACCATTTTCCACATTTCTGAAGCATGACGTAATGGGGGGGTGTTATCTCTTTTGTCGAAAATCAGCCGTTTTTGCTTGAACATTAAATGCCTCCAAATGGTATTTAATTCACTTCCCGAGCCCCTGGAAGCATGAAAATCACTTTAAACATGCTAATTTTAGCTCTAACACTGATGATCCACCTACAAATGTGAACTGGCGTTCAAAAATAAAACATTTGAAAACGGACCATTTTCCACATTTCTGAAGCATGACGTAATGGGGGGGTGTTATCTCTTTTGTCGAAAATCAGCCGTTTTTGCTCGAACATTAAATGCCTCCAAATGGTATTTAATTCACTTCCCGGGGTGAAGAAACCCTTTTTGAGAACTCAGAGTGAGTAAATTGGCCATTTTCATGCACTTTTAACCATTCCATAAATCTTGTGTTTAGGGCCCCTGGAAGCATGAAAATCACTTTAAACATGCTAATTTTAGCTCTAACACTGATGATCCACCTACAAATGTGAACTGACGTTCAAAAATAAAACATTTGAAAACGGACCATTTTACACATTTCTGAAGCATGACGTAATGGGGGGGTGTTATCTCTTTTGTCGAAAATCAGCCGTTTTTGCTTGAACATTAAATGCCTCCAAATGGTATTTATTCACTTCCCGAGCCCCTGGAAGCATGAAAATCACTTTAAACATGCTAATTTTAGCTCTAACACTGATGATCCACCTACAAATGTGAACTGACGTTCAAAAATAAAACATTTGAAAACGGACTATTTTCCACATTTTTGAAGCATGACGTAATGGGGGGGTGTTATCTCTTTTGTCGAAAATCAGCTGTTTTTGCTCGAACATTAAATGCCTCCAAATGGTATTTAATTACCTTCCCGGGGTGAAGAAACGCTTTTTGAGAACTCAGAGTGAGTAAATTGGCCATTTTCATGCACTTTTAACCATTCCATAAATCTTGTGTTTAGGGCCCCTGGAAGCATGAAAATCACTTTAAACATGCTAATTTTAGCTCTAACACTGATGATCCACCTACAAATGTGAACTGACGTTCAAAAATAAAACATTTGAAAACGGACCATTTTACACATTTCTGAAGCATGACGTAATGGGGGGGTGTTATCTCTTTTGTCGAAAATCAGCTGTTTTTGCTTGAACATTAAATGCCTCCAAATGGTATTTAATTCACTTCCCGAGCCCCTGGAAGCATGAAAATCACTTTAAACATGCTAATTTTAGATCTAACACTGATGATCCACCTACAAATGTGAACTGACGTTCAAAAATAAAACATTTGAAAACGGACCATTTTCCACATTTCTGAAGCATGACGTAATGGGGGGGTGTTATCTCTTTTGTCAAAAATCAGCCGTTTTTGCTCGAACAGTAAATGCCTCCAAATGGTATTTAATTACCTTCCCGGGGTGAAGAAATGCTTTTTGAGAACTCAGAGTGAGTAAATTGGCCATTTTCATGCACTTTTAACCATTCCATAAATCTTGTGTTTAGGGCCCCTGGAAGCATGAAAATCACTTTAAACATGCTAATTTTAGCTCTAACACTGATGATCCACCTACAAATGTGAACTGACGTTCAAAAATAAAACATTTGAAAACGGACCATTTTCCACATTTCTGAAGCATGACGTAATGGGGGGGTGTTATCTCTTTTGTCGAAAATCAGCCATTTTTGCTTGAACATTAAATGCCTCCAAATGGTATTTAATTCACTTCCCGAGCCCCTGGAAGCATGAAAATCACTTTAAACATGCTAATTTTAGCTCTAACACTGATGATCCACCTACAAATGTGAACTGACGTTCAAAAATAAAACATTTGAAAACGGACCATTTTCCACATTTCTGAAGCATGACGTAATGGGGGGGTGTTATCTCTTTTGTCGAAAATCAGCCGTTTTTGCTCGAACATTAAATGCCTCCAAATGGTATTTAATTCACTTCCCGGGGTGAAGAAACCCTTTTTGAGAACTCAGAGTGAGTAAATTGGCCATTTTCATGCACTTTTAACCATTCCATAAATCTTGTGTTTAGGGCCCCTGGAAGCATGAAAATCACTTTAAACATGCTAATTTTAGCTCTAACACTGATGATCCACCTACAAATGTGAACTGACGTTCAAAAATAAAACATTTGAAAAGGGACCATTTTACACATTTCTGAAGCATGACGTAATGGGGGGGTGTTATCTCTTTTGTCGAAAATCAGCCGTTTTTGCTTGAACATTAAATGCCTCCAAATGGTATTTAATTCACTTCCCGAGCCCCTGGAAGCATGAAAATCACTTTAAACATGCTAATTTTAGCTCTAACACTGATGATCCACCTACAAATGTGAACTGACGTTCAAAAATAAAACATTTGAAAACGGACCATTTTCCACATTTTTGAAGCATGACGTAATGGGGGGGTGTTATCTCTTTTGTCGAAAATCAGCTGTTTTTGCTCGAACATTAAATGCCTCCAAATGGTATTTAATTACCTTCCCGGGGTGAAGAAACGCTTTTTGAGAACTCAGAGTGAGTAAATTGGCCATTTTCATGCACTTTTAACCATTCCATAAATCTTGTGTTTAGGGCCCCTGGAAGCAAATCACTTTAAACATGCTAATTTTAGCTCTAACACTGATGATCCACCTACAAATGTGAACTGACGTTAAAAAATAAAACATTTGAAAACGGACCATTTTACACATTTCTGAAGCATGACGTAATGGGGGGTGTTATCTCTTTTGTCGAAAATCAGCTGTTTTTGCTTGAACATTAAATGCCTCCAAATGGTATTTAATTCACTTCCCGAGCCCCTGGAAGCATGAAAATCACTTTAAACATGCTAATTTTAGCTCTAACACTGATGATCCACCTACAAATGTGAACTGACGTTCAAAAATAAAACATTTGAAAACGGACCATTTTTCACATTTCTGAAGCATGACGTAATTGGGGGGGTGTTATCTCTTTTGTCGAAAATCAGCCGTTTTTGCTCGAACAGTAAATGCCTCCAAATGGTATATAATTAACTTCCCGGGGGTGAAGAAACCCTTTTTGAGAACTCAGAGTGAGTAAAGTGGCCTTTTTCATGCACTTTTAACCATTCCATAAATCTTGTGTTTAGGGCCCCTGGAAGCATGAAAATCACTTTAAACATGCTAATTTTAGCTCTAACACTGATGATCCACTTACAAATGTGAACTGACGTTCAAAAATAAAACATTTGAAAACGGACCATTTTCCACATTTCTGAAGCATGACGTAATGGGGGGGTGTTATCTCTTTTGTCGAAAATCAGCCGTTTTTGGTTGAACATTAAATGCCTCCAAATGGTATTTAATTCACTTCCCGAGCCCCTGGAAGCATGAAAATCACTTTAAACATGCTAATTTTAGCTCTAACACTGATGATCCACCTACAAATGTGAACTGACGTTCAAAAATAAAACATTTGAAAACGGACCATTTTCCACATTTCTGAAGCATGACGTAATGGGGGGTTTTATCTCTTTTGTCGAAAATCAGCCGTTTTTGCTCGAACATTAAATGCCTCCAAATGGTATTTAATTCACTTCCCGGGGTGAAGAAACCCTTTTTGAGAACTCAGAGTGAGTAAATTGGCCATTTTCATGCACTTTTAACCATTCCATAAATCTTGTGTTTAAAGCCCCTGGAAGCATGAAAATCACTTTAAACATGCTAATTTTAGCTCTAACACTGATGATCCACCTACAAATGTGAACTGACGAACAAAAATAAAATATTTGAAAACGGACCATTTTACACATTTCTGAAGCATGACGTAATGGGGGGGTGTTATCTCTTTTGTCGAAAATCAGCTGTTTTTGCTTGAACATTAAATGCCTCCAAATGGTATTTAATTCACTTCCCGAGCCCCTGGAAGCATGAAAATCACTTTAAACATGCTAATTTTAGCTCTAACACTGATGATCCACCTACAAATGTGAACTGACGTTCAAAAATAAAACATTTGAAAACGGACCATTTTCCACATTTCTGAAGCATGATGTAAGGTGGGGGTGTTATCTCTTTTGTCGAAAATCAGCCGTTTTTGCTTGAACATTAAATGCCTCCAAATGGTATTTATTCACTTCCCGAGCCCCTGGAAGCATGAAAATCACTTTAAACATGCTAATTTTAGCTCTAACACTGATGATCCACCTACAAATGTGAACTGACGTTCAAAAATAAAACATTTGAAAATGGACTATTTTCCACATTTTTGAAGCATGACGTAATGGGGGGGTGTTATCTCTTTTGTCGAAAATCAGCTGTTTTTGCTCGAACATTAAATGCCTCCAAATGGTATTTAATTACCTTCCCGGGGTGAAGAAACGCTTTTTGAGAACTCAGAGTGAGTAAATTGGCCATTTTCATGCACTTTTAACCATTCCATAAATCTTGTGTTTAGGGCCCCTGGAAGCATGAAAATCACTTTAAACATGCTAATTTTAGCTCTAACACTGATGATCCACCTACAAATGTGAACTGACGTTCAAAAATAAAACATTTGAAAACGGACCATTTTACACATTTCTGAAGCATGACGTAATGGGGGGGTGTTATCTCTTTTGTCGAAAATCAGCTGTTTTTGCTTGAACATTAAATGCCTCCAAATGGTATTTAATTCACTTCCCGAGCCCCTGGAAGCATGAAAATCACTTTAAACATGCTAATTTTAGCTCTAACACTGATGATCCACATACAAATGTGAACTGACGTTCAAAAATAAAACATTTGAAAACGGACCATTTTCCACATTTCTGAAGCATGACGTAATGGGGGGGTGTTATCTCTTTTGTCAAAAATCAGCCGTTTTTGCTCGAACAGTAAATGCCTCCAAATGGTATTTAATTAACTTCCGGGGGGTGAAGAAACCCTTTTTGAGAACTCAGAGTGAGTAAATTGGCCATTTTCATGCACTTTTAACCATTCCATAAATCTTGTGTTTAGGGCCCCTGGAAGCATGAAAATCACTTTAAACATGCTAATTTTAGCTCTAACACTGATGATCCACCTACAAATGTGAACTGACGTTCAAAAATAAAACATTTGAAAACGGACCATTTTCCACATTTCTGAAGCATGACGTAATGGGGGGGTGTTATCTCTTTTGTCGAAAATCAGCCGTTTTTGCTTGAACATTAAATGCCTCCAAATGGTATTTAATTCACTTCCCGAGCCCCTGGAAGCATGAAAATCACTTTAAACATGCTAATTTTAGCTCTAACACTGATGATCCACCTACAAATGTGAACTGACGTTCAAAAATAAAACATTTGAAAACGGACCATTTTCCACATTTCTGAAGCATGACGTAATGGGGGGGTGTTATCTCTTTTGTCGAAAATCAGCCGTTTTTGCTTGAACATTAAATGCCTCCAAATGGTATTTAATTCACTTCCCGAGCCCCTGCAAGCATGAAAATCACTTTAAACATGCTAATTTTAGCTCTAACACTGATGATCCACCTACAAATGTGAACTGACGTTCAAAAATAAAACATTTGAAAACGGACCATTTTCCACATTTTTGAAGCATGACGTAATGGGGGGGTGTTATCTCTTTTGTCGAAAATCAGCCGTTTTTGCTCGAACATTAAATGCCTCCAAATGGTATTTAATTCACTTCCCGGGGTGAAGAAACCCTTTTTGAGAACTCAGAGTGAGTAAATTGGCCATTTTCATGCACTTTTAACCATTCCATAAATCTTGTGTTTAGGGCCCCTGGAAGCATGAAAATCACTTTAAACATGCTAATTTTAGCTCTAACACTGATGATCCACCTACAAATGTGAACTGACGTTCAAAAATAAAACATTTGAAAACGGACCATTTTCCACATTTCTGAAGCAGGACGTAATGGGGGGGTGTTATCTCTTTTGTCGAAAATCAGCCGTTTTTGCTTGAACATTAAATGCCTCCAAATGGTATTTAATTCACTTCCCGAGCCCCTGGAAGCATGAAAATCACTTTAAACATGCTAATTTTAGCTCTAACACTGATGATCCACCTACAAATGTGAACTGACGTTCAAAAATAAAACATTTGAAAACGGACCATTTTCCACATTTTTGAAGCATGACGTAATGGGGGGGTGTTATCTCTTTTGTCGAAAATCAGCTGTTTTTGCTCGAACATTAAATGCCTCCAAATGGTATTTAATTACCTTCCCGGGGTGAAGAAACGCTTTTTGAGAACTCAGAGTGAGTAAATTGGACATTTTCATGCACTTTTAACCATTTCATAAATCTTGTGTTTAGGGCCCCTGGAAGCATGAAAATCACTTTAAACATGCTAATTTTAGCTCTAACACTGATGATCCACCTACAAATGTGAACTGACGTTCAAAAATAAAACATTTGAAAACGGACCATTTTACACATTTCTGAAGCATGACGTAATGGGGGGGTGTTATCTCTTTTGTCGAAAATCAGCCGTTTTTGCTCGAACAGTAAATGCCTTCAAATGGTATTTAATTAACTTCCCGGGGGTGAAGAAACCCTTATTGAGAACTCAGAGTGAGTAAATTGGCCATTTTCATGCACTTTTAACCATTCCATAAATCTTGTGTTTAGGGCCCCTGGAAGCATGAAAATCACTTTAAACATGCTAATTTTAGCTCTAACACTGATGATCCACCTACAAATGTGAACTGACGTTCAAAAATAAAACATTTGAAAACGGATCATTTTCCACATTTCTGAAGCATGACGTAATGGGGGGGTGTTATCTCTTTTGTCGAAAATCAGCCGTTTTTGCTTGAACATTAAATGCCTCCAAATGGTATTTAATTCACTTCCCGAGCCCCTGGAAGCATGAAAATCACTTTAAACATGCAAATTTTAGCTCTAACACTGATGATCCACCTACAAATGTGAACTGACGTTCAAAAATAAAACATTTGAAAACGGACCATTTTCCACATTTTTGAAGCATGACGTAATGGGGGGGTGTTATCTCTTTTTTCGAAAATCAGCCGTTTTTGCTCGAACATTAAATGCCTCCAAATGGTATTTAATTCACTTCCCGGGGTGAAGAAACCCTTTTTGAGAACTCAGAGTGAGTAAATTGGCCATTTTCATGCACTTTTAACCATTCCATAAATCTTGTGTTTAGGGCCCCTGGAAGCATGAAAATCACTTTAAACATGCTAATTTTAGCTCTAACACTGATGATCCACTTACAAATGTGAACTGACGTTCAAAAATAAAACATTTGAAAACGGACCATTTTCCACATTTCTGAAGCATGACGTAATGGGGGGGTGTTATCTCTTTTGTCGAAAATCAGCCGTTTTTGCTTGAACATTAAATGCCTCCAAATGGTATTTAATTCACTTCCCGAGCCCCTGGAAGCATGAAAATCACTTTAAACATGCTAATTTTAGCTCTAACACTGATGATCCACCTACAAATGTGAACTGACGTTCAAAAATAAAACATTTGAAAACGGACCATTTTCCACATTTTTGAAGCATGACGTAATGGGGGGGTGTTATCTCTTTTGTCGAAAATCAGCTGTTTTTGCTCGAACATTAAATGCCTCCAAATGGTATTTAATGACCTTCCCGGGGTGAAGAAACGCTTTTTGAGAACTCAGAGTGAGTAAATTGGCCATTTTCATGCACTTTTAACCATTCCATAAATCTTGTGTTTAGGGCCCCTGGAAGCATGAAAATCACTTTAAACATGCTAATTTTAGCTCTAACACTGATGATCCACCTACAAATGTGAACTGACGTTCAAAAATAAAACATTTGAAAACGGACCATTTTACACATTTCTGAAGCATGACGTAATGGGGGGGTGTTATCTCTTTTGTCGAAAATCAGCCGTTTTTGCTTGAACATTAAATGCCTCCAAATGGTATTTAATTCACTTCCCGAGCCCCTGGAAGCATGAAAATCACTTTAAACATGCTAATTTTAGCTCTAACACTGATGATCCACCTACAAATGTGAACTGACGTTCAAAAATAAAACATTTGAAAACGGACCATTTTCCACATTTTTGAAGCATGACGTAATGGGGGGGTGTTATCTCTTTTGTCGAAAATCAGCTGTTTTTGCTCGAACATTAAATGCCTCCAAATGGTATTTAATTACCTTCCCGGGGTGAAGAAACGCTTTTTGAGAACTCAGAGTGAGTAAATTGGCCATTTTCATGCACTTTTAACCATTCCATAAATCTTGTGTTTAGGGCCCCTGGAAGCATGAAAATCACTTTAAACATGCTAATTTTAGCTCTAACACTGATGATCCACCTACAAATGTGAACTGACGTTCAAAAATAAAACATTTGAAAACGGACCATTTTCCACATTTCTGAAGCATGACGTAATGGGGGGGTGTTATCTCTTTTGTCGAAAATCAGCCGTTTTTGCTTGAACATTAAATGCCTCCAAATGGTATTTAATTCACTTCCCGAGCCCCTGGAAGCATGAAAATCACTTTAAACATGCTAATTTTAGCTCTAACACTGATGATCCACCTACAAATGTGAACTGACGTTCAAAAATAAAACATTTGAAAACGGACCATTTTCCACATTTCTGAAGCATGACGTAATGGGGGGGTGTTATCTCTTTTGTCGAAAATCAGCCGTTTTTGCTCGAACATTAAATGCCTCCAAATGGTATTTAATTCACTTCCCGGGGTGAAGAAACCCTTTTTGAGAACTCAGAGTGAGTAAATTGGCCATTTTCATGCACTTTTAACCATTCCATAAATCTTGTGTTTAGGGCCCCTGGAAGCATGAAAATCACTTTAAACATGCTAATTTTAGCTCTAACACTGATGATCCACCTACAAATGTGAACTGACGTTCAAAAATAAAACATTTGAAAACGGACCATTTTACACATTTCTGAAGCATGACGTAATGGGGGGGTGTTATCTCTTTTGTCGAAAATCAGCCGTTTTTGCTTGAACATTAAATGCCTCCAAATGGTATTTATTCACTTCCCGAGCCCCTGGAAGCATGAAAATCACTTTAAACATGCTAATTTTAGCTCTAACACTGATGATCCACCTACAAATGTGAACTGACGTTCAAAAATAAAACATTTGAAAACGGACTATTTTCCACATTTTTGAAGCATGACGTAATGGGGGGGTGTTATCTCTTTTGTCGAAAATCAGCTGTTTTTGCTCGAACATTAAATGCCTCCAAATGGTATTTAATTACCTTCCCGGGGTGAAGAAACGCTTTTTGAGAACTCAGAGTGAGTAAATTGGCCATTTTCATGCACTTTTAACCATTCCATAAATCTTGTGTTTAGGGCCCCTGGAAGCATGAAAATCACTTTAAACATGCTAATTTTAGCTCTAACACTGATGATCCACCTACAAATGTGAACTGACGTTCAAAAATAAAACATTTGAAAACGGACCATTTTACACATTTCTGAAGCATGACGTAATGGGGGGGTGTTATCTCTTTTGTCGAAAATCAGCTGTTTTTGCTTGAACATTAAATGCCTCCAAATGGTATTTAATTCACTTCCCGAGCCCCTGGAAGCATGAAAATCACTTTAAACATGCTAATTTTAGATCTAACACTGATGATCCACCTACAAATGTGAACTGACGTTCAAAAATAAAACATTTGAAAACGGACCATTTTCCACATTTCTGAAGCATGACGTAATGGGGGGGTGTTATCTCTTTTGTCAAAAATCAGCCGTTTTTGCTCGAACAGTAAATGCCTCCAAATGGTATTTAATTACCTTCCCGGGGTGAAGAAATGCTTTTTGAGAACTCAGAGTGAGTAAATTGGCCATTTTCATGCACTTTTAACCATTCCATAAATCTTGTGTTTAGGGCCCCTGGAAGCATGAAAATCACTTTAAACATGCTAATTTTAGCTCTAACACTGATGATCCACCTACAAATGTGAACTGACGTTCAAAAATAAAACATTTGAAAACGGACCATTTTCCACATTTCTGAAGCATGACGTAATGGGGGGGTGTTATCTCTTTTGTCGAAAATCAGCCATTTTTGCTTGAACATTAAATGCCTCCAAATGGTATTTAATTCACTTCCCGAGCCCCTGGAAGCATGAAAATCACTTTAAACATGCTAATTTTAGCTCTAACACTGATGATCCACCTACAAATGTGAACTGACGTTCAAAAATAAAACATTTGAAAACGGACCATTTTCCACATTTCTGAAGCATGACGTAATGGGGGGGTGTTATCTCTTTTGTCGAAAATCAGCCGTTTTTGCTCGAACATTAAATGCCTCCAAATGGTATTTAATTCACTTCCCGGGGTGAAGAAACCCTTTTTGAGAACTCAGAGTGAGTAAATTGGCCATTTTCATGCACTTTTAACCATTCCATAAATCTTGTGTTTAGGGCCCCTGGAAGCATGAAAATCACTTTAAACATGCTAATTTTAGCTCTAACACTGATGATCCACCTACAAATGTGAACTGACGTTCAAAAATAAAACATTTGAAAAGGGACCATTTTACACATTTCTGAAGCATGACGTAATGGGGGGGTGTTATCTCTTTTGTCGAAAATCAGCCGTTTTTGCTTGAACATTAAATGCCTCCAAATGGTATTTAATTCACTTCCCGAGCCCCTGGAAGCATGAAAATCACTTTAAACATGCTAATTTTAGCTCTAACACTGATGATCCACCTACAAATGTGAACTGACGTTCAAAAATAAAACATTTGAAAACGGACCATTTTCCACATTTTTGAAGCATGACGTAATGGGGGGGTGTTATCTCTTTTGTCGAAAATCAGCTGTTTTTGCTCGAACATTAAATGCCTCCAAATGGTATTTAATTACCTTCCCGGGGTGAAGAAACGCTTTTTGAGAACTCAGAGTGAGTAAATTGGCCATTTTCATGCACTTTTAACCATTCCATAAATCTTGTGTTTAGGGCCCCTGGAAGCAAATCACTTTAAACATGCTAATTTTAGCTCTAACACTGATGATCCACCTACAAATGTGAACTGACGTTAAAAAATAAAACATTTGAAAACGGACCATTTTACACATTTCTGAAGCATGACGTAATGGGGGGTGTTATCTCTTTTGTCGAAAATCAGCTGTTTTTGCTTGAACATTAAATGCCTCCAAATGGTATTTAATTCACTTCCCGAGCCCCTGGAAGCATGAAAATCACTTTAAACATGCTAATTTTAGCTCTAACACTGATGATCCACCTACAAATGTGAACTGACGTTCAAAAATAAAACATTTGAAAACGGACCATTTTTCACATTTCTGAAGCATGACGTAATTGGGGGGGTGTTATCTCTTTTGTCGAAAATCAGCCGTTTTTGCTCGAACAGTAAATGCCTCCAAATGGTATATAATTAACTTCCCGGGGGTGAAGAAACCCTTTTTGAGAACTCAGAGTGAGTAAAGTGGCCTTTTTCATGCACTTTTAACCATTCCATAAATCTTGTGTTTAGGGCCCCTGGAAGCATGAAAATCACTTTAAACATGCTAATTTTAGCTCTAACACTGATGATCCACTTACAAATGTGAACTGACGTTCAAAAATAAAACATTTGAAAACGGACCATTTTCCACATTTCTGAAGCATGACGTAATGGGGGGGTGTTATCTCTTTTGTCGAAAATCAGCCGTTTTTGGTTGAACATTAAATGCCTCCAAATGGTATTTAATTCACTTCCCGAGCCCCTGGAAGCATGAAAATCACTTTAAACATGCTAATTTTAGCTCTAACACTGATGATCCACCTACAAATGTGAACTGACGTTCAAAAATAAAACATTTGAAAACGGACCATTTTCCACATTTCTGAAGCATGACGTAATGGGGGGTTTTATCTCTTTTGTCGAAAATCAGCCGTTTTTGCTCGAACATTAAATGCCTCCAAATGGTATTTAATTCACTTCCCGGGGTGAAGAAACCCTTTTTGAGAACTCAGAGTGAGTAAATTGGCCATTTTCATGCACTTTTAACCATTCCATAAATCTTGTGTTTAAAGCCCCTGGAAGCATGAAAATCACTTTAAACATGCTAATTTTAGCTCTAACACTGATGATCCACCTACAAATGTGAACTGACGAA